>NC_090390.1:50510830-50819223 GCF_036365525.1 Heterodontus francisci
TCAAGTACAGGCTAGGTACATTCCAACAAGGGTGAATGTTAGGGGAACCAAAGCCAAGGCTCCTTGAATGTGGAGTGAGATAGAGAAAATTGTGAATTCTTCAAGCGAGAACCAGGCCAAATACAATAAGTTGAGAAGGGAGGTGAAGAGGAAAATAAGACTGGCAAAGAGAGAATATGATAATAAAATTGTAGTTAACATAAAAGGGAACCCAAAAATCTTCTACCGGAATAGAGTCATAGAGTTATACAGCACAGAAACAGGCCCTTCAGCCCATCATGTCCCTGCCAGCCATCAAGTACCTATCTATTCAAATCCCATTTTCCAGCACTTGGCCCATAGCCTTGTATGCTATGGTGTTTCAAGTGCTCATCTAGATATGTCTTAAATGTTGTGAGGGTTCCTGCCTCTACCACCCCTTCAGGCAGTGTTCAGGATTCCAATCACCCTCTGGGTGAAAAGATTTTTCCTCAAATCCCCTCTAAGCTTCCTGTCCCTTACCTTAAATCTATGCCCCCTGGTTACTGACACCTCTGCTAAGGGAAAAAGTTTCTTCCTATCTACCCTATCTATGCCCCTCATAATTTTGTATACCTCAATCAGGTCCTCCATCAGCCTTCTCTGCTCGAAGGAAAACAACCCTAGCCTATCCAGTCTCTCTTCATAACTGAAATTCTCCAGCCCAGGCAACATTCTGGTGAATCTCCTTTGCACCCTCTCCAGTGCAATTACATCCTTCCTATAGTGTGGCAGCTAGAACTGTACACAGTACTCCAGCTGTGGCCTAACTTGCGTTTTATACAGCTCCATCATAACCTCCCTGCTCTTATATTCTATGCCTTGGCTAATAAAGGCAAGTATCCCATATGCCTTCCTAACCACCTTATCAACTTGTGCTGCTGCCTTCAGTGATCTATGGACAAGTACACCAAGGTCTCTCTGACCCTCTGTACTTCCTAGGGTCCTACCATCCATTGTATATTCCCTTGCCTTGTTAGTCCTCCCAAAATGCATCACCTTACACTTCTCAGGATTAAATTCCATTTGCCACTGCTCTGCTCATTTTACCAGCCCATCTATATGGTCCTGTAATCTAAGGCTTTCCTCCTCACCATTTACGACACCACCAATTTTCATGTCATCTGCGAACTAACTGATCATTCCTCCCATATTCACGTCTAAATCATTAATATACACTACAAACAGCAAGGGTCCCAGCACCGATCCCTGTGGTACACCACTGATCACAGGCTTCCAATCACAAAAACAACCCTCGACCATTACCCTCTGCCTCCTGTCACCAAGCCAATTTTGGATCCAATTTGCCAAATTGCCCTGGATCCCATGGGCTCTTACCTTCTTAACCAATCTCCCATGCGGGACATAATTAAAAGCCTTAATGAAGTCCATGTAGACTACATCAACTGCTTTACCCTCATCTACACATCTAGTCACCTCCTCGAAAAATTCAATCAGTTTGTTAGACATGATCTCCTCTTGACAAATCCATGCTCACTATCCTTGATTAATCCCTGCCTTTCCAAGTGGAGATTAATCCTGTCCCTCAGAACTTTTTCTATGTAAATAGAAAGTGAGTAGTAAGAGGCGGAGTGGCGCCTAATACGGAAAAAGAGGGTGAGATGTGCTTAGAGGTGCAGGGCAAGGCTAGAATACTTAATGAATACTTTGTATTGATGTTTACTAAGGAAAATGATGTTCACAAAATATCAGTAGAAGAGCGATGGTGGAGGTAATGGATGGGCTGAAAATTGATAGGCAGGATGTACTGGAAAGGCTAGCTGTGCTTAGAGTAGATAAGTCGCCAGGTCCAGATGGCTTGCATCCCAATCTCGCCTAGATACGGGGGTGATGCCACAGGATTGGGAAGTCGCAAATGTGACACCCTTATTCAAGAAAGGGTGCAAGGACTGTTGTTGTAACTGCAGACCAGTCAATTTAACATCAGTAGTGGGTAAGGTTTTATAAACAATAATAAGAGAAAAAAATCAACAAGCAGTTGGAAAGGTTTGAGTTAATTAAGGGGAGCCAGCACAAATCTGTACAAGGCAGATAATACTGGACTAATCTAATTGAAATTTTTTGATGAAGTAACAGAGACGGTTGATGAAGGAAATGCAATGGATATTAATAAATATGGATTTTAAGAAAGTATTTGACAAAGTGCCACAAACAATGCTGATTAACATCATTGAGGCTTATGGTATAGAAGGGTCAGTGTCAGCTTGGATAAAAAAAATTGGCTTAAGGACATAAGCGAGTTGTGATAAATGGTTATTTTTCAGACTGGAGGATGTTAGACAGTGGACATCCCCAAGGGTCAGTGCTAGATCTACTACTTTATTTTCGATATATATAAATGACCTGGATATTGGAAAAAAAGTAAAATTTCAAAATTTGCCAATGATGCCAAACTTGGAGGTGTGGCAAACAGTGAGGATGATACAAATCGACTGCAACAGGATATGGATAGGCTAGCAGAATGGGCAGGCAAGTGGCAGATGGAATTTAATACAGAGAAGTTGGGGTGGTGCATCAAGCCCTGTGGTAGGCCTCTCCCGTAAGTATTTTCCGGGCTCCCCCCATCACAACGTCCAACATCAGAGGGCTGGTAAAATACAGCCCAAGGTGTACAAGGTCATGACAGGTTTAGATAAGGTAGACAAGGAAAAACTGTTCCCATCAGCGGATGCTACAAGGACTAGGGGACAAAGATTTAAGGTTTTGGGTAAGGAATGCAGAGGGGATGTGAGGAAAAACTTTTATATGCAGTGGATGGTAATGACCTGGAACTCATTGTCTATGAGGGTGATGGAAGCAGAGTCTTGAATGATTTCAAAAGGAAATTGGATTGGCGCTTGAAGGAAATAAATTTGCAGGACTACAGGGATAGTGTGGTGGAATGGGACTGGCTGGATTGCTCTACAGAGAGCTGGAATGGCCTTTTTGTTCAATAATGACTGTATGACTATAAGATACCAGAGGGAGTCAGACACACAATGTTAAATAGGCATGGCCCAATGTTGTGAAATCATATAACTCTCATTCTGATGTGTTTCTGTGAATGAACATTGTGTTAACGCATGGGGGTTTAGTTTCCTCTTTGATTGATATTATGAACAAAGAAATAACTTGCATTTACATAGTGCCTTTCAAAACCTAAGGAAGTCCCAAAGCAGTTCACAGCCACTGAAATACTTTTAAAGTGGAGTCAGTTTTATTATATGCGGAAACGCATTTAGCAAAGATTCAAAAACAGCAATGAGATCAAGTTATCCAGATCATTTTTTAACTAGTTGATTGAGGGATAAATGCTGACCAGGACACCAGGAGAACTCACCTGATCTTCTTTGAATAATGCCATGGGATTTTATACATCCTCCTGAGAGAGCAAACAATGAGCAGGTTTTTCCCCACTGGCTTTAGGACCCCGACATTGGGGTCAAATAGGTATCAGAAACCCACACTTTGGGGAAACAGTCAGCTGGCAGTGATTTTCCCTGAACTGACCAATTAGTGCCCAGAGGGTGGGCTTGCCATCCAATTAAGGACAGTGGGCAGGCTCTCGCAGCTGGAGGGCCAATAGGAGGCCCTCCAGCACTGAAGAAGCAGCAGGCTGCCTTTTCAGGTAAGTGAAAGAGAGGGTGCCTCCATTTTGAGGTGCCCTCTCTCTGATTCCTTAAAGTTTAATATAAAAAAATGCCCTTAGCAGCCGGACTACCATTCTGGAGGGGGAGCCCCTCCACTGTGCGGCCTGCAGCTGCAGCTGAGGCCAGGCAGTCAGATAGGGCCTCAAAGCCTGCCCTGGGTCTGCCTTTGGGAAGCCGCCTCTAGGCAGCTGGCCTAGCCCCCAATGTCTCTGGGAGCCTGGCGGCCTCTGACAATAGGTTGTAATAGGGTTTTAAGCAGCTTTAATTGTCCACCTTCCGTTTGCAGGTGGGTAGCCCTGCCACACGCCGCACCCCCCCCCCCATCATATCCCTTCTCCGAGAAAGTGGCCCAGGGATGGGATGGTGCCAGCAAATTGACACAATGGCCGCCAGCGCGAAATTCTGCACTCAACCGCTTCTGTACTTTAACTTTAGCCGAATGCCAATTTAATGTCTCATTGGAAATACGACATTTTGACAGATTCCCTCAGTATTGCATTCAGATTTAACACTAAAGACAAGAATCACAGAATTCTGGAATCATGCAGCACAAGAGGAGGCCATTTGACCCATTGTGCCAGTGCAGGTTCTTAACAAAGGATCTATGCAATTACTCCCAGTGCCCTGGTCTTTCCCCATAGCACTGCTAAATTTTCCTTTTCAAGTATATATATAATTCTGCAGAATTTTCTTGTGGCTTACCCTTCGGTCATACTTTTTAAAAAAGTGTTATATTTGTCATTGGCCTCTTGACTCTACAGGAAGGTACAGAGAAGTTTCCTGGGTGTACCAATTTGCATGTCTATTGATGCAAGCAGTTATGAGTCCAGTAAATTTCTGTCCAGATTTTAAAAGCATTGATCAGCATCACTCTTCACAAAGGCTCTGGAACACAGCTGATAATACACAAACACAGCTTCTCTTTTCAATTACCCCTTCAAATTAAATCAATGTTTTTCTCATCAATATCTTGATTTTTTTTTGGAAATACCAGTCAAATGTCATCTATCCCCATAGGGTAAGGCTGTCGCCTGTATAAGAACCTGGAACTTTTCTGATAAAGACCTTCAAATCCTGCTAGATCAGATCAAAGTCAGGAGGCAAAGACTCTTTGCACTGAAATCTAGCAGCTGGCCAGAGTTGTCTGTCATGTCACCTGAAAGAAGGTGGCACAGGCAATGAAGGTAAACTCCCACACTCCCAGGAATGCAGCATAGTGCCGTAATTCAATAACTTGATCAGAATGAAAGTAGCAAACACACCTGCTCTCTTTTTCATGTTAGGCACATTCACCTTCTTCAACCTCCTAAAGCAACATTTACACAACTAGCCCTTCACACTGCAATCTGGTTAAGAGTACTCTAACTCCCTATGTACCTTTGACTGCACAGCTCCTCTAACACAAAGCAACCACTACGTACAACCCCTACACACCTCCTCTACTTTATCATCCTCATAAACCCACATTGCTTTCTCCATTTCTCCCATGCCACTCACCAAACATTCCTTAACTGCCAGCTTTACCCTCACTTATTTATCTCATTGCTGGAGAAATTGGCAAATAGCCAGAAAATGCAGGCCACCAGAGAAGCCACCTCCGTCTTCAAACCCTTCATCCCCTCCAAGGACATGAGCAGCTTTTGAGCATGCACATAGCTAATGCTGTAGCAGATGCAGCATCTTGCCAGTGCCAGGTTAGTAATTCAGGTCCTCTAATATTTCCCTGGAATCACTATCGGTGAAAACTGACGACTTGGAGAAACACATTTAAAATTACCAGGAGTGAAAGTAATTAGAAAGGATCAGGATCATCGAGGTATCAGGCGAGGTCCTATGGCCAGCAGACAGAATCTGGCCCACCAAAGGTTTGTATCTGGCCTGCCAATCCACCAATCAAAGCGCAAACAGTTTGCTTCCATGTGGACCTCAGTCAAATAGGAGAGTGGGGGAGGCGGGTCTCGCTGGGAAGACTAGTGCTGTCAATCAGGGGACACTGACCAATAGGAGCAGGGCAGGGGGCAGTGCTGTCAGAGCTGCAGAGGGAGGTGATTGTCGGACTAACTCTGCAAGTTGGGTGCTCCCAGTGCAGAGGAGCGCTTGCAGGGAGAGCTGTTTGAGCCATCACCGGCCTGCATGATTTTCTGTCCATGCAGTTAAATTGATGGGATGTCAGGCACTGGGGCCTGTGATTTTCTGGTAAGTACTCCCTGCCCATGTCCGACCTGTGGAATCAACCCTGGAGAGTGTGGGTGTGAGTTGAACAGATAGGAGAGTGCACAGGAAAGCGATGATAGAACTGGAAATGCAAGACTTCTTTGAGCCAGAGCAAGCTGTTTCTGAGGCAGACAATCCACATTCTCAGCTCTCCAAAAGCCAGGTTTCTCTCAGAGTGCGGAACCAGCGCCGAGCAGCAATGTGTTTCCACTCCTGGTGCATGGTGGGCGAAGGGAAAGAGAGGGGTGGACACAGAAGGGGAGAGCGGAAAGAAAGAGAGGGGAGAGAGAGGGACACAAAGAGGAGAGAGAAGGACACAGAGAGGGTGAGAGGGAGAGAGAGGGGAGAGGGATGGACAGATAGGGGGAGAGGGAGGGAGAGAGAGGGGAGAGAAAGAGATCAAAATCACATGTGACGGATGGACACCTATCCAAATTCTCACATCAAGGGTTGGATTTTAAGCAGCCCTCGATGTCGTGATGGTGGTGGGTGGGGAGGGCCTGAAGATGGCTCTGGATGAGGCCTGCCATGGACCTCGACGCCGGCAGTGCCCAGCCCAATCTTCCCAGCAGCGGTGAGGCTCCGTGGCGGCTCTCCCACCGCTTGGCGACGGATGACAATTTGAATATTCAAATCAATAAAATTAATTAATTTAAATATACTTACCTTAGAACTTGAGGGTCTGCCGCAATCTTCAGTGCAGCAACTGGCACTCCCGCGCCTTCATATCTCCATCCAGGGAAACAAGGCATGACACCGGTGGGGAGGGGGGAGGAGGTAGGTTTATCAGTGCTGGGGTGGGGGGAATGGGGTCAAAGATACGTAATGGGTGCAGGGGATGGTGGGAAGGGTTGAACCTTAAACTTTGTGCAGTTTGAGGGGGGGAAGTTCAGATGTAAAAGGTAAGTGTTTTGGGGGGAAGGGCAATTAGTTATTGTAATTGTTATGGGGGGTGTGGGAAAGGGGCAAAAGAAATGTATTTATTTCATATTGGTGTATATTTCTTTAAATATTTAAATATGCCAGCAGGGCTGGCTGTCCTTTAAAAATGGCGCCACGCCTGCGCACAGGCAGCTGATGCCATTGCTGAGGATGGACAGCCCGCTCCCTCCATGTGATTGGGGGGTGGGGACGCCCTGATTATTTATATGAGCTGCCGTGCTTAAGATTGCGATGGTTCTTTGGCATGCCATTTTTTTAGCTCACTGCTGAGATCGGCGGCGAGTTCATAGAATCCAGCCCCAAGTGTGCGGGTAGACATTAACTACTTGTGCAAGCAAAAACAATGCCAGGTATCTCACTAAATAGGGAAAAATGTGTTTTAAATTGGACTATGTTTTGATGGTATTAGGTTGGCCATACACTTTATATACAGATTAATTGTCCCCGTGTCCTTGGCTCAGTCAATAATTTTGTCAAATGTCCATGGTGCAAATGTTCATGCCTATCCCTGCTCCCAGCTCTGATAATTGAACATTTTCAAATTAGAACCAAGAATAGATATGTACATTTTTCAAGAATGATCCTTACAATTAGGATAATTCACACTTTTTGTCTCCTGCACTTGGCCCTCATTCCTACAAATACAAAGCATTCTTAAAATGCTGTCCATTTCAGTTCCACACTGTCTCTAACTTACTCCAAATTACATCTTCTAACCTGCATACTTACATTTTACTTTACATAGAATAATAACCATGTCCTTATAGAATATTACATCCTCTGTCTTAACCACGAGCACTACGACAGGACACTGTGGCTGAGAGTGTGTTTGTATGCATACATGCATTGCATATGTGGAGTCTTCAGTTCAGAGGCCAGGTGATATTGGACCAAAGCATGCAGAAGTAACTCAGACCCACATTTTAAAGTATTGCATTCTGTCCTTATTCTTCTATAATATGTTGTGATTTCATATTATTTATAGTTAAATAGCAAAACTGACAGCCATTTGTGAAGCACAGAAGTAACGCTGGTTGGAGTACAGGAGTTTATCTGCAGGATAGGCCGAGGAACTGGAAGACAAAAAAATTGAAATCTGCATTGCAGCCACTGATGGGAAGGTATAATTACAGTGGTACGTTTCCATTGACAGTGCCCATTATAAAGGTGGACATCGGAATTAATATGATGAAAAGCTAATATAAAAGTGCAACAAAGCAGTGACTATAAGGAAGCAAGGTTTTGTAGACAGGAAATGCAGATGTAAGATCCGTAATGTGTTATCAATGTATAAAAGTTTAGTGGTCATCAATCACATTTCAGATGCATGCATAATATGTGTCAAATTTGCATCTGTTTAACTCAAATACCAAATTCATTCAGGAGGGTGTGAGCAAAGGTAAGGAATATGTTGAATTGTCTGGAAAGGACCTTGGGGGAGGATGACAATCCAATTGTTGTGATCCATGTCATAATCAATGAAGGAGGAAAGAACAGGGAGGAGATCCTGCTAAGGGAGTAACAAAAGCTAAGAGCTAAATTAAAAAGCAGGGCCTCGAGGATAGTAATCTCTGGATTATTATCACTGATGCATATTGACATAGGAATAAACAGATAAAAATAGTGAAACACTGGTGTGGGAAGGAGGGGCTTAAATTCATGAGGTATTAGGACCAGGACTGGGACAGGAAGGAACTATACCACTAGGATAGGCTGCACCTAAACCAGGCTGACACCAAGGTTCTGACAAAAATGGAAAAATAGGACTACAGAAAAGACTTTGAACTACTAAAGAAAGGGAGAATTTGGGTGGAAACAATAGTAACCTAAAGATATGAGCAATAAGGGATGATAGCAAAGTACAAAAAGAGATAATGATAACATAAATACTCTTGGAATAGAAAAGGTTAATAATAAAGCAGAAGTAACAGAAAGAGCATATTAAATTGCCTATATATCAATGTATAGAGCATTCACAACAAAATGGGGAAATTTAATGTTGTAATTAAGAGTACAAAAACAGATTTAATAGTGAGAATGGAAGCACAGATGCAGCAGGACAGGATTGGAAATTAAATATTTCTGGTTATGAAATATTTACAAAAGAAAGGGAAGGAAGACGGGGTGTTGGGCTAGCTATATTAATCAGAAGTGACATAATATTAGGACATAACTAACAAAGAGATAGAAACAGAATTCATATGGTTTGAGATAAAGGATAGGAAGGAATTTATCATGCTACAAAAGACTAAAAAGTGGAAAGCGAAATATGAAAGGAAATCTATGAAATGAGTGAAAAACAAAAAATCATAATCAGGGGATATTTAGTTGTCAACTGTGGCTCAGTCATGGGCCCATTTTCACCAGAAATTAAACTGAGGCTGCCCAAACTCATATCAAAGCAGATTCTTATAGCCAGGAAAAAAAGGAAAATTTTATCCGATCAGTCTGGGATGGAGTTAAATGAAGGTCCCAGGGTGTAGGGCCAATGTGCTCACACACCACACCATCCAATGTCTACCAACTTATCTTGAAGGACTCATGTAGCATTGCTACAGCAAAAATAAATCTATATGAGAGTGCAATGTGCTTGTTTAGTCTGAAAACACAAGCAATGCAATAATCTTCTCCAGGTAGATACATTTCTGTTCTACGAGCCCCAATTTTAACTCCAGGAGAGAGTCATACAGGTGAAATCCAGGGAGGGCGGCAATAGCTCGAAGCCTGGGAGATTGCATCAGAAGATTGGTGACATTAGCAAAACTATATTGCTTGTTGCTATCCCATCCTATAATCAATGACAACTTGCACTCTCACAAAAAACGTCTTGACATGAAGATATGAGCACCGATGGAAAAAAGGGAGTAATTTAGGAGAGGCCTTAGGCACAATTAAAGGAAAGGATTTTTCAGAGAATCAAAGACAGGTGTAAGGTAGCAAGGTAAAGTGGCTTAGGAAGAGACTATCAAAAGAAGGGCTTACTTACCAAATTATTTCTGATTTTGGAGCAGAGAGCAATAGTAATCCAGGGGCAGAGAGACACATGGCTGGGGAATCTCTCTCAGAAAGATTGATCTAAAGCCATGGAAAGCTTTGAAGATAATGACAAGGATCTTGAATCTGGTTTACTGGTACACAGGAATTGAGCATGCGTGTTTGGAAATGATAGGATATTGTCTTTGGCATTTTCAAGGAACTAAAATTTGTGAAAGGTCAAAATGGGGAAGTCAATGAAGAGAACATTGGACAAATCATTCTTTCAAATGAGAAAAATGTGGATTAAGGTTTCAACAGTGGGGAAGATGTGAAGATGTGAGCAGGCAATGTTATGGAAGAATGCATTGTTTTTGGTGGATTGGATATGAGTTGGTAACTCAGTTTAGGATCAAACAGGTCAGTGAGGTTGTGTCCCATTGGATTTATCTTGATAGGATAATGAGAAGATTGTTGGATTTGGGGCCAGAAGCACATTGGGCATGGGTGGGAGCGAGAAAGGATGGCTTCAGTGTTGCCAACATTGAGCTGAAGGAACTTATGACATGTACAGGACTTGACATCAGATAGATGGTCAGAAAGGATAGTAACAGCCTTAGAGTCAGTGGAACTAAGAGAGCTAGAGCTGAGTGTCATCAACATACATAAAATCTTGCAGCACAGGAGGAGGCAGCTGTCCAATTTAGACCCATACCCTGACTTTTCCCCATAACCCTGAAAATTAGTCCTCTTCATTTATATGTTCAAACAAACATACAAAAGCTGACGCCTTGCTTGTGGATGATGAAGGAAAAAGTTAGCACATTAATGGCGAATACAAAGGAACCAAAGAAGGATTCCAAGAAGAGGCTGGAGATGACCCTGCCAGTATGGATATGCAGTAACTGTTTGGGACAGAGAGGTAAGGTAGATTTTCCATCATTTGTGTACCTGAAGGTGTGCAGCATTGGCTGGGAATAGGATGCAGCAGGTGCACAAGCAGGTAGCTTGCTTGAGACATTTTCACTGAAGCAGTTCTTGTCACAACATGGCTCCCATCACAGAGCAGCAGCATACAGAACTACTGACCTTTTTCTAATCCCTCACAATTCATCTTATATCTAGCAGTGACAGGAAATAGAATTGCCAAAGCATTACACTTATAGCAAAACGATGATGTCTCCAGAAACCAAGTAATCACATTAGTGATTAGCACTAGTGTGGTTAACACTGCAGCCTCACAGCTCCAGGGTCCCGGGTTCAGTTCCGGGTACTGCCTGTGTGGAGTTTGTAAGTTCTCCCAGTGACCGCGTGGGTTTTCACCAGGTGCTCCGGTTTCGTCCCACAGCCAAAGACTTGCAGGTTGATAGGTAAATTGGCCATTGTAAATTGCCCCTAGTGTAGGTAGGTGATAGGGAATATGGGATTACTGCCGGTTTAGTATAAATGGGTGGTTGTTGGTCGGCACAGACTCGGTGGGCCGAAGGGCCTGTTTCAGTGCTGTATCTGTAAATAAATAAAAATAAATAAATTAATCATTTCAATAAGCTATTATGCCTAACTTGCAATATTTGTTTGGTGCATTTCCATGGTAACAGTACAACTTTTCTCCAGGCCTATTCTAATTTCTTCTAAGCTTCTTCTAAGTGCTGCCTGAGGACCAGGGTTCTGAGAAGTGAAGAGCTGCTGCACACTGTAATAAGTCTCTTAGATTGGAGGTAGCCGTGCTCTCAGGGTTTAAAGGATATTTGTGAGTTATTGCTACGTACAAATTGGCTTCCATATTTCCCTGCATTAAAACAGTGACTGTGACCCTAATATTGGAGGGTTCTGTGACCAAGGGTTTTAGTTGTTTTGACTCATGCATTTTCTTTCTCTAGCAGATTTGCCACCCAGAAGCCAATTTGATTTGCAGGCGTTCCTGTCAACGAGGGAAATGCTCTGGAGGTCACAGCCCAGGTGCTAGTAGGGAGCCTGTAGAGGCTTTAGTGAGAGTGTGTGTGTGTTGGGGGTTGGGGTACAGATCTTGGGGGATTGGTCCCTGATCCCTGAGGGGTCCGATACCTGATTCCAGTGGGGTCCGATGCCCAGTGGGGTCCAATCCCCAATCCGGGATGGGGTGGTCCAATCTCAGGCATGGTCCAATACAGAGGGAGGGGGTTGTGTCATTGGACAGGAAGGTGGGGTCTGATGGTTCAATGGCAAGAAGGGAAAAAAGTAAGCTTGCTGGGCTGTGAGGAAACACTCCTGCATGTTAATTATTAATTGTTTAATTGTTTGCAGGTGGTGGGCATTAAATGGGGATTCACCTGTGCCCCTATAAATAGACAGAGACTGCAACTTTGGTTGTAGGGGTGGGAAGTATATGCTTGCACTGTGTAACTCCTGAAATAAATGCTCATGAAAGTGTGTAAAGGTTGGCTCCAGTTCTACCATTCCCAACTGGCTTTCTGGAACATAACACTGCTCCTCCTGGCCTACAAGAAATTGTGTAAATGCATTTAGCTTTCCCAACAGGCAGTCCTTTCCTCCCTTCAGCTGCCAGGTTTTCCGAGGCCTATGAAGCTCAGCTGGCCAGAGCTAAATTTGGAAGACAGCTTAAATATGAGGCAGGCAGCCTTGTTATAATATTTAACTGGCCAACCCGCCTCCAGTGAGTGGGTTAATTACCTGCTCCCCATTTAGCCTCAGTTAAAACAGGAAGTGGGCAAGTTGGAGTTGGGTTAGGGTCAGGTTTGAGATTTTTAAAGTTTTAATATCCCAGTCAACCCCAACCCACCCATTTTATGTGGTTAAAATTACCCCCATACTTCAAAAATACTTCATTGACTTGAAATTCTTTAAGGTGTCCTGAGGTGGTGAAAGGTACTATATAAATGCAAGGTTTTTCTTTCTTTCTTTCATCCAGCATATTTTGTGAATCTTGTATGAAATCTAGCTTCTCCTGCAAATAGAATTTGTCAAGCTTGATGCATCCTGCTGATCTGTCACCTCTGCTACTTCACCACCCAAGCTTGGCCCAATTCATTTGTTTCAATTATCTGCTCTTGATATCCACCTCCATGTAGCTTCACTTACCTGTCCCTTTGATCTCCCAGGAATAACTATCCCTGAGCAAATTAATTGGCTTAATTGTTATTTTCTACATACAAGTATAAAAGTTTAATCACTGTATTAAACCTGTATAGAAATGTGAGCCAACATAAACACCAATTAACTAACCCTATCTTGATTTTTACCAATGTTTTCCTTTCCACTCTTCCCTTCTGATTGATTCCTCACTAAGGCTGCCCTCTGCTAATGTGGTTAGTGTGTACACATTGTACAAACTTTGTCCAGTTATATGATACAAGATCAGTGAGGGCACTCTTGCCTTAGTTTCTGGTGAGGTCTCTAGCTTTTTCCTGATTTGCAGCCATGTCCTCTGGTGGTTGAGACCACACTGAAGTACAATGTTACCTCCTCCCATGCAGTCTGCGCATCTCATTTATGTGACTGGTGCCATACATGACCAACCTCCTCAGTTGGACATACTTCAGTAGGGCCTCTACACAGGCATAAATACACTATGGCTCTGCTAGCCCTCCTCCATGTTCCTGATTGCCCATAGATTTCTGCCACCAAAATTACCCTGCCATTTAAACTGCTACTGCAGGCCTTTAAATCCCTTCGGTAGCATCGGATGTTCTGTTGTTCTAAAGAACAAGTACCAAATTATTCATGCCATGATCTCATTAGAAATATGTAAATAGGCTTGACTTTGGAACATTTGGGAAAGTCCAACATTCTTCATTCTGGCGGGGGTGGGGGGTGGGCGAGGTGGCAAAGCTCACACTGTTCTGGTCCTGCTCATGCTGGGAGCAACGCAGTGAATTCACCCTATTGCATTTGTGGTGTTTCCAAATTTAACAACATCATTAATTTAGCTGACAATTTGGGCATTTTAAGTTTTACTTAAGTATTTCATACTGCTAGAGGAAAACTTCTACAAAAGAAATTTAAAAGATAAAAGATGATGAAAAAGCTGTTTTTTTTAAAAATCCTATAAAGATTAGAGAAGGATGAACTAAAATAAAAAAAAGCCTCAAGCCTCTTTAAGAAATCAATCATGGATGGATTTCCCTTGCGTTCACTTCCGAGGGGCAAAGGGAGAGCCCTCCAATACTATTTCAAACAAATCAGAAACAATGTTAAGGTTTCCTTTAAGTATTTTGTTTAAATGCTGAAATTCCTTTGAAGTTTCTGCACCATCTGATCCAAAATGCCTGCCTGAGAATCACTCTCAGCACTAAGGTGGCACAAGCCTGGCTAACTGGATCAGTGCCAGATTTTTCAGTCCTCCGGTACCTGTTGTGCTCCTGAATCAGAGGCCTTAACAACCGGAAAATATACCCTTTCATCCCTCAATCAAGTAAATTGTGGTTTGAATAACACTGTGGGAGGCTAAGAAGGCATGGTGGGCTCACTTTAAAATTTCAGTGGTTTCCTAAAATTAAGCTATTTTAATATGTCACGTAGAGTCAGAATTTGAAATTGTTATTGGATAATTTTCAAAAAAAGATTGTATGCACACAGTATTAATTTCTGAACTTCTACCAGAACTCCCACTAAGAAATTATCACCTGCTTAAAGGAAAATGGACAGCTTTACATTTCCTGCTTCCCCCAGGCTCAGGCACGTCAAATTAATCTCCTGAATTAACAAATTATCCTGTGATGAAAGTTTATTTTTTATAAGTCTTTAAAAACATACCAAAACTGTTCAGTAGCCAACCTATTCAGTGCCTATATATTAAACCCATTGTGGAAGAATGTTTTTCTTTTGTAGCCACACAAGAATTTTGATTTTCATTTTGGGAAAAAGACAGGGGATTTTAACCCCATTCACCAGCAAGATTGGTGCATGAGAAGGTTTGGAAGTTGGAAAATCTGCCTTCTATCCTTTGCTTCCCAGGCCATTTTAATATTTATGATGGGGAATCTGGCGATTGACAAAGCGCCCTCTAAACGCAGGCAGGGGCCTACATCACATTCAAAAGTCACAGTCCAATGGTGTCGCCAGTGACGCAAGGTAATATTAACTTCATGCCTGAAGAGAGACCGCGCTGTGTGCTGCCCAGCAGCAGAACCATGGTGGGAGGAGTTGACTGACAAGAAGACACCAAGGTAAGTTTCTTAAAAATAATTTCTTTTAGAAATCCTTGTCAGCCAGGAGGAGCAAGAATGCTTCCCCCCAGTACCCACAAAGGATCCTTGGTCCTCCCCAGCCCTTGCCACCCTGATTGTGCTGAATCCAACTCCCATATCCCCGATCACCTTCACAGCCCTCCCCCCTCACCAACTGGTGGGGGCTCTTTCCACTGGTCGGTGACTGCAGCCTCCTGCCATCAAATTCCCGCTCCTGCCCACCCATGAGATAATGAATCTAACCGAGGGTCAGTTTGGACTCCAGGAACATTTATTTCAATGATGCCCTGCCATTAAGATGAGCAAAGCCTCCACATTGCTGACCTCTCCAGGTGCACCACCCAGCACTGGGCACTTAGTGGGCCCGTCATCTTGTCAGTGCCTATACGTATACCTGATAAAATGTGCATCTATATTTGACAGCTGTAACGACACTCAAAAAAAAAGCAGCTTCCATTGTTGGTGGCAATTATCTCAGATCCAAATCAGGTAGTGCTAGACTTGCTGCACAATGCCTTATTTCTTTTTTTGGTTTTATTTCCCTATGAAACTAAGATTATATGACATAGAATTGATATCAACGTTGATGCAATGTCTGTGTCTTTAAAGTTACCACACATCACAAAAGCTGATTTGGTGTTGTTTGGTTAGACTTGCACTATGACAGCCAAGATTAATTTGTTTCTTGAAATAGGAACCAGAGTTCTTTATGTCTTTTCAGCTGCTGACTCACCTGGCTGTCTTGTGAAGTGGTGATGATAAATTGCTGTACATCCACTTAACAATTCTTTTTGTACCTCACCAATTTTCTCCTGTCCCCTCCCAAAGGCATTGATTCCTTACCGGGGTGTGGTTCCATAAACATTGATGCCATCCAGGAGTGTTTTCAAGTGAGTCTTCACAGTCAGTGCTCACAAAGATTTATTCAATCACCCAGGCCATCACTGCCAAATGTGATGCTCTTCTCACTAGTGTATGGCATGTGCTCTCCCAGAAGAGAAGGTGATTAAGTGCAGGATCCCTGGATAATGCTTTCTTTCCTGACCCAGGTGTGTTGAAGCCAACTGGCGTAAGCCCTACTCCTGTTCCAACTGAAACTAGCTAGCTCAGCATAGATTGGCAATCAAAACTAGGTGGTAATTCAGTGGTAAAATTTGTTATATCTAACGAACACAGTTAATAATTGATAGTGTGCCTCTGAAGTGGTAAGAACAGGCACAAAGAAGCACATATCTCTACCAGAATTGTGATTGAGAGAATCATGGGGACCTTAAAGGAGTGCTTGCACTGCCTTGATAGATCAGGAGGGACTTTACTGTATGCTCCTCAGTGTGTATGCTGTAGTTGTAGCTTGCTGTGCCTTACACAACAGTCCAAAAAGGCCTGGATGTGGAGATTCCTGCGAAGGTGCCCCCAGGTGCTTAAGAGACAGAGAAGCCTGGAGAGAATCATAAGGAGAACTCTCACTTGGAAGAGTCCTCCGTGATGACTTCAAGGGGAATCAAAAATCAACTTAACAATAATGTGTTCTTATCTGTCTAATAATTTCCCTTAGTTACCACTGTTATTACTCCATTTCCCCATCCTTCAAAGAAATGATTCCTTCAATATGGTATATCCATCCTAGAATCCCAAAGCACCACTTTATTCATGCCTGACCCTGCAGGTCTCCATAAATATGTGAGCACAAAGTAAGTGGACATTCTGTTTTATAGCAAACAATTCCAGAATGATCATATTCCTTCACACCACACGTTTTGTCAAGAAAACATGCTATGCCAAATGAGGATATTTAATTCATCAGTTAGAAACCTACATTAAACTTTTCAAATGGAAAGCTGGGATCTTACATTTAACTTTTAAAAAGCTGGCAGCCAAGATGGCCACCACAATTTGCATTGAAATACCTCACATTCCAAGACGCATGTCAAACAAAGCCTTCATACAGGACAATAGCTTGGATCACTGAGTAGATTATCCAATATTACTCTCATTAGCGGGACATTCAAAGCCATCTTGAAGCATTCATGAGTGGAAACGTACCTCCAGGGGATAAAAGGGAAACAATGAGATCTCAGAGAGATTGAGAATTCCTAGATTTGAATCTAATTAAGTGCACAATCATGTGATCACCTCCCCAGCTGTGAACTAACTATTAGCCTTTTGCTACAAGGACACAAGCTGCTGAGACTTTGAAGGAGAATCCATAGTGGGGTGTCTGTCTGTCTGTCTGTCTCTCTCCCTCTCTCTCCAGGTGACCTTGGGACATTTGAAGCTTGCCTGCCGACTGGAAAAGATCCAAGACAAAGATGCCAGGGGAAATTACCTGCTCAACTGTCTCCAAGAACCTCTACCAACCAAGAACGTCAGAACTCCAGATTCAGCTGGAAGACAGCTGAATTAAAAGACACCACAGACTGTATTATTTTTATCTGTTCTGGACTCTAATCCAACACAAACTATTTCTCATCAGCCTGTAATCTATTTGTGTGTGTGTGATTCTTGTGTGGGTGTGTGTAAGTGAAAGTGTAGCGTAGTTTATTATTTTATTTAGATCGGGTTTTTGTTTAAGTACAGTAAACTCACCTCTTTCTTGTTTAAACTCAAGAAAACCAATTGATTCTTTTATGATCACAACAAAGGTAAAAGGGTAAACACTCACTGAAGTGGTAAGCACATCCACTGTTTAAAAAGGAATAAATCCTGTTGCAGTCAAACAAGGAGCAGGACAAGAGGGGAGCATTGTGACCGCTCCTCCCCGATCATAACTGTTTTCTGGGTGACTGAATATATATTTCCTTTTTTTATTCCAGCACCTTTCCTAGGTATAATCTGTGGGTCAGTATTGCAAGGGTAGTAGGGTGCTCTTGTAGTACAAAAGGCTCATGGCACTGATTGCCCTCCTCTAATGGGGATTTAATGCATGGAGGGACCCACTGCAGGCTACATCTCTTGATCTGCTGCCTGGGTAGCCTGGCACAATCTCCGAATATGCTGACAGGGTAGTTGTGAGTTCAGTTGATGCTTGAGTATTTATAGAGATTTTCCTTTGCAAAGGTAAGTTTCTCTGCCACCTGGAGGATGATACAGCATGGAACGGGATTC
The DNA here is from genome assembly GCF_036365525.1 of Heterodontus francisci. Classification (NCBI taxonomy): domain Eukaryota; kingdom Metazoa; phylum Chordata; class Chondrichthyes; order Heterodontiformes; family Heterodontidae; genus Heterodontus; species Heterodontus francisci. Next base: position 50,528,919 of record NC_090390.1, read on the forward strand.
TCCTCTTCGAGGAACAGTTCTGCCCAACCATCTGAATTCGCTCCAACCCATTTTCTCGGGAAGGGTTTATCAAAGGTGCATACTAGGCTCCAGATGGAATTCCCACCACCAAATTTAAACAGGAGAACTCAATGAAGTGGTTCCCCCTTTATGATGGCATCTCATGACCATTACTGCTGCTTCGTAGGACGCACCGCCACCTTCTCCATGGCTGCCTAGGGAAGTAGCAGTAACAAAGGCACATGGGAGGGAAATGCACCATGGAACACTGCCCAACATTCCACTGCTATTTGCATGCAGTGGTTGGTGAAGGAGATACCATTGGTGTTGCCAGTTGGGTCAGGATAGAAAAGGATCGGGCAGTAAAATAGTGGAAGGCCTCACTGTCTCCACTTTCCATTCTTTGCCGATTCATGCTGGGTGGAAGAGTTGAGCTGTTTCTGCAACCTCTCTCCAAATCAGCCTGAGACACCTCCTTATGGGGGTTTCTGCCCTATGTGCCCATGAGCCGATCCCTTCTCATCTTGATTTCAAACAGCAGCAACTCCAACGATACACTTGAGAATCTGAGAGCCTTTCCTCTTGCTGATGCCCTCCCCCCACCACTCAAGGTTGCTCCTCCATCAGACATTCTTGCAGCTCAGCAAGTGATGCCCCGTTTTAACTAGCTGCAGATTTTTAAAGGCTTCTGCAGCACTAAATTACCAAACTACCAGCAGCAATAACTCAAAGAGGAATGGTATTACTGCTCCTATCCCACCTGCAGGGCCAGTCCTGGGCCTTGCCAAGAAGGTTAACAAGGGTGTTGCATGGGTAGGTGCAAGTCCCAACCTAGCACTAACCCGCTAATGAGAAGAGAATTCAGCCCATGATGTTTTACATTGCAGAAATTGAACCATCAAATTTACAAAGTGAGAAACCTGTTTGGATACAAATGCTTGGTGTGGATAATCTGATCTCTAAATATCTGACCCTTTAACTGTATTTTTTGTTGAATACTGACTTTCTGTCATTATTATTTTGGCAGTGGTACAATGGATCAGTACATATGTAAATGTATTTTTTTTAGTTCAAATTCTATGAATAGTTGTTCTACATTCATTGAAAGCCAATTAATTGGCCCTCCAATCTTTCCCAATAAGAGTCAACATATTCTTTTGGCTTGTTTTCTATTTTCTGTTCAAAAATTTTATGCATCCTATTTTTTATGAGATATGTAAAGACACTGGAAATAGGTAAATGAATAGTCAGGTGGTGAGTTGATCACATCAGTTTGCCCTCTTTACGGACCACCAGTTTCAGACACTATCTATAAATCATACAGTTTCACATAAGTATTATATAACAAAAAACCATTTGAAGTATTCACTGGTAAATCACAAGTAGCTGTAAATGATTATCTCTGAGTGTTTTACTGTCGTCTTATTTATACCTGCTCCAGTCACACAGCTGTCAACTGAACTGTGCGGTCTGACTGGCATAAACAGCGTGGGAATGGGACTTTCTACAGTTAATGGCAATTTTTTTTTCAAATAAAGTGACCATATCAATTTATAATATCCCTTTTCCTGGATATTTGGTAACTCTCCATTCAAATGTGTAAGAGGATAAAAATTTAATTATCCCTGTTTACATTGTACTAATAATGTAAATTTTATGACCATGCTAACTATTCCATTAGCCCCACATCTTAGACCAACCCCTGAGAAAGAAAGACTATGAATTATAATTATAATACTGGACGCCTACCCTGTCATTCTCTATCCATTTGGCAATGAATTGTCTTTCTGATAATCGCTCAAAGACTTATTTCAGGTCAACTAAAAACTGGTATTTAATTACCATCAAGAATTTGATTAACTGCTGGGTGTAGTCTTTCCTGGGTTTAGCCTTTCCTGGGTTTAGCCATTCTTGGGTGGAGCCATTCCTGGGTGGAGTCGTTTCTGGGTTTAGCTGCTCCTGGGTGTAGCTGTTCCTGGTTGTAGCTGGTTCTGTGTTTAGCTTTTCCTGGGTTTGGCTGTTTCTGTGTTTAGCTTTTCCTCGATGTGAAGCCTGGGTGGAGTGAAACTGACTACTTGCTCCTAAAATCCTTGAAGTTCTTAGTACCTAAAATGTGTTTCAATTAGGTGATTTTAACTTTGTTTTGCAATTAGGGAATGGAGGCAAAATTAAAAATATTTGAAGGTAGCGAGAGATGTATTTTCATATTTTTTATAAGAATGAGATTAATTTTACAAAAATAAAACTGTTAACTTTTTGTTTTACAGCTGCAGAGAGCACTTGACTGTTTTCACTCTGCCCAACGCACAATCTTCACTCCTGGTGGGCTTGGCCACAAAATCGGTGTGAGGTCATGTGTCCAGTTTATTACACACTGAGTATTATGAGGTACAGTTTTCTTTGACCCAAGCAAGGTTGCACTTCAGGTAAGTTCAAGCTTCATTTAAATGTATAAACTATTTAACCAAGGTCCTTCACTGAATTTCATCACATTGGCCAAAGCTCTGTCCCAGCATGCATGGCGGGTACATGGGTAAATGGGTGCATGATTCCTCCAGAGGCCTGACCTTCTTGGTTTTTCGAGTTAGTAGTGAACTGTTGGCTTTTTAGAGCTATTATCTACTTTTGAATGTAACATCTTGGATAGTTCTTGTGCTGACATTTCTGAAAAAGCCTTCACTGTTCAAAGCAAGACCTTCCTAAGGTCCTTTCAACTGCTGTTGTATTACACTGTGCTAAATGAATTTGATGATGTTGACAATTTATATGGTGATAAAATGTTCAGTTCCAATGACACAGCAATATGCTATTTGTAGATCAAGCCACCCTTATCTGAGTGTGTCAGATGAGACCTATCCTTTATCTGTGCTTCATCACAAAGGCAGCGATCAAGCAGCGTCCTGTGTTGTGGACTGACTTACACATAACTTCAAGGGCGGGGACAGTTTTTCCCTTGATGATGAAGATCACAATGACATTAAGCTTCTAAGCTACAGCACCCTTTCGGGTGACTGTATTGTCACCTGCCAGCTAAGACAGACTGCAATTTTCACTTCTATAAAACAAACAACTGAAGTCATGTTTTCCAGGGGAGGCATTTTTACAACTTCATTATTAGAAAGGAGACACAAATTAGAGAGGGTAAAGATTGTTTACCAGCTGGCATGCTTCCAAAGAGTCCAAGGTATTATCGATGGAGCCCATGTGGCCATCAAGGCTTTTAATGCAATCATGAGCAGGAAGGAATAGCACTCCATAAATGTTCAGGTGACATCTGATCACAGAAACCTGATGTAGTTAAACAGAGAGCTCCAATGCTTTAATTCTGCAGCAGTCCATGGTCCCTGTGTTATTGGAAGAGAATGAGCAAGTGGCTGTTGGGAGATGAGGGCTACCTTTTGTATTTATAACAGTTGAAGCCAATTAGAAACCTCCACATAGCAACAGAATGCAAATAAAAGGAGCCTTATGCCTCTGAATGACATTAGAAAATATTATGCCCCAGTTATACTGCACCAAGATTTGTGACTATGTGAGTAAGCAATTACAATTATATTGATGCTTCACAAGGAGATCACCGAGATAACTACCCCCAAATTGAGTTCTGATAAATGGTCATCGACCCAAAATGTTAACTCTGTTTCTCTCTCCACAGATACTGCCTGATCTGCCGAGTATTTCCAGCATTTTCTGTTTTTATTACACCCATATTACTGTTGCGCATATCATAGAGATACTAAAGCAATAATTCATTTATTCAGATCACAGTGTTATTCTGCAGTCCAGTCAAGGTTACCAAAATCATTACAATGCTGCAAATCTCTGTCATCAAACAAAGAGTGATCATGGAGCAGGCAGAAGAAGAGGTCCATAGGGTGTCAAGCCAACGTGAGGAAGAGAAGATTAACATGGAAGGAGTTGATGTACAACGCAGAACGCTAAACAATGATCAAGAACTACTTCCTGTATCAACGTACTCTGCCAATGAACAACTTTGTCATTGCTTTGAAAACCTACATGTTGTTTCCCCAACAAAGAGGCTATGCACTACCTCTACTCAAGCTGAATTGTCAAGTTTTGTCCCCTCCTATGTCCCCCTGTGCTTTGAGGTTCCCCTGTAGATAACTATGAAGATACCTTTTGTTCCATGGTATTCTGCATTTGACAGACTTCTTCTTGTGTGAGTGCAGTGTGGCAGAGTGCACTGCTGCATGTGCTTATGGTGTCAGCTATGAAGTCTCAATTCAAAGACTCAAGCAGAAAAATCTAGGCTGAGACTTCAGTATAGTACAGAGGAAATGCTGCACTGTCGAAGGCATTGTCTTTTGAATGCTATGTTAAACCAAGGCCCTGTCAACCCACTCAGTTGTAAGAGTGATGCTACTTTGAAGAGAAGCAGAGTTCTCCTTACTGTCCAGGCCAACAATTATCCCTCAACATCACTAAAATCAATGATAATTTGGGCATTATCACACCCCTGTTTGTGGGACCTTGTGTAGAAATTGGCAGTCGTGTTTCCTACATTACAACAGTGAATACACTTCAAAAGTACTTCATTGGCTGTAATGTGCTTTGAAACATTTTGAGATTGTGAAAGGTGCTATAGAAATGCAAATCTTTCTTTTCCTTTACTCCACCAGCATGAACAGGTGTCTGCAATACTCACTTTGATCTGAACTTTGAGCTCTTATCTTCAAGGTTTATATGCAGCCCACTAGGATTATGCCCTGCAGCTTTTGGTCAATGTTAGCATATGGAGAAAATGGGCAAAGGTTACTTCCATGCTTTACATGATATCTCCTTGAATGTGTATCAATTGAATATTTTCATTTGAGCCAAAGCATCTATCGTTGAATGTGTACAAAGCTATCTTGCCATTTCTGATACCATTGTGTTTCTTCCACATTAACTCCCAGATCCAATGGACTTGTACTAACACAAATGGACATTATCTATCCATGCAGCTTAGTTCCTTCAGTAGGGTGGCCTTATGCTCAAAAGAGGGCCATCTACCTCCTACAAAAGAATCTTCCAAAGACTCCTCTGAAAGGGTCATAATAGCAAGCATTCTAAAACAAAAAGAAATCGGCATCTCCTCACAGTAATAATTCTTCTTTTGCAGCCAGGTGTATTGAAAAAAAACAGGCTACTCCCCTTTATTGATAAGCCTTTCAAGAGCTGCTGCTTCACCCAATTTTGTGACTTTTTTATATATTCATGAGATGAGGGCATCACTAGCAAAGCCAACGTTTATTGCCCATCCCTGGTTGCCTTTGAGATTTTTTGTGTTGTTTTTTTCAAATGAGTGATTTTTTAAGATCTGTAAAACCGGAGCTCTTCTTGCCCATGGCATGGGCATGCAGCTGGCAAAGATAGGGTGAGCAGACCTTGGCATGGTAGTGAAGTAAGTCCCACCACTAATTTTCCACATATTCATTACACATGAAAAATACCCACACGGTGACAACCCTGGAGCATAGTTGGTTGGGAGTCTTCAGCTATTCACTCCATGTGATATCAGGAAATGGCTGAGCATGCTGGATACTGCAAAGGCTCTGGGCCCCAACAACATCTGGGCTGAAGACTTGTGCTCCAGAGCTAGCTGCCGTTGTGGTACACCTTTAAGATGTGTCACCATGTTATAATACACAGCAGTGTAAGAGCTGTGATGTAACACACCAGGTGACTCCTGCTGTGAGGTCAGTCTGAAGAAAGTATCTGTACAGTGAAAATCTGTGTGCACGTGCAGAACCATCCTTGAACAAAGAATCCACGTTACTGTGTACTGATCCCGTCTTGAGTTTTCTGTGCCTTGTGTGTAGTAGTCACGAACACAGAGGTTAAGGAAACACAATATGTTGGCAGCTTGTGGAAATTTCAACATCTCAACTTTTTGAGTACTCTTCCACACCTTCCACAGCCATTGCCAACTCTACAGGAACTTCAAGGGCCTGAATATTGATTCTATTGCATTACGCAACGCAGTGTAGGCAGCTGGGTAAGCTTGTGTGCACTTGGGTTGCGAGGTTGGGCAGTTACAAACTTGCGATCCACGGAGATTCTGAAGGTCAGATTTCTTGCATCGGGAGCAACTAGGAAAGGTCTGAATATGCAGGACAAAGTACAGAGTAAATGGATCCCCGATTGAGAGGTGTGTCGAGCAGATTAGTACCATAGCAATAGTGGGCCACCAGGTCGAGCACGAAATCAGGCCAGCTGTGATAGTAGTGCTGCAATCTGATGGTGAACCGAGGGAAGAGCTTTTCTATTACCTCAATTTAAGCCAGGAACAGTGTATGCATCATCTCTGTTTCACAAAGGCCTTGCTCATGGAAATCTGCCACCTCTCGCAGGCAAACCTGCAACCTCAGAGCAGGGCTGACTGTGGCCCTGAATTTCTTTGTGTCGTGATCCTACCAGACTGGAGTAGTTGACATCTCTCACATCTCCCAGTTCACCATCCATTGCTGCATAAAGAAGGTGACTGATGCTCTTTATGCTGGGTAAGGAGAGTTCATTGTCTTCTGTCTGGCCAGACAGAAGCAGGCAGAGTGTGAACATGGCCTTGCCAGGATAGAGGACTTGCTTATGGTGCACAGTGACATCAACTGCACACACATGGCTTTGTGGGCACTGTATCTAAATACTGAGGTCAGCTCATCATGCAGGTATCCTGGCAACAGTCATGATGCTTTCATTTTGCACCAGCCCGCTGTTTCCTCAGTATTTGAGCCACCACATCAAACCAGAAGATGGCTGTCGGGCGGCAAGAACTATCTGTTTAACACGTGGCTCATGACTCCACTGTGCAAACCAACCAGCATGTGTCGAATGAGAGCCATGCTGCCCCACAAAAATTCATAGAGCAGACAATTGGCATGCTCAAGCAACAGCTCCGCTGCCTGGAGCACTCTGGAGGAGCCCTGCAGTACTAACCGTAATGTATGTTCAAATTCATCATGGTCTTCTGTATCCTGCATAACCTTGTCATCATGAGGGCACAGCTTTGTCACCAGTTAACTGATTTAGAAGAAGAGGAGAAAGAGGGAGAGGAGGAGCAGGGAAAGAAGGCAACTTACATAACCCACAGAGGGAGTGCAACAGAGGTTCACCAGACTAATCCCTGGGATGGCGGAATTGTCTAATGAGGGGAGATTACAAAAACTAGGCCTGTATTCTCTAGAGTTTCAAAGAATGAGAGGTGATCTCATTGAAACTTACAAAATTCTTACAGGGCGTGACAGGGTGGATGTGGATAGGGTGTTTCCTCTGGCCGGTGAGTCTGGAACCATGGAACGTAGTCTCAGAATAAGGGTCAGGCCATTTAAAGCTGAGATGAGGAGGAATTTCTTCACTCAGAGAGTGGTGAATCTGTGGAATTCTCTACCCCAGAGGGCTGTGGAAGCTCAATCATTGAGCATGTTCCAGACAGAAATTGATAGATTTCTGAATACTAATGACATCAAGGGATATGGGGATAGTGGGGAAAAATGGTGTCGAGGTAGATGATCAGTCACGATCTGTTTGAATGGCGAAGCAGGCTTGACGGGCCAAATAGCCTACTCCTGCTCCTATTTCCTACTACCTATGATAAACCCCTTTCCAGCTGGGCTGTTCGTGATCATTTCATTTGACTACGGTTCCACTGAACACAACTCGAAACCCCATTCTAAAACAGTCCCACACCTGCTGTTTCCTCTTGGCCACAATGCTGAAATAAAAGCCTCCACAAAACAATTCCAAACCAACTTTATCAAACAAACAACCCAATATTCTATCCAACAATCAACTAATCACCCTTATGCATTTGCTTAGGGCCTGGCTTCTGGGTGCCTTTGCCTGGTCTCGTGCTCCTATCAGTGGTTGCAGTATGGCTGTTGGAAGCCTGCTAACCTGCAGTGGGGAAGACGGCAGATTGCTTTGCAGGGCAACCTCGAGCATGGAAGTCCCGGCTTTGGACTGCACCACCTCAGTATGGGCGGCAGCAGTCTGGGCTGGCTGGCTGACAGGCAACAGCAGGGGCACTAGCGGAGTGGCAATACTGGGAGGATGAATGCTATCACCCCGAGAGAGGGCAGCAGGTTCATGCTCCATGGAGCCACTGCCATCACCCAAGGCGGTGCCTCATTAATCCTAGTAATCTGCTGAAGGACAGATTACTGATTGACAGTGATAGCAGGCTTTCTGGAAGATATGTAAATACATCAAGCATTTCATAGCGCATGCCCGTCAGCCTTTCTCTGTATGCCAGCCCATCAATGTCCTCATCCGAGTTTCCTGCAGCATAACTGATGTATGACCTTGTCTCTTGTGGAGCTGGCACCCACACTACCCTTTTACCTTGTCCTGGCTGCAGGCCACTCCTGCCCAGTAAGCTCACCATGTGCAGATCCTGCTTTTATGCACCCTTCTAAAGTTCACGCAGTGCCAGTATCTGAACTAGTGGCTGTGAGGGTGAAATCAAGTGATGGCGTTTCTTCATACACCTCACAGTTCATGCTTCTGCATCACTGCTTGACCAGGTGGATGTTCTTAGGTCTCTCAAAGGAGAAAGGCACAAGGGGAGGGTTTGTAGTGAGGGTGGAGATGGGAGGGAGACAGGAGAGGGGGTGGAAAGCAAGAGGAGCCTGCTTACACCATCTGCAGCTTGTCATAGTCATAGAGTCATTTATAGCAGAGAAGGAGGCCATTTGACCCATCGCGTCCAAGTTGTCTCTTCGCAGAGCAATCCAGTCAGTCCCACTCGATGCTTCGCTCAATTCCCATGGCCCTGCAAGTTTCTTTCCTTCAAGTGTCCACCCAATTTCTTTTTGAAATCATCGACTGCCTTCACTTCCACCACCCTCGTGGGCAGCGAGTTTCAGGTCATTACCACTCACAGCGTAAAATAGTTCTTCCTCACATTTTCCCTGCATCTCTTGCCCAAAACTTTAAATCTATGTCCTTTAGTCCTTCTACCATCAGTTAATAGTAATAGTTTTTTGATGTTTAACTTATCTCATCCTGTCATAAGCTTGTACACCTCTATCAAATTTCCTGTCTATCTCCTTTGCTTCAAGGAGAACCATCTCAACTTTTCCAACCTAACCTTGTAACTAAAATTCTCAATCCCTGGAACTTTTCTGATAAGTCTCATTTGCACCCTCTCAAGGCCCCTCACATCCTTCCTGAAATGTGGTGACCAGAACTAGATGCAATACACGGGTTGGTGCCTAACCAGAGCTTTATAAAGGTTCAGCAAAACTTCCTTGCTTTTGTATTCAATACCTATATTTATGAAGCCCAAAATCCCATATGCTTTGCTATCTACTCTCTCAATATGTCCTGCTACCAAAGATCTATTCACATGCAACCCCAGGTCCCTCCGTTCCTGCACACTCTTTAAAACTGCACCATTAAGTCTATATTACCTTATCCTATGCCTTCTGCCAAAATGAATCACCTCAAACTTTTCTGTATTAAATTCTATCTGCCACATTTCTGCCCATTCTGCTTGTCTATCTATGTCCTGTTGCAGGCAGATCATATCATCCTCACTGTTTGTCACTCCTCCAAGTTTGGTATTATCGGCAAATTTTGAAATTCTACTCTGCATTCATAGAACATAGAACATAGAACAGTACAGCACAGTGCAGGCCCTTTCGGCCCACGATGTTGTGCCGAATCTTTAACCTACTCTAAGATCAAACTAACTACCTACCCTTCATTCTACTATCATCCATGTACCTATCCAAGAGTCGCTTAAATGCCCCTAATGTATCTGCTTCTACTACCACCGCTGGCAGCGCATTCCACGCACCCACCACTCTCCGTGTAAAGAACCTACCTCTGACATCTCCCCGAAACCTTCCTCCAATCACTTTAAAATTGTGGCCCCTGGTGATAGCCCTTTCCACCCTGGGAAAAAGTCTCTGACTATCCACTCTATCTGTGCCTCTCATCATCTTGTACCCCTCTATCAAGTCACCTCTCATCCTTCTTCGCTCCAATGAGAAAAGCCCTAGCTCCCTCAATCTTTCTTCGTAGGACATGCCCTCCAGTCCAGGCAGCATCCTGGTAAATCTCCTCTGCACCCTCTCTAAAACTTCCACATCCTTCATATAATGAGGCGACCAGAACTGAACACAATATTCCAAGTGTGGTCGAACCAGGGCCTTATAGAGCTGCAGCATAACCTCGCGGCTCTTAAACTCAATCCCCCTGTTAATGAAAGCCAACACACCATACGCCTTCTTAACAACCCTATCAAATTGGGTGGCAACTTTGAGCGATCTATGGACGTGGACCCCAAGATCCCTCTGTTCCTCCACACTACCAAGAATCCTGTCTTTAAGCCTGTATTCCGCATTCAAATCCGACCTTCCAAAATGAATCACTTCACACTTTTCCAGGTTGAACTCCATCTGCCACTTCTCAGCCCAGCTCTGCATCCTGTCAATGTCCCGTTGCAACCTACAACAGCCTTCCACACTATCCACAACTCTAGCAACCTTCGTGTCATCGGCAAACTTGCTAACCCAGCCTTCCACTTCCAAATCCAAGTCATTTATAAAAATCACAAAGAGCAGAGGTCCCAGAACAGATCCTTGTGGAACGCCACTGGTCACCGAGCTCCATGCTGAATACTTTCCATCTACTACCACCCTCTGACTTCTATGGGCCAGCCAATTTTGTATCCAGACAGCCAACTTTCTCTGAATCCCATGCCTCCTTACTTTCTGAATGAGCCTACCATGGGGAACCTTATCAAACGCCTTGCTAAAATCCATATACACCACATCCACTTCTCTTCCTTCATCAATGTAAATTCCAAGATCCAAGTCATTTATATATAACAAAAAAAGCAGTGGTCCCAGCATTGACCCTTGGGGAGCACCATTGAAAACCATCCTCCAGTCTGAAAAACAACCATTTCCATGACTCACTATTTTCCGTCCTTAAGCTAATTTTTTATCCAATTAAACACTGGCCCTCCTTTTCCATGAGCCTCAATTTTGTTAACTAGTCTTTTATGTGGTTCTTTATCAAACACTTTCTTAAAATCCATATAGACAACATTCTCCGCATTCCCTTCATCAACCTTCTCTGTTACTTCATCAAAAAATTCAATTAGATTAGACAAGCATGATCTATCTTTTACGAATCTATTCTGGCTATCCTTAATTAACTCAAACCTCTCCAAGAGCTTGTTGATTTTTTTTCCTGATTATTGTTTCGAAAGCCTTACCCACCACTGATGGTAAACTAACTGGCCTGTAGTTGCTAGGACTGTTCTTACACCCTTTCTTAAATAAGAATGTCACATTTATCATTCTCCAATCCTCTGGCACCTCCCCATATCTATGGAAGATTGGAAGGTTATGGCAAGCCTTTCCACTATCTCCAGCCCCACTTCCTTTAGCAACCTGGGATACAAGCCAGATGACAAATCTACCCTAAGCATAGCCAGTCTTTCCAGTACCTCCTTACTCTCAATACTTACCCTATCCATTGCCTCTACTCTCTTCGCTTCTACCGATATTTTGTCAGCATCCTGTTCCTTAGTAAACGCCAATACAAAGTACTCATTAAGTATTCTCACCTTGCCCTGTGCCTCTAAGCATGTCTTACCCTCTCTGTCCCTAATAGACTCCACTCCACCTCTTACTACCCACTTACTATTTACATGCTGGTAGAATATTTTTGGGTTCCCTTTTATGTTGACTGCCATTCTATTCTCATATTCTCTCTTTGCCAGTCTTATTTTCCTCTTCACCTCCCCTCTCAACTTACTGTATTTGGTCTGGTTCTCACTTGAATAATTCACCTGACATACATCATACATCCTTTTTTTTGTTTCATCATAATCTCTATCTCCCTTGTCATCCAAAGAGCCCTGTATTTGGCTCCTTTACCTTTCCCCCTTTTTAGAAAGTGCATAGCCTGTACATGAGAAGACGTTGTGGAAAGGGGAGAAGTGGGATATGAAGAGGGATGGATTAGGTAGAAACATACCATCATTTTCTATGGTTTCAGCCCCACCGTTGGCTATAGCTTCAGTTGTGGGCGCTCCAATGATGGTGAACAACATCTCCTGCATGAGAGTAAGGGCATGCAGCCATGTCTGTCCCCCGCTGGTTAGCTGCTGCTGCCTGCGGTTATATGCTACCTCGTCCTGCAAGGCAGAGGGAATTGTGTCAGTGATTGTGTTGCAATCTGTTTGGGTGATGTGCCTGTCATAGTTGAAAAGCTGGCAGTGTGTGCAAGCTGTGAGATGTGGTATGAGACTTGGAGCAATATGAAGTGTGAGGTGGGGCAAAGAATGTTAGGTATGAGTCATACTTGATAGAGAATGTTGATAGGTGAATGAAGGTGGGTGAAGGTGAATTGATACGACATTTGAAGATACATTCATTGACCTTGACTACTCATGTTTGGTCATTAAGTTTCTTCCTGCACTGCATCCAGGTTCTTAGGGCTACTCTCTTGGCATTGATCGCGACAGCTATCTGTTCCCACTGCCTTTGCAGTGTCTGTCTGGAGGGCCTCCTGGTCCCCTCTGAGAAGTGGACCTCCCTCCTCTGGTCCACTTCCTGCACCAAGGTCTCCAGTGCTGCATCAAAGGACCTTGGAGCACACTCTGTTCCCTGTTGTTCCATTTTCACTATTTTTCCTGCTCAGACTTTCTTCCAGTACATGATACAGCCAGAATGCATCTCCCATTTAAGAGGTGCAGGTTGGCTTTAAGTAGTGCAAGCTAGCTCTAAGTAGTGCTAGCCTCACATGAACTTGGCCCCCTGCTGAGGCATGCAGCCACTCAGCAGTGTGTTTAACAATGGGTTGCATTGCTGTGCTGCCTGCATCACAATGAACGGGCACAGGTTAATGCATATCATGATCCCTGTGCCTATTATCAGGCTTTATCCAATTTCTCCCCTCCCACCCCAAGTTTCTGGAAAGAATGCAGAGAAGGGTCATGTGTCTGATCCCGAGTATCAGAGGAGAGTTCATGAGGAAACATTAGAACACACAGATCCTTCATATTTAATTGAAAAGGGGCAAATGAAGTGGGGATGTTTTGCCGAAGATACCAAGTGGAGTTGGAAAGGTTATTCTGGAGTCCCATTATACCTTAAACCATGACAGCAGGACAAGAGGATGTGAGTAAAAACTAATGAAACGCAAAGTCCTGTGTAATGTCAGGTCAGGAAGTCTTCTTCACACAAAGAATGATTAATGCCTGGAATAGTTCTCTGGATAGAGCAGTGGAGATAAAAATTCTGGCATCAGTTAAGAGACAGTTGGATATGATGGTGGGTTGATGATTAGTTTTTATAAAAGGATAAAGTAGCTGGACCAAGTGGCCTTCCTCATCTGTATTATCTCTGAGATTTCTTTGTGCAGCGTATACTATAGTAATGACTGCTTATTGTTAAAAAGTATTCTGCTCCATTTAAACTGTGGATGTTCCCTCTGGTGCAGTATAACTAGAGCATAATACCTTGTAAGCTGTCACACATATAGACAAAATACTTCCAGCAGTTAATAATCTGTTACACACAAAATATTTACAGATCTCATCAAAAAGATGATTAGAGTACAGCTGAAGACAAGGTAACAGTTTGAGACCAGTACCTGTTTATATTGCTTCTTCCAAAATTACCAGCTGGTTAGGAAAAGAGAATTCTGTGCATGTGTGTTTATTTGTAGACTCCCTGCCCTCTTTACCAAAGTTCAAATGGCAGTTACATTTTGAACATGAAAAAGTGGGTGACAGGGCAGTCAGCTCTTTGTTAACATTAAAAGGATGGAAGATGAAGTTTAAAAGATCCCAAGGGATTGGTCGGACTGCTGGAAACTATGTAAAGTTTGCTTTGCACTGGTTGCAATGTGAAACTATGGTCGGAATTCCACAAGGAGGAGGTGGCCCTGCCCATTGGCTGGAAAACCAGGGCCATGCCCGCCTCTGCCAGCCCTGGAAGCCACGACTGTATTTTGCATAGCTCAGGCAATTAATTGCCTGCAGTCGCGGCTTCCACCCCTCTGAGGCAGGATGTCCCGCCTCCATGAGTTGCCAGCCAATCTGAGGCTGGAGGCTCTTAAGTCCCAGCAGTGCCACTGGCCTGCAAGGCGGCTGCCAGGTATTACTGGGTGGCTTCCCCAGGTGGTGAATTGCGGATCCGCTGATGGTAAAATACCAGTGGCAGTGCGAAGAGGCCCTTAAATGGCCATTACTTGGCCACTTATGGATCTCAATTAGCCTAAGGGCAGATGGGCCTCCTGTCACCTCCCCCACCACTGGTAAGATACCAGTGGGGGCGGCTAGGCAATGGCCATGGCGCCCCTGCCATCCTACCCGATTTTACACCCCTACCCCCTCTGCCTTCCAGCCTGCTTCCACTGGGAGGGTCCATAAAATTCTGGCCGATGTCCTTGAAATTCCTAAATTCAATATGAATGAAGTCACAATAGAGCTTTGCACAAATTATGTAGATGTGAAATCAAAAATGCTTTCTATCAATGAAAAAGATGTAGTGCAGTTGGCCTATTATTTAGAAAAATAATCTAAAATTATTTGTCTTAATGCAGGATTCATGAGAAAAGCAAACTTTTAATCCTGAAAATGGCTAGAAATACCTTGCTTGTAAATTTTAGCTGGTTTAAAAAACGATGTGCTTGAATATTATATGAAGTCATGTATAAGGTCTGGAGTGCATGAATATAAAGATAATGTGACAATATCCTTAAACAGTAATATTCCTTTATGCTCTTGAAGTGTTTACTCGTGTTTCCCACTTACTTTTGTTCTGCCGAATCACCTCAGGAACAGTTAAAAAAAGAACTCACTCTTGACGGTACTCATTTTAAAACCTTTTCTCCATTTAAAGTCAAAACAGAACTCAGAGGGGCCCTGGAGGAAGGCAAAAGGTAATTATAAGTGTATTAACTTGTGGAAGATTTGCTCCAGCCCTGAAGCTGTAAAATGTGCTAATCCTCCATTTCAAGGGGAGGTAGTGTGCGTTATACACCTGCACCTCAGTCACTGAGTGCCTGCTGATTGTCTCCTCATGAAAATAATACCTTATTTTTAAAGTTTCTGTTTACAAGCTTAAACAAGTTGCATGGTTGGAAGATGTTGTTATGTTGTTGGTACTTTTACTATCTATCTGTGCAGAAAACATCCTCTAATGTAACAAAGCTTCATTTTAAAAAAAAATCACGAACTGCTAAACTACAAGGCATGTGCAGTGCAAGATAATACTTTCTGCTAAAGGATGTTTTACTTAAGCCTGTCGCCCTTAAGTGCAAAATATCCATCAGATAAAGCTATAGTTGACATACTGATATAAGTTCTTCATGTCATCATTTCAAGTTTATTCTGGAATGTTAAGCATTTTAATAACTTATTTTGGCTTTTAACAACTTATTTTGGCTTTTAGCATGCAGGTTTTTTAGTTGTTGGTGAGATTTAAATTCTGACTATAATAAAGTCTAAACGTTTTCAATAATTAGTCTACACTTTTAAAATGTGGCTTTACAATAAGTCTAGAATTTGACTTGCACACAGTACAGACCCACACTGGTATGCTAGGGTCTCCTGGTGGGGGTTTCACACCTCTGGGGCCGAATTTTACCAAGACAATGACATCGGGCTGCGTGGCGGTTGGTGGGGGGGTGGGGAGGGGGGGTCGCAAGATGGATGTGACGAAGGCCCACCATGGAGCTTGACGCTGGGAGGGAAGAGCCTCATCATCCCAGCGCCGGTGAGGCTCTGTGGCAGCTCCACCCCCCTCCCCCCGCCACTGGGCGACAGGACCTGCATCAACATATTTAAATCAATGAAATGAATAAATTTAAATGAACTTACCCGCAATCTTCCAGGCCTGCTGCGACCCTCAGTGCGGTGGCTGGCACTCCCACGCCTTCAATTCACCATCCGGGGAAAGCCGGTCTAACACTGGTGGGGAGGGGGGAGGAGTTAAGATTTTCAATGCGGGGTGGGTGGGGGAGAATGAGGTCAAATAAACATTATGAGTGTAGGGGATCGTGGAAAGGGGTGATCTTTCAGCTTTGTGCAGTCTGGGAGGGGAAAGGTCAGGTTTAAAAGGTAAGTGTTTGCGGGGGGACGGCAAATAGTTAGTGTAATTGTTATTGAGGGGATAGGAAAGGGGCGTTAGAATTTTATTTGATAAATTTTGGGGGGGATGTATCTTTAAAAATTTAAATATGCCGGCACCAGCGCCTGCACACAGGCAGCTGACACCATTGCTTGCGTTGGACAGCCCGACCCCCCAATCACACGGACGGGGCAGGCCGCCTTGGCTTTTAAAATGAGCCGTTGCGCAGGAGATCGCGGTGGCTCTTCGGCATGCGGCCTGCATGTGCGGGATGCCATTTTTTCAGCTTGCCGCCAGGAGCGACGGCGGGATCTTAAAATGCAGCCCCTGGCTTTATTTTGCTTGAGAGTTAAATAGGGATCCAATTCTCAAATTATATGATGATTTTCATGTTGATTTGTAGCAGAAACCACTTTGCTTTAACACAAAAATGTCATTATAACAGCTCTTTAAATCTACATCCTGAATCTTTCATTCCTGACCTCTATCTCCATCTTGCCACTTAGCATCCTATGCTGATGCTCTTCAATTTGCCACTTACCTTCATTGTTTCTTCACTTTCCCCCTTGGCCTTATTAGCTGCACCTTACTATTGCCCATCCTGATTTGTCCCCGGTCTGCTTTCTCTTCCCTATTTCGCCTTTTCTATCTGCTCATTTTCCAGGGCTGGTGGTGCAATGAGTTCGCACTTTTACCTCAGGGTCTGAATCCAGCCCAGATTGATGGAATGAAAGTCTTCTCTTTCTGCTCTCACAAATGATATGAGTGTGAATACCCTTGGTCTGCTTCTGAACATACATCCACAATACTAAATATTAATCATTTCACACTAATTGGCATAAAATTCTGGTTACTGGGATGGCCGGTATGAGAAACAAAGTATCTTATTAGCTATCAGGAGGTGCTTTATGAAGTTGGGATTAAGGAACATGATTAGGCAAAAATAAAGGGAAATTTATTGTCATCTCAAGTGTTTGGTGTTGACATTAGAGGATAAATTCACTGATCACATATTCCCAGCACGGAGCCACACTCTAAGGCCATGCAGGCCAGAGGTAGGGCTGCAACACTGTACTGCCAATTCTCTGACCCATGCTCCCTGGGTGTACAGGTTCAGTGACTTAACCCTTAGATGCCAAGAGTAGAAAAGGTGCTCCATTCCTTAGCACTTTCTCTCCTGGTTTTCAATATTTTGGAAAGAGAATGCTAAGGCAGCATGACTCCCCTGGCATCATCAGAACCATTGAAGGCAATATACTACTAATATTGTTACTGAGGATACTGAACTAGTTCTGTTATCATAGCATTTGCTATTTGATTGCAGGAAGAAAGGGTCATTGCAAAAGAAATAGAGATAGAAATGGTCATTGGGGGAGAGAATGAAAGAATTTCATGTCAGTATGGAGGAAGCATGTGCTTACAACTAGAAGGCAGGGGAGGTAAGGATGAGACATAAACATGTGGGAAAGATGCCTGAATCTGGGACATCAGAGATATGCAGGAGGTAGGGGTCTCAGTTGGAGAAGAAAGTAGTATGTGAGAGGTATGGAGGAGAAGAGTCATGTTGGCACAGAGAGAAAAACCCTGAGACGTGGAGTGGACATGAAGATTGGAGACCCACGAGGGAGAAATCATCTGGTCAATCTACAATACCAGTGTCTATAATAGAGTACAATTGCATTTTTCTAATGATAAAATGGAGCTAATTATGCAGGCTTTTGTTATTTAAACTTGAAGATGAAGCAAAGAGTATTTCTTTAAGGATTTGAAGCGAACTGAGTTGAAGGAAACTTTTCCAAGAACAAAAAAGAAAATGTTCCCGGTAAATATGACTTCACAGCAAAAAAGTGTCTTTGTAAATTAATGAAATCTGAATGAATGCATTGAGTTAATCAAAAATACCACTCAAAAGAAGTGAACAAATCTTTAGCAGAGTGTGACTAATGGCTTAGTAACTATTACTGTATTTATTATTTTTGGAAGGGGTGACTGGATGCAAAAAGTCAGATTGCATTTAGATTATTCTCCTTATACCCATACATCAACAATATTAATCTTAAATGAACTAAAATGAGTAAAGATAATACCATGGGCAAGGCAGATTTCAAAGGCAGTCCATTGTCTACTGCTCCATCAATTCTACGGTCAGCAGAACAAAAACCTTGAAACCGACTGTAAACTGATGACTGTGAGGTCAGCACAGATTATGGTGTCATAACCTCAGCATATATTGTTGCCATTCCTCAGACTGGAGAGCTGTGGAGGGTTTATGGAAGAAAAAAAAGCTGCATAGTGATCTGTAGTTCTATTTGACTAACCCTTGACTTCTTATACATTTTAAAAATTGCTCGCTGTATGTGATAATGAGAAGTGCAGATGGTCACCAAGGTCCTGTGTGTGAAGGCTTTGTGTGTTCCATTCAGAGTTTTGACTGTAGCTCCCCAGAGGGGGGCAGCATATGGCTAGCTCACACAGGTACTGTAAATGCCCCTTGATGCAGAGTCATTTTTTATGAGCGCAGTATGTGAAATTATGTAACTGATACAACTCATGCTTCTTGGAAGTCATTAGACTCAGCTATCGTATGTACATTTCATCTTTTTACAGTGCTGTGAAATGAAGCACCTTTCTCTGCTTGTAGTAGTCACTGTCTGCCCTTAGCTGTCATCAGACTGTACAGAACTTAGATATATAACTGCCTCCTGAGATTTCAGTGTAATGTGTGATATTACTCAGTAATTCTCGATGACTAGCACAAACAGGTGGGCAATAAAGTTTCCATGTAGGAAATATTCCTATAATCTAGTATTGCACAGTTGCTTTACAGTCATGTTCATTAAAAGTGTTGACAATTCCTACAACTTTGTCCAGGTCACTTCATGTTTATTTTCACTATACCCTTGTGTTTTGATTTTCTTTTCTGTGATATATAGGATTTGATACACCATCTCACTGTATAACATTCAACAAACCTCCCCTTGTGGCTGTAAAAGTATTTCTTGAGTAAGGAATGTGCTTGTGATACATCAGAGGAGCCAATTGTAAAGTCAATCAAATGGGGGGAAAACTGTATCTTTACTAACTAGCCCTAGTAAAATCTCTTGGATTTATAATACATACAATATCAATAAGTTGTTTCCAAAAGCAATTTACCTCAGCTCAAATTGTAATCTCAAATACTTTCTAAGCTGCAGAAATCTTAAACTTGCACCCTCATTATAAGATGATGTTGCATCAAAGTGCTATGCCAAAAGTATTGTTCTGCCCCATTCTCACCATGGTCATCTGGAGAAGGCTGAGAATGGAGGTGAGGTAAAGGAAGTTTGCAAGTACAGTAGCTCTTACATTACCTTTAGTACTTGAAAAAATTGCCATTGGCAGAAGTCTAGGAGCAGGTTAGGAACGGAGTTTGTCAAAGATTGGTGCATGGCACAGTAAGACCCCAACAGTGCAACAAAAGAAAAACTGCCTGTTAAGGCTAAAGTGGGTCACAACTATCCTTTAACATCTAGGATTTGAGTTTGAATCGAGACCGTACTTTTCTGATCAGGGTTTGTCTGATGATTCTCCTCCTTTAAGAGCCAGCATGGTGTTGCTGCACTGAGAAGGAAATGTAGAAGCTTGCTGTGATCTGAACTGTGTTCTTATTCAAAGAAGGAATTCAAAGATGACATACAGTTACTAATCTGTTCTTATTGTACATATATTCTATAATTTACAAACTCTTTTACGTCAATATATCTATATGTACTAATTGTGCACGAGACAAAACAGCACCAAGGTAAATAAGTGTGTCCATGTGTTCACAATATCCTAGTTATTCTCTTCACAAAGCAGGCTGAACTCAGTGAAACACCAGCCATATCCAAAGAGCAGCTCACACTTGAACACCAGCCACCACCATCCATGTTAAAGCAGCCACCAGCCATAAATAGATAAAATGGAATAAATATATAGAGATAACAAAGAAGCAAAGGGTGAGCAACCGACAAACTATTTCAGCTGCCTCTGCTGCTTCCCTCCCTTCCTTTATCCCACCAAGCCAAATTTCCTCTAAGTTTAACCTCTGCCCTAGCTCGCAACTCACATCTGTCTCTACTTTATCTCCTCTCTCTCCCCTCATACCCTCTCTCAGTTCATCTTGTTCATGAGACCCACCTACTGCTCCCTTGCACTTATTCCCCCATGTTAGTTGATATTGTTAATGATTTTCTCTTCTCAGATACTGCCAACTCCTCTTTAAATCTGCCATCATCACCACCTATGTCCCCCCCAAAAGCCCACCCTTGACCTCTATGCCCTTGCAAAGTAGTGCCTTATCTCCAAACTCCCTTTCCTCTGCAAAGTCCTTGAATGTGCTGTTATCTCCCAAATTTGTTTTTCCCGCAACTCCATGCTTGAACCCCTCCAATCAGGTTTCTCCCTCCACCACAGTACTGAATGTCAATTTTCAAAGTCAGAAATGATGGCCAGAATTTTACCTTGCGGCAGTGGCCCCGCCCACCAACAAAAAATTCGGGGGAGAGCCCATCTCCACCGGACCTGGAAGCCACGCAGCAATTTTGCGTGGCCCAGGCCCTTAATTGGCCTCAGCCAGGACTTTCACACCTCTGAGGCAGGAAGTCCTGCCTTCAAGAGCTGCCGGCCAATCAGAGCACTGGCCATTGCTCTGATTGCTCCCAGCCAGGAACAGCAACAATAGAGAAGGCCCTGGAAAGGTGAGTGGGGGTTGGGCCTAGTCCGGACAATTGGCTGGGCCCCGGAGAGGGGGTAGGGGATTGGAATGTAGGGCAGGGGGTTGCTTTGGGGGAGCAGCCCATGCTGCTGGGGGGGGGTCCTCCATGGGACACAGGGTGCCCAATCATGAGGACCCCGCCAGCCCTCCAGGAGGCTGCCAAGTATTACTACGCGGCTTCCTCAGGTGCTGAAGTGCCCATCCACTGCCTTCACCTGTTTCCATCCTTAGCTATCTAGGTGTAGCCAGAGAATCACCTTCCGGGAGTGGAGCAGAGAGGACCGGAGCGGACCTGTGGGGAGAACGCCGGGAGCGGAGCCTATAAATTGACCCCGAGGATCGAGGCCCAGTCTCTTACCTTCCAGGAGCGGAGCGGAGCGGAGAGGACCGGAGCGGACCTGTGGGGAGAACACCGGGAGCGGAGCCTATAAATCGACCGAGGATCGAGGCCCAATCTCTTATCTTCCGGGAGCAGAGCGGAGAGGACTGGAGTGGACCTGTGGGGAGAACGCCGGGAGCGGAGCCTATAAATCGACCGCGAGGATCGAAGCCCAGTCTCGTCCCTTCCGGGAACGGAGCGGAGAGGACCGGAGCGGACCTGTGGGGAGAATGCCGGGAGCGGAGCCTATAAATCGACCCTGAGGATCGAGGCCCAGTCTCTTCTGGGAGCGGAGAGCAGTCGAACCACTTCCTGCGTGCCGGAGTTTTGAAAAAAAAAGACAAACAGTGATGTCAGAGGAGAGCTGCAAGGTGATTGGTTGATGAGTATATCTTAAAAAAAAGGGGAAAGTTGTTTTTTTAGTTGGAAAAAAAAATCTCTGGTGATAAGGTGAGTACTACTAAAGTGTTTTTTTTAAGGACTTTAGATTGAAGTGGGTAGAACAAGGCCCCTAGTATAATTAGTATTTTTTAATTATGGGAGTAACTAATTAACCTAAGGGTAAGTCATGGCAGGAGAGCTCAGCCCCGTGATATGCTCCTCCTGCGTTATGTGGGAAATCAGGGATGCTTCCAGTGTCCCTGACGACCATGTGTGCAGGGTGTATCCATCTGCAGCTACTGGCTACCTACATTACGGAGCTGGAGCTGCGGGTGGATTCACTGTGGAGCATCCACGATGCTGAGGAAGTCGTGGATAGCACGTTTAGTGAGGTGGTCACACCGCAGGTAATGGCTGCACAGGCAGAAAAGAGATGGGTGACCACCAGACGGAGTAGTAGGCGCAGGCAGGTAGTGCAGGAGTCCCCTGTGGCCAACCCCCTCTCAAACAGATATACCGCTTTAGTTACTGTTGGGGGGATGACCTCCCAGGGGAAAGCAGCAACAGCCAAGTTCGTGGCACCACGGAGGGCTCTGCTGCACAGCAGGGGAGGAAAAGGGTTGGAAGAGCTATAGTGATAGGGGGTTCTATCGTAAGGGGTGCAGATAGGCGTTTCTGTGGCCACAGACGAGACTCCAGGATGGTATGTTGCCTCCCTGGTGCTAGGGTCAAGGATGTCTTGGAGCGGCTGCAGGACATTCTGAAAGGGAAGGGTGAGCAGCCAGAGGTCGTGGTCCATATTGGTACGAACGACATAGGCAGGAAGAGAGATGAGGTCCTGCAAAGTGAATATAGGGAGTTAGGCAGAAGGTTAAAAAGCAGACCTCGAGGGTTGTAATCTCAGGATTACTCCCTGTGCCACGTGCTAGTGAGGGTAGGAATAGGAGGATTAGGCAAATGAATGCGTGGCTGAAGAGCTGGAGTAGGCGGGAGGGCTTCAGCTACTTGGATCATTGGGATCTCTTCTGGTGCAGAGGTGACCTGTACAAGAAGGACGGGTTGCATCTAAACTGGAGGGGGACCAATATCCTTGCGGGGAGGTTTGCTAGTACTACTCGGGAGGGTTTAAACTAGTCTTGCAGGGGGATGGGACCCAAAGTAGTAGTCTCTCAGATGAGATAGTTGAAGCAATTGTAGAGGTTAAAGCAAGCAAGTCCAATAGGCAGGCCGGGCAGGGGCAGGACAGGGAGCGTGGAAGGTCTGGTAGGCTAAACTGCATTTACTTTAATTCAAGAAGCCTTACAGGTAAGGCAGATGAACTCAGAGCATGGATCGGTACATGGGATTGTGATATTATAGCGATTACAGAAACGTGGTTGAGGGATGGGCAGGACTTGCAGCTCAATGTTCCGGGGTACCGATCCTTCCGGCGTGACAGAGGTGGAGGTAAGAGAGGAGGGGGAATTGCACTATTGATTAGGGAGGACATCACGGCAGTACTTAGAGAGGATATCCCAGGGGGAATGTCCGGCGAGGCCATATGGGTAGAAATTAGAAATAAGAAAGGGGTGATCACTTTGATGGGATTATACTATAGGCCCCCCAATAGTCAGAGGGAAGTGGAGGAGCATATATGTAGGGAAATCACAGATAGGTGTAGGAATTATAGGGTTGTAATAGTAGGTGATTTTAACTTCCCTAATATTGACTGGGACTGCCTTAGTGCTAAGGGATCAGATGGGAAAGAATTTGTTAAGTGTGTCCAGGATAGTTTTCTGAAGCAGTATGTGGATGGCCCTACTAGAGAAGGGGATACACTCGACCTCCTCTTAGGAAATGAGGATGGGCAGGTGGTTGATGTGTCAGTGGGGGAGCACTTTGGGACCAGTGACCATAACTCTATTAGCTTCAAGATAGTTATGGAAAAGGATAGGATTGGTCCTCAGGTTGAAGTCCTAAATTGGGGGAAGGCTAATTTCGATGGCATCAGACAGAAACTCTCAAAAGTTGAATGGGAGAGGCTGTTTACAGGTAAAGTGGTAGGCTTTTAAAAGTGAGATAGGAAGAGTTCAGGGCTGGCATGTTCCGGTTAGATGGAAGGGCAAGGCTGGCAAGTTTAGGGAACCTTGGTTGATGAGGGATATTGAGGGTCTGGTCAGGACAAGGAAGGAGGCATATGTCAGGTATAGGCAGCTAGGATCGAGCGAGTCCCTCGAGGAGTATAGGGGATGTAGGAGCACACTTAAGAAGGAAATTAGGAGGGCGAAAAGGGGCCATGAGATTTCCCTGGCAGATGAGATAACGGAGAATCCTAAAAGATTCTATAAGTGTATTGAGTAAAAGGGTAGTTAGGGAGAGAGTAGGTCCCCTTAAGGATCAGTGTGGCAATCTATGTGTGGAGCCACGCGAAATGGGCGAGGTCTTAAATGAATATTTCTCGTCCGTATTTACCGTGGAGAAGGTCATGGAAGCTAGTGAGTTCAAGGGAGGGAACATCGATATCCTGGAGCATATCAACATTACAACACAGGAGGTGTTGGAGGTATTGAAGCCAATTAAGGTGGATAAATCCCCAGGGCCTGACCAGGTGTCACCGAGGATACTATGGGAAGCAAGGGAGGAGATTGCTGGGGCCCTGGCAGAGATTTTTGTATCATTGTTAGCCACGGGTGAGGTACCAGAAGACTGGAGGATAGCTAATGTTGTGCCTTTATTTAAGAAGGGCAGCAGGGATAAGCCAGGGAACTACAGGCCGGTGAGCCTTACATCAGTGGTGGGAAAGTTATTGGAAGGGATTCTGAGAGACAGGATTTATATGCATCTGGAATGGCATGGTCTGATTAGCGATAGTCAGCATGGCTTTGTGCGTGGGAAATCATGTGTCACGAATTTGATTGAGTTTTTCGAGGAGGTGACCAAGAGGATTGACGAGGGCAGGGCGATGGACGTTGTCCACATGGACTTTAGCAAGGCCTTTGACAAGGTCCCGCATGGTAGGCTTGTCCAGAAGGTTCGAACACACGGGATCCAGGGTTAGCTAGAAAATTGGATACAAAATTGGCTTGGTGATAGGAGGCAGAGGGTGGTAGTGGAGGGTTGTTTTTCAGATTGGAGGCCGGTGACCAGTGGTGTGCCGCAAGGATCGTCCAGATTTTCCCAGTGGGAGCCCTCCATGGGCCACAGATTTACTGGGCGACCTCCCTGCATGGCGGAGGCCTATCTCTGCCACTGGTTAAATCCCAGTAGCGACAGGAAGAGGCCCTTAAGTGCCTGGTAATGGATAATTGAGGGCCTCAATTGGCCTCTGGGTGGGAAGGCCGACTTTGGCCTATCCCATCACTGACAAAATTGTGTTGCAACAGGGCCTCTGCCACCACCCCGCTCCCCACTCCCCCCACCCCATTGCAATGCTATGGGTCCTCCCCACCTCCGAACCTGCCTTGTGGGGGGGGCCCGTAAAATTCAGCCCACAATCTCTGGCAATCCCAAGGATCCTATTCTCGCCCCCTTCTTATTTCTCATCTACATGTTGCCCCTCAGTGACATTATCCAAAAACACAATGTCAGTTTCCGGATTACGCTAACATCATCAATTCTATCTTACCACCACCTCTCCCGACCCCTCCATTATCTTTTATTTGTCATGCTGTTTCTCCGACACCCAGTACTGAATGAGCAGAAATTTTCGCGAACTAAATATTGGGAAGACCAAAGCCATTATCTTCGGACCCCAGCACAAGCTCCTTTCCCTAGCCACCAATACCATTCCTCTCCCTGTCTGAGGCTCAACCAGACCATTTGCATCCTTGGTGTCTTAGTTTATCGTGAGATGAGCTTCCAACCACCTCTCTACTTCCACTTTTGTTACATTAGACAGAATCTTACCAACATAAAATATGATCTCCAGTTGGGACTATTTCCGGGTCCCAACCCCACTCACATCTGCAGTGTGCCCTCTGGCGCAATCTGAGGGGTGGCAGCCAATTGAGAGGCCACCTCTTCATTTGCCGCCCAATTAAAGATGGCGAATGGTCATCAACACATGAGGCCCAATCAGAGGGCCTGCAGCACTGGGCAGCTGGCAGTTAAGGAACGCAAGCTCCAGCAGCTGATGGGGACTAATGCCCCTCCAGATCCTTCTTCCCCTTCACTTCCCTCTGACCCCACCACTTCAGATCTGACCTCTTGCCATGTATTCACTATACCCTCTGACCTTCCCCCCTCTGACGCTGAACATTCTGTACTCAGCAAAGAACTCAGTTTTATCCCCTTACGTCCCCACCTCAATGAATTTCGCGCTTGGCATGACGTTGAGCTCTTCTTCCGTCGCCTTCGTCTTCGGGCTCACTTCTTTGACCAGGAGTCCTTCCCCCGACCAGCGGATCCATTTACCTGCCTCCTGCATTCTCCCTCTACCTGGAATCCTCCCTCTGGGCTCTTACCTGCTCTTGATCTTTTCATTGAAAACTGTGGGCATAACATCGGCCATCTCAATTTCTCTGTCCCCGTCACTCACTCTAACCTGTCCCCCCTCTGAACATGCTGCACTCCGTTCTCTCAGGTCTAACCCCGACATTGTTATCAAACCTGCAGACAAGGGTGGTGCTGCTGTTGCCTGGCGTACCAACCTCTACCTTGCAGAGGCTCAGCGCCAACTCTCAGACACTTCTTCCTACTTCCACTTGGACCATGACCCCACCACCGAACATCAAGCTACTGTCCACAGGACTGTCACTGACCTCATCTCCTCTGGAGATCTTCCCGCTCCAGCTTCAAACTTCATAGTCCTGCAACCCAGGACAGCACGCTTCAACCTTCTTCCCAAAATCCACAAACAGGACTGTCCCGGCAGACCCATTGTTTCAGCCTTTTCCTGCCCCACTGAACTTATTTCATCCTTTCTAGATTCTATCTTTTCTCCCCGGTCCAGTCTCTTCCCACCTACATCTGTGAATCTTATGATGCCCTATGTCATTTTGACATTTTCCAGTTTCCTGGACCCAACCACCTCCTCTTCACTATGGACGTCCAATCTCTCTACACCTCCATCCCTCACCAGGACGGTTTGAGGGCTCTCCAATTCTTCCTTGAACAGAGGCCCAAACAGTCCCCATCCACCACCACCCTCCTCCGCATTGCTGAACTTGTTCTCACATTGATCGACTTCTCCTTCAACTCCACTCACTTCCTTCAAGTAAAAAGTATTGCTATGGGTGCACGCATGGGTCCTAGTTATGCCTGTCTTTTTGTGGGATATGTCGAACATTCCTTGTTCCAGTCCTACTCAGGCCCCCTCCCCCAACTCTTTTTCCGGTACATTGATGACTGTATTGTTGCCGTTTTCTGCTCCTGCCCTGAACTGGAAAACCTTATCAACTTTGTTTCTAATTTCCAACCTTCTCTCACCTTTAGATGGTCCATCTCTGACACTACACTTTCCTTCCTCGACTCTCTGTCTCCATCTCTGGGGATAGGCTGTCTACTAATATTCATTATAAGCCCACCGACTCCCACAGCTACCTCAACTACACTTCTTCACACCCTATCTCCAGTAAGGACTCCATTCCATTCTCTCAGTTTCTCCATCTCCGACGTATGTGCTCTGATGATGCAACCTTCCATAACAGGGCTTCTAATATGTCTTCCTTTTTCCTCAACCAAGGATTTCTTCCACCACTATAGTTGACAAGGTCCTCAACCGTGTCCAGCCCATTTCCTATACCTCTACCCTCACCCCTTCCCCTCACTCCCAGAACCATGACAGAGTTCCCCTTGTCCTCACTTTCCACCCCACCAGCCTCCACATCCAAAGGATCATCCTCCGCCATTTCCACCACGTCCAGCATGATGCCACTACCAAACGCATCTTCCCCTCCCCTGTCAGCATTCCAAAGGGATCGTTCCCTCCGCAACACTCTGGTCCACTCTCCATTACCCCCAATACCTCGTCCCCTTCCCACGGCACTTTCCCATGCAATCGCAGGAGGTGTAATACCTGCCCATTCACCTCCTCTGTCCTCACTATCCAAGGCCCCAAACACTCCTTTCAGGTGAAGCAGCGATTTATTTGTACTTCTTTCAATGTAGTATACTGTATTCACTGCTCACAATATGGTCTCCTCTACATTGGGGAGACCAAACGCAGACTGGGTAACCACTTTGCGGAACACCTCCACTCAGTCCGAAAGCATGACCCTGAGCTTCCGGTTGCTTGCCATTTCAACAGCCCCCCCCTGTTCTCATGTCCACATATCTGTCCTGGGATTGCTGCAGTGTTCAAGTGAACATCAACGCAAGCTGGACAAACAGCATCTCATTTACTGATTAGGCACACTACAGCCTGCCGGACTGAACATTGATTTCAATCATTTCAAAGCATGACGGGCCCCCCATTTTTATTTTCAGCTATTTTTTCTTTTTTCTTTTTATTTGTTTATTTTATTTCATTTTGTTTCATCATTTATTTTTTTACCATGTGCCTACCCATTGCTTTTTTTGTCATGCTTGTGCTCTGGGCCAGGTTGTTCTATTTTTCTGTCAGTTAACACCCTCTCTGCACTAACATTTTATCTTTCAGCACACCATTAACATACCGTTTGCCTTTGCTCCATGACTTTCTGGTCAGTTATTCTCTGTGACCTTGTCCTATCAACACCTCTTTTGTTATCTCTTGCCCCACCCCCACATTATTTGCTTGAAACCTATTACATTTCTAGCCTCTGCCAGTTCTGATGAAGGGTCACTGACCTGAAACATTACCTCTGCTTCTTTCTCCACAGATGCTGCCAGACCCGCTGAGTATTTCCAGCATTTCTCGTTTTTATTTCAGATTTCCAGCATCTGCAGTATTTTGCTTTTACTATATCTGCATATTCTCATTCCTTTGCACTGCCTGTATGCTTTCAAATGTTTCTTTTTTAAATGCTTACCTACTTCCTTTTTAAAAGCTCATTTGATTCTGCTTCCACCACTATTTCAGATAGGGCATTCTATGTCTTAGCAATCCTCTGCATCATAAAACAATTCCTCTTAACCCCTACCTTGCCTTCTTTTGGGGATTATTGTAAATTTATACGCTCCAGTTACTGACTTACTGACCAGTGGAAATAGTTTTTCCCCATTTACTTTATGATGCCCTCTCATTGTTTTGAACACTTTTATAAGTTTTCCTCTTAACTACTTTGTTCTGAAGAAAACAGCTCCCGTTTCTCTCGTTTTCCCTCATAATTAAATCCTCTTATCCCTGGTATTATCTGCATGAATCTCTTCTGTGACCTCTCCATGGCTTTAAAATTCGTCCAAAAGCAAGACACTCAAAACTCTACACAATGGACTAGATTTTGAGTTTGTGCAACTAGTGTAAAACAGGTCATAGTGAATCGGCTGTCAGTTTGTCTTCAATAGAAATAAAGATCGAGAAAGATGTAAGAAAACAGTCGATTCACTTTCACTCGATTTACACTATTGCACTAAGCCAAAATCTACCACACTTTTAGCTGCAAGCTAATGATTTTTTGGGGGTTTGGCATTTCCTCTACATTTGTACTCTATACCCCTATTTATAATGCCATACATATTTTTTAACATCTTGATCAATTTGTTCTTCCATTTTTAAAGACTTGTGTATCTGAACTCCCAAGTCTCTTGTCTCCTGTACTGCTTTTAAAGTTTTACCATTTAGTGTATGTGTTCTCTCCTTGATCTTCCCAAAAGTATCGCCTCATATTTTTCCACATTAAATTTTAGCTGATAACTAGCTGCACAATATACTAATGTATTAATTCACTTCCTTTTTTTTTTAGCTTAACTTAATATACAGACTAAAAATTACCCACTGTTCTTTTAAAATCTGGCTAGGTCACACATGGAAAAGGGAAAAATATTTCTTGATTTGTGAAGTTACTGAGCCCGCACTGAGATTGAAGTGATACCATTGAACTTACAATCTATTGAACTACTGTAGTCAAGTCACTGTATTTACTGATGTTAAAAAGGTGCTGGTAGTAGATTCACTTTTTCAAGTTGCATCATCTCATTATTACTGCTTGATAAAACCGCTGATGCTGAAGTCACTTATCTGTTAAAAAGTTGGCCTGTTATAAAGATCAGTTTCAGGAACATGCAGCTCATGAGGCTCAAACTGATGACCTAAGCTTTGGAATTTCCTCTCTAAATCTCTCCACCTCTCCAGCTCTCTCTCCTCCTTTAAGACACTCCTTACAACCTATCACTTTGACTAAGCTTTTGGTTATCTGCCCTAATATCTCCTTTTGCAACTTGATGTCAAGTTTTGTTTGATAACAGCCCTGTGAAGCTCCTTGGGACATATTACTACTTTAAAGGTGCTATATAAATGTAAGTTATTGTTGTTGTTGTTGGTGGTGAGCAAATGGCTGTAGAGGTGTTGGTTGATGAGCACAGTGAGTTGAAGCCCCTAATTAGTTGAATGGGGATACTTGATTTGTTTTCAAATGGACAGTGTTACAACCACAGCACCATATTGCAGTCACATCCCTCCATACATGCTACATTTAAACGTAATGTGGGGGAATCCCAACCCAGTTATGCACTGGCATGATTCATGTAATGAGCCCCAACTGTACACATTACAGTTTGCCATTGGCCATATAGAAATACCATTGGTATCTGCAGTGATCACTACAGCTTCACAGACTATATTAATAGTAGAAGCATTTCTCACGAATGGTCCCAGTATAGCATTTGAGGGTTAAAACTTTAAGATTCATTTGTGGTCAGTTTCAAACCTCTTTGAGAACAGTTATAGGTAATTATGAAGGTAAAATCACAAGACCTCTATTATCCTTTCATTTCGGTATTAAAATCAGTATCTGTTGTCCAAAAACTGAACAAGAAAAGAATCTGATTCCTGAAATATCCTGTGTGGGTGTCTGGAAGGTCTTTGTGGTATAAAGGTTGAGAGCAGTGATTGTAATGAGTTCTTTATGTTGTCTGATGCAACATAAATGAGATGCGTGGAGTCCAGTTTGCTGAAGATCTCAAACAGGTTTATTAACAGCTAAACTATTAGATACAGTCTCCTTGGCATTTCTTCGGGGATGAAGATTTTGGAGAGGTTGTAGTCATCAGTTGCAGGCCCGCTGGTGGCTAGTCAGGCCTATCCGTGACCGGCAGATTCTCCCACAACGGGTACAAGTGAAGGTGTAGTCGCTGCTGGGGGCAATTAGATCTATCCTTCTCCTCTTTTTCTCTTTCACGCTGGTTCTTCGCTCAGTCTCAAAGGTGTCTGTAGCCCTCCTGATGTAGCATCTCCAGGCATCACGATCTATGGCCTGCGCTACCCGCTGGTGATGGGCAATGTGGCACACAGAGAGAGACTTCTTCAGGGAGTCCTTGAAACTTTTGCATGGGGCCCCTCTGTTCCTTTTACCCGTGGTCAGCTCTCCATACAACATGATCTTGGGCAGGCGTCTGTTTTCCATCCGGCCAATGTGACTCACCCAATGCAGTTGGCTTTGCAGGAGGATGGCCTCAATGCTGGTGATGTTGGCTGTTTCCAGGACTTCAATATTTGAGATGTGGTCCTGCCAGCAGATCTTGAGGATGCTGTGGAGACAGCGCTGATGGATGCGCTTTAGAAAGCGTACATGTCGGCAGTATGGGACCCATGACTCGGCACCATACAGAAGGGTGGTGAGGACTATGGCTTTGTACACTTTGAGTTTGGTCTGTGCTTTGAGGCTGTGGTTACTCTACACACATTTGTAGAGTTTGCCGAATGTACTGTTCGCTTTTGAGAGCCTATTGTCCACTTCCTTGTCTATGGTGGCATCAGATGAGATGACGCTCCCCAAATAAGTCAATTACTTGACGGCATTCAGCTCGGTTCCCTCGATACCAATGCTTGGTGGTCTATATTCTTCTTGAGGTGCAGGCTAATGCAGGGCTTCAGGTTTCTTTAAACTGATTTTTAGTCTGAAGAATTGTGCCACCTCAGAAAAATTTGTTGTTATACGTTGCAGGTCTGACTGACTGTGGGCCAGGAGAGCACAGTCATCGGTGAAAAGAAGTTCACGGATGAGGTGTACAGTACAGAGCAAACTATTTACAGAACCTTCATCTGGGTGTTACAGTTGCAGAGTAAATCTGGCTTTGAGTCACATGACTACATCCTGGTACTTAGCTCATTAGCAGACTGAGCTCTTAAAGGGACATCACTCTTAAGGCAATCATACAACAGTGATGACCTTCATTGCCAAAGTTCGTGCATGGCAGATGGTTTGTTCTCTATGCTGGTCTTTGCAAGCCAGAAAACCTCAGCCATATTTCCCTGGTGAGTCGGAGTTTACTCCTGCACATTTCATCTGCCATGTCCAGATTCCAGACTATTGCAGCACAGCCACATCCTGGGGCAATACCAACTGAAAGTTGTACACTTCTTTTGCCAAATAAGTGGCCATATGTTTCTCTTCCTGATGCATTGCAATATGCGACACCATCCCACCACCCACATCCATTCAGTCAGACAGAAACCTTGTGGGGAACTTTATCCTGGTGGTGGGGGTCTTGATGTCCAGAGAAACTGACGCCGAGAGCCCCGCTTTGCCTATTTTCTGGAAGGGCAACTGAATTTAGTGCCAATTAGGTCCTTAAATGGACAACAGCAGGCCTTCCTTAGGACCTAGGACCCTGTCACCAGAAGTCCCGACCTTGAAGATCAGTCAGAGGCCAGCAGCTGCTGCGCCATCGTAGAGGCGGTGGCAGCTGCTGGAGGTAACCGTACAGAAGGCTGAAGAGTGTCGCTGGACCCAGGCATCAGGGTGGGAGGGCTCTCGTGGGGTGGGGGTCACAGGGAGTGGGGAAGGGAGGTCTGCAGCAAAAGCAGGGGAGTGGGCCTCAGCAGGCCCCTCCCTTCCCAATGCCGAGTCCCTTGTTCAGGCACTAAGTGCCTTTTAACGAGGGATGCCCCCCCTACCCCCAACACACACACGCACACACACACTAGAGCCGGGAAGCAGCCCGCACGGTTTTTCATGCTGTGCTTCCCATGTGGCAACAGAGCCGCCGGGCACACGGCTATGTGGCTGCGGAGGCTAGGGGCCCTTAATTGGGGGTTAATTGCCCAGTTAAGGGCCTCAATTGGCAACGGGATGGGAAGGCCAGTCACAGACCTTCCTGCCCCGGACTAAATTTTGGCGGAGGTGGGATGGTGGCGGGAACAACCACCACCCACCCACCATTATGCTCTTTTGTCACTACTGTGGTGATATTTCAAAATCTTCCCTTATGTTTTTTTTAGATTTAGATTTAGAGATACAGCACTGAAACAGACCCTTCGGCCCACTGAGTCTGTGCCGACCATTAACCACCCATTTATACTAATCCTACACTAATCCCATATTCCTATCACATCCTCACCTGTCCCTATATTGCCCTACCACCTACCTATACTCGGGGAAACTTATAATGGCCAATTTACCAATCAACCTGCAAGTCTTTTGGCTGTGGGAGGAAACCGGAGCACCCGGAGGAAACCCACGCAGACACAGGGAGATCTTGCAAACTCCACACAGGCAGTACCCAGAATTGAACCCAGGTCCCTATTAAGATTAAATTTAGTTACCAGTGAAATTTAGATTATTTGCAGTAATACAAAAAGATAAAGGCTATATAACTAGAAGGAATGTTGGTTACCAACTGATTTAGTAAGAAATGTTAATGTCGCACAATTGTTTCGAATTATTTTTTTTACACATGGGTAAACATTGAAATGAAAGTTTACCTGCCGATAATAGTTCATTGCTTCAGCGTGTACTGTGAAAATGTATAAGTTTTTACAGTTTTTAAATGAGGTGATTTGTGTACACATGCAGTTGACCTCTGTGCTTCACCCCTGAATTCTGACTGTGACTGGCAGGAACCCAGGGGCAAAAAAAAGTCAGTGGTGTGACTCCATGAGCTGCATGTTCCTGAAACTGATCTTCATAACGGATAGTATTAAGTGGGATAGCTCTTTAACAGGTAAGTGACTTCAGCATCAGAGGTTTTATCATAGAATAATAATGACATGCTAGCACTTGGAAAAGTGAGTCCACTATCAGTACTTCTTTAATCGATCTTTTATTATAATTCACATTTATAACCTCTCATCTGATTGTTTTCTAAATTTACTTTAAAAAGTATTGAAGACATTTTAAAAGAAACTAGTATGCAAACCTTACTGAGCTAGATGGTGTTACGTTTCCATGTGTGACCTAGCCAGATTTTAAAGGAACAGTGTGTCAAAATTTACTTTGGATATTAAGTTAGCAAAAAAAAAGTGCAAATGAAATAATTCGGCAGTGGATTGCGCAAGTAGCTATCAGATGAAATTTAATGAGGGAAAACATGAGAGGCAATACATTTTCAGAAGATCAAGAAAGAAAGAACATATACACTAAATGGTAAAATGTTAAAAGCAGTAGAGGAGATGAGAGACTTGAGAGTTCAGATACACAAGTCTTTAAAAATGGAAGGACAAGTCGATCAAGATGTTAAAAGATATGTATGTTATTATAAATAGGGGTATACAGTATAAGTGCAGAGGAAATGCGAAACCCAAACCAATCATTAGTTAATTTGTAGTTAAAAGTGAGGTAGATTTTGGCTTCAGTAGTTCAATAGTATAAAACAGGTGATAGTGAATCGTCTATTTGTTTACATCTCTCCCGATTTTTATTTCTATTGAAGCCAATGGAAATAACAATGCGGAAAGATGTGAAACAGACAGTCGATTCACTATGACATGTTTTACAGTAATCGCACAAACTCAAAATCTAGTCCATTGTGTTCAGTTTTGAGTGCTTTACTTTAGGAAGGTTTTCAGGGGAAGGAAAGGTTACAGAAGAGTTTCATGCAGATAATACCAGGGATAAGAGGATTTAATTATGAGGGAAAGCCAGAGAAGCTGGAGCTTTTTTTCAGAGCAAAAGGGGTTAAGAGGAGAACTGATAAAAGTGTTCAAAAATATGAGAGGGCTTCATAAGGTAAATGGGGAACAACTACTCAGTAAGTAACTGGAATGCATAGAATTTAAATAATCGTCAAATGAAGGCAGGGAAGGGTTTAGGAGGAATTGTTTTATAATGAGAGGGTTGCTAAGACACAGAATGCCCTATGGGAAATAATGGTGGAAGCAGAATCAGTAACAGCTTTTAAAAAAGTGGATGTTTTTGAAAAAGAAACATTTTAAAGTATACAGGAAAAGTACAGAGGAACGCAACTAAGCAGATAGCTCTTCCAGAGACAACAACTTGCCGTAATGGGCTGAGTTTTATGGGTCCCCCGAGACGGGTTCAGAGGCAGAGGGATCCGGACAATTGCGACAGAAGGTGGGGGACGGAGGGCCTGTAGCCACCCCGGTGTAAAACTATTTTGTCGCAGGCAGGATAGGCCGACGAAGGCCTTTGCACCCAAAGCCTATTAATGACCACTTAAGGGCCTCTTCCTACCGCCGCTGGAATTTGGGATTTAGACGGCAGCTAGGGGTGGGAGGGGGGGTGGTGATGGATGCCTCTGCCACGCAGGGAGGTCACCCAGTAAAATGAGGCAGGCTTGTGGAGGGGTGCCCTCCTCTGTGGGCAATCTATGGCCCCCACCAGGAAAAGCTGCACCAATCTAAACTCCCCTTCCCTGCACTAAATGTCCACCCTCTCCCCCCATCTCTCCAGGACCTGCCGGTCTGGTCTCGGTGACCCTGCCTCACTTCCCTTGGGCCCAGGCTCCAGCACTGGGTCTGTGTACAAGGCCTCTTGTAGTACCGGCAGTGGTCACTGCTGAGGATGTGCTGCCGATACTACTGAGCTGCTGGCCCCCTAATTGGCCAGCAGCTCTTGGAGGCGGGATCCCTGTCTTTAAAGAGATGGGGATCCCGACACCGGGCTGTTAATTGGCCCGGCGCTGAAGAATCCCTCCGGGATTGGGGGTGGGGGGGATCCATCCGACTGAGGCAGGACTCCACCCACCGTTTCAGCCTGGTGCCGGAAGCCCCACTGTGGGCACAAAATCCAGCCCCAAGGGCAGCACAGTGGCGCAGTGGTTAGCACCACAGCCTCACAGCTCCAGCGACCTGGGTTCAATTCTGGGTACTGCCTGTGCGGAGTTTGCAAGTTCTCCCTGTGACTGTGTGGGTTTTTGCTGGGTGCTCCGGTTTCCTCCCACAGCCAAAGACTTGCAGGTTGATAGGTAAATTGGCCATTATAAATTGCCCCGAGTATAGGTAGGTGAATTGAGGGAAGGTGAGGATATGGTAGGAATATGGGATTAATGTAGGATTAGTATAAATGGGTGGTTGTTGGTCGGCACAGACTTGGTGGGCCGAAGGGCCTGTTTCAGTGCTGTATCTCTAAATAAAAATAATAAATAAATAAAATAAATAAAGTGCCCTAACATAGCAAACGTCCCAAGTTGCTTATCAAGAGCGTGATAAAAAGACAACGAACCACAAAAAGTAATATCAAGACAAATGATCAAAGCTTCATCAAAGAGGTATGTTTTAAGGAGCATCTTAACTGAGGAAAGAGAGGTAGACAGGCAGAGAGATTTAGGAAGGGAATTTCAGATCTCATGGCAAGGGCAGCTGAAAGCACAGCTGTCAATGGTGGAAGATGCACAAGATGCTAGAATTTGAGGTGTGCAGTGACGTTGAAGGCTTGTTAGACTGGAGGAGGCTACAGAGATAGGATGGAGAGCTGACAAGGCCATGGAGGGATTTGGAAACGAGGATGAGAATTTTACAATTGAGGTGATGTTGTATATTCAGCTAGTGTAGGTCAGCAAGCACAAGTGTAATAGATGAACAAGACTTGGTTCAAGTTATGATATGGCAGCAAAGTTTTGGATGAGTAGATTTTGGGTGGCAGATGGGAAGCCAGCCAGGAGAGTATTTAAATAGTCAAGTCTAGAGGTAACAAAGACATGGATGAGAGTTTCAGCAGCAGATGAGATGAGGCAGGATTAGAGTTGGGCAATGTTATGGAGGTGGAAGTAAGCAATCTTGGTGATGGAGCAGTTATATTGTTGGAAGCTCATCTCAGGGTCAAACACAACACCAATGTTGCGAACAGTTTGATTCAGCGTTAGACATTCCCAGGGATGGAAATGTTCAGGGAATGGAGTTTACGATAGGGACTGAAGACAATAGCTTCAGTCTTCCCAATATTTAGTTGGTGGACTGTGGGAACAGAATTTTTGGGAACAGAATAATATGGGGACATTTAAGGTGAAATAATTAATCAATCATGTACTACTAACAAACTAACCTCGGAGCTGCAGAGACAGCTTATCAGAATTGACTTCATAGTTTCAGGGCTGCATAGACAGCTTATCAGTAAAAGTAGACTAACAAGCAAAAACTAACAGGACAGCTGCAGGCTGTATAATAGTAGCCCATTGTATAGCAATCAGCCTAACGGTCCAAGGAGATAGGGGGGATGAGAAACTGCTAAAGGGGAAGGTGACAAGGCAGTACCCCAATCAGGCCATGACACCAAGAAACTGCAGAGTTTGTAAACCAATTGGGAACATAAAGGGGGTGTCACTGATTTGTATGAAGAACTATAAGAAAGGCTTGATTTCGCTGCTCAGGCAGGAGAGGAGAGACGAGCCCAGGCATTGTTGTTGTTTGCTTTGCTGATGATGTAACCAAGAAGTACTGCAATAAAATTTCTTAAAGCTACAGTTGGACTTTGTCTCTCTTTGTGTAACTAATGGGATCCAACATGGACCAACTTCTGCTCACCCAATATTGGATGTTGGACAAGCAGTGTGACAAAGCAGAGACAGTGGAGGAGTCAAGAGAGGTGGC
Source organism: Heterodontus francisci (assembly GCF_036365525.1). Taxonomy (NCBI): domain Eukaryota; kingdom Metazoa; phylum Chordata; class Chondrichthyes; order Heterodontiformes; family Heterodontidae; genus Heterodontus; species Heterodontus francisci. Next base: position 50,566,334 of record NC_090390.1, read on the forward strand.
TACATGATCGATCTATGTGTCATCAGCATAAATATGGAAGTTGATATGTTTTCTGATATTAACAAGGGGCAAAATGTAGAAGAGAAATAAAAGGGGGCCAAGGATAGATTCTTGAGGGACTCTAGAAGTAACATTGTGGGAGTTAGAAGCAAAGCCATTGCATGTCATTCTTTGGTATTTGTTCGATAAATAAGAATGGAGCCAGGGGTGTGCAGTTCCACACAGCTGGATGACAGAGGAGAGATATTGAAGGAGGATGCTGTGGTCTACAGTGTCAAAAGCTGCAGATAGATCAAGAAGGATGAGGAGGGACAGTTTACCATTGTCACAGTCACCTAGGATGTCATTTGTGACTTTGATAGGAGCCGTTTCAGTACCATGGCAGGAGTGGAAACCTGACTGGAGGGATTCAGACATGGAGTTCTAGGAAAGATGGGGAGGAATGTGACAGCTGACAACAGATTAAAGGACTTTGGAGGAAAGGAGGGTGGAAGATGGGGCAGTAGGTTGCAAGGAGGGAGGGATCAAGGGTGAGTTGAAGGGGACGGAACAGTACCTGAGGTGAGGAAACAGTTAACAATATCAGCTAACATGGGGCCCAGAAAGAGAAGTTGGATGATCATCAGTTTGGCAGAATAGGGTTGAAGGAGCAGGAGGTGGGTCTCATGGACAAAATGAGCTCAGAGAGAGCAAGACAGGAGTTGAGATAGAATCTGGAGAAAAGTGTGAGTTCAGGGCTAGGGCAGCAGGAAACATTAGTGGAAATTAAGCCTGGTGGGCTAGGGGAAGGGAGAGAAGTGGCAGAAGCAGCTGAATGGAGTGAGGGTGGAGCAGGCAGAGCAGGGTGCCTTAAGGAAGCAGTTTGTGTAATAATACTTGTTCCTTTGATACTTGACCTATTCTAAGACTCACAGGAATACAGGTAATATCCAATGAAAATGTAGGTTTTTATTATACTTTAAACTAGAACTAGGGCGCTAGCTATGAAGAGAGGTTGAGTAGATTAGGATTATTTTCATTAGAAAGACGGAGGTTGAGGGGGGACCTGATTGAGGTGTACAAAATCATGAGAGGTATAGACAGGGTGAATAGCAAGAAGCTTTTTCCCAGAGTGGGGGATTCAATTACTAGGGGTCACGAGTTCAAAGTGAGAGGGGAAAAGTTTAGGGGGGATATGCGTGGAAAGTTCTTTACGCAGAGGGTGGTGGATGCCTGGAACGCATTGCCAGCGGAGGTGGTAGACGTGGGCACGATAGCGTCTTTTAAGATGTATCTAGACAGATACATGAATGGGCAGGAAGCAATGAGATACAGACCCTTAGAAAATAGGCGACATGTTTAGATAGAGGATCTGGATCGGCGCAGGCTTGGAGGGCCGAAGGGCCTGTTCCTGTGCTGTAATTTTTTTTGTTCTTTGTTCTTCTTAGAACATATATATACAAGCAGTTACTGCACAAGCCACACCTAAATACATCTTACACTGTTGGGCTACACAAACAACTCCCTGGTCATGCCTTCACTTACAGCTTCTTAAGGTGGTCTGCTCTTAAGCTCGTCTCTTCAACTTAAAGGAGCAGAGATGAGAGGTGTAACAGAGAAAATGACTAGAGTGAGGGAGCATAATGGTTTTAATGGGGACAAGAGCATCAAAGATGGAGGCGAGGGTATGAGTTAGCAGATCAGTAGCTGCAGAAACATCATGATGAATTGTGCTCCAAACACTAGGTATTGGGAATTTGAAATGAATTGAAAATGCAGTGGTAAGTGACTTCAGGGAGAGCTTTTTCCAGAGACAGCCACAGAAAGAAGTGGGGCTGAGAGAGTGAAAGGGAAGGTGGATGGAGTGTAATACAAGGAAATGATCATAGATTGCCTGATCAGTGATAGTTACAATGGGATTAACAAGGCCATATGAGATGGCGAGATCGAGGGAGTGGCCATGAATCTGGGTAGGAGATATTAAACTCCAGAAAGCTTGTTATGGAAGGATAATGCTGGAGTCTATATTTACTCAGTTTCACATTTATTTTACAGAGTAAAAGGATTACAAATATGTAGCTCCTCACTCAAAACCCTCTACCAGTCTCAGTAAGCGTCTGCTTATAAGTGCTCAAGTAAGACCCCAATTAACACTCTCCACCCGCATTTAATCAGACAATTGATACATAATTAACAGGAGAGTGTTTATGTGGAGAGCGAGATTTAGTGATGTAAGGAGGACAATGAACTCAGATGAGGGACAGCATAAAGAGTTGAGATGGAGGTTGAAATCACTGAGATTGGAAAATCACAGGGGTGATGGGCGAAATGGCTTCTGAGCTGTGAAGTTCTATGATTGTAAGCGAGGATGAACAGGAGAAAGCAGGAGCCATTTCTTAATCAACTATTAAAACTTCTCTGATAATATTCCCATCTTTACAGAATGAAAGGCTTGTTACAGATTATAAAGTCCTTATTCGAGCTGTGTCCTGAGAATGTTATGAGTTTTTCAGGGGAGGATCATGAAATAAATAAATCAGAAGTCCTGAACTCAAATTTAAAAGTGCCATTTGTTAATTGTCTTTAATTATATGCTGGTGGAGGGTGTTAATTAGGGTCTTACTTTAGTATATGTAAGGATACACTTCCTGAAACTGAGTGAAGGTTTGAGTGAGGAGCTGCATGTTTGTAATCTTTTTACTTTGTAAAATAAATGCGAGACTGAGTAAAGATTGGCTCCAGCATAATTCTTCAACAACAGGCTTTCTGGAGTACAACTTAGTTCAGAGGTTGGTTGCCGAAAAGTGAAGGTTGGAAACTAAGAAAAAATTCACATAGAAAACTAAATTCCCAGTGGTTATTGTGGAAAATGGCAGAAGGTAAGTATAAATTGTAAGGGTCTGATTACCCTCCATGTTCTCTGAGTCTGAACCATACGACCAATGGAAGAATGAAGTGGACATGTGGATACGGGTTATGTCTCTACCAAAGAGGAAACAAGGTATGGCCTTGGAGTTATCATCCCCTACTGAAAGTAAAATTAGAAGTAAAGTATTTTGTGAACTGGATGCTCATCAGTTGGATACTGATGAAGGTTAGATCTTCTGCTGGAATTCTTGGGTGAGATTTACAAGAAAGATGATCTATTAAATGGAGGAATGAGGATAAAAGCATCTTTTGCTGGTCTGGCTATTACAGTAGAAGACAGAATTGGAAATGCAATAAAAAGCAATTGAATCTCAGGAATGCCCATGGAAGAGTTAGTAGGTGCTTCAGATGCACTGCAGCAATGCACCAAGGCTCCTTAGACAGCACCTTCCAAACCCACAACCTCTACCAACTAGAAGGACAAGAGCAGAAAATACATGGGAACACCACCACCTGCAAGTTCCCCTCCATGTCACACACCATCCTGACTTGGAACTATATCACCGTTCCTTCACTGTGGCTGGGTCAAAATCCTGGAACTCCCTTCCTAACAGCACTGTGGGTGTACCTACCCCACATGGACTGCAGCGGTTCAAGAAGGCAGCTCATCAACACCTTCTCAAGGGCAATTAGGGATGGGCAATAAATGCTGGCCTGGCCAGCGATGCCCACATCCCATGAATGAATAAAAACAGGTGTGACTCGAAGTATCATTATGCAATGAACTGCCCAAAGCGGAGAGTCAGGGACCTCAAAATGACACATGAAACAGAGAATTCTGAGGCAGAAAAGGAAGATAATGATGAATATGAATGAATTCTACTTGTCACGAGAGGTTTCAGTCCTGTGATGAATGTGTTAGTCATGGGTTCATTCAACTGTGCTATGTTCGATAGTACTCGCACGCCAACAACATTAAAACGTTATCTGGATTCACTCAGTAGTGAGGATCAATGCAAGGTTAAGGAGTATAAAATTACTTCTTGCTTTAGGTTTGGTGATGACAACACATTAAAGTCACTAAAAAGAGTCATAATTTCATTTAAAATAGCTGGAGTAAGCCACTTTATCAGTACTGATGTAGTCTCTAGTGAGATACCTTTACTGTTGAGTAAACCTTCTATGAAAAAGGCACAAATGGATTTAAAGGTATGGGATAATGACAAATATTTTCATTTTACATTTTATAGACCTGGCATTCAGATTTAGTCTTCCTACAATAATACACAGCAAGGACAAAAGGGTGATTATAGATAAAATCTTGGAGAAATGGATAGGGACCGGACTTGGGACACCAGCTAAGTTTCTGACTAATAATGGAGGGGAATTTGCCAATGACGAGTTCAGAGACATGTGAAAACATGGACATTATGGTCATGAATACCGCAGCTGACAGTCCTTTTAGTAATGGGCTCGGTGAACGGAATCATGCAGTGATTTATGAAATGCTGCATAAAATCTTAGCTGACCAACCAAACTGCAAGTTGACTACTGCCCTCACATGGTCAGCTCATGCAAAGAATTTGTTTTTGATGGTTGGAGCATATAGTCCCTATCAATTGGTCTCTGGGCAAAATCCCAAATTGGCTTCTGTACTATGCAACAGCCCTCCTGCTCTAGAAGGTACTACAAATAGTTCCATTTTTTTTTGCACATTTGAACGCTTTACACACAGGGAGTCGGGCTTTCGTCAAGGCTGAGATCTTGGAGAAAAATTGGAGAGCTCTGAGGTATCGTATAAGGCCATCTGAGGCAGAATTTAATTCAGGAGATTTGGTGTGTTATAATAAAGAAGGTTATAGGGAACAGAAAGTCCCTGGGAATGTAATAGATCATGACAGTAAGACAGCAGTTATCAAACATGGAAATCAAACTGATGAGGTTCATTCCTCATGATTAATCATGATTGATTACAAAATCTCAGAATCTGAGCAGCTGATAGAAGGAAACGAGGCATCTTGTACCTCAAATGCTCATGTGTTTGTGATGAAGGTGCTGAGGAACAGAATATGGTAAATCAAGGGTTGGTTAATAATGTGAGTGATCACAATGCACAGGACAGAGCTATCATATCCAAAGGCCAATTGTCCCAAGTAGGTGCTCAGCTGACATATATTCCAAAGGGGTCTAATGAATGGAGGGATGCAACAATTGTGGGATATGCAGGAAAATCTACTGGAAAATTTATATTTTAGTCGAATATTCAGGATGATGGCCAAAAAGCGAGGTCCATGGACTGGCAGAATGGGGTGAAAGAATGGAGAGTAAGAAAACCCAGTGCAAGTTTGATTATTGAGTGATTGTTGTATCAGGAAACAATCATGTACTGGGAAAAGAGCCTCCGTTAGTGTGAGTGGGAGATCTTATAGTAGTAGTCCCAATAGACATCAAAGTGCTAGTAGAGGCCGTAGTTTGAACAGATTACATGATGAAATGAAGGCTGAAAAAACAGTTTCATAACAGAACTAGAAGCAGACGTCCTCATGACCGTGAAGTTTTGGTGAATGCCAATAAACTTAAGGATAAACTAATCAGAGAGGCAAAATAAAAGGAGTTAGAGAGTTAGAGAAAGTTTGGAGTTTATTCTGAAGTACCAGATAAGGGATAGCCATAGATGGATTTATACTGAAAAAGTCCTTGCAGATGGGACTTAAAAGGCTGAAGTGAGGCTAGTTGCAAGGGGTTTTGCAGAGCGACTGGATGATACAGATGTTAGAGTGGATTCTCCTGCAGCTGGAAAAGTAATCTTGAAAATTGTTTTAGCTCTTTTGGCCACATGCTTATGGGAGTGTAGCTCGATCGACATAAAAGCCGTGTTTTTTCAGGGTGAAACTTTTCAGAGAGATGTGTTTCTGAAACCGCCTAAAGAGACAGCTGATGCAGAAGGCAAACTATGGAAACTAAACAAATGCGTCTATGGCCTTAATGATACTTCCAGGGTGTGGTATTTCTTGATGAGATCTGATTTGCTGAAAACTGGTTGTGTTCAAGTAAAAGCAAATCTTGCAATGTTTTATTGGTATCATAAAGGGAAACGTTCCGTCATCTTCATGATGCATGTTGATGATTTCTTGTGGGGTGGTACTGCAGAATTTGAGAAATGTGTTATCAGTAAGATTAGAGTAGAATTTAAGATTGGGAGTCAGATTTGTGGGGCTTTTAACCATATTGGTTTAGATATTAAACAGAGTAGGTCTAGAATAACTTTAAATCAACTGTCCTATTTAGAGAGTGTTACTCCCATCCCGATTAATCATGCTCGGTCATCACAGAAAAATGATCATATGTCTAAAGAAGAGACAGAGCAACTGCGAAGCTTGATTGGTCAAATAAATTGGTTGTGCACTCAGACTAGCCCTGATGCTAGTTTTTATGTGATGGAGTTAAGTACCATGATGAAATACCCAAAAGTTGAGAATGTTTTAAAAGCAAATAAAACATTAAAAAATTAAATCTGGAGAAATGCATACATAAGTTCCCAGTCTTAGGTGACCCAAAGAATATGAAACTGATCATTTTAGTGATGTTTCACACGCTAATCCTGCTGATGGATATTCGAGTGCAGCTGGTTTCATATTTCTGATGGGTGAAAATGTGAAATGTCCTATAGCTTGGGAAACTAACAAAATAAAAAGGTTCATTTAAAGTGCTTTAGCTGTGGAAGTACTGACTCTTGCGGAAGCATTGGATATGGAGGTTCTGATTGTCAAATAGTTTAGGTGAGATTCTGAACAACAGCATACTGAAGAGATTATACCCATTGAATGTTATATAGATAATCATTTCTTATGGGATAATGTACACTCTACAAAATGTGTGAGAGAAAAAAGGTTACACAATGGGCTTGCAGGATTGAAACAAATGCTGGAGAGAAAGGAAATCTCCAGAATTAGATGGGTACTTGAAAGTCATCAACTCTGATTGTTTTACGAAAAGAAATGCTTGTACAAAGAAATTGTTAGGGGTCCTAGAGGAGGGGCATCTTGCAATGTAATGCTTTGTACAGAATATGAAATTTATTTTGATTTGTTTTGAAATATTTGTGCATGTTGAACTCTAAGTTATATTTAAAGGAAAAGAAGGAAATCTGTTATTGTGTTTAAGTATAGGTTAGAGTGTTAACTAGGGTTTTACTTAAGTATATATAGGAGACACTTAGTGAAACTGGTTGAGGATTTGAGTGAGAAGCTGCATGTTTGTAATCTTTTTACTTTGAAAAACAAATGCATGACTGAGTAAAGATTGGCTCTAGCATAACCTTCAACAAGAAGCTTTCGGGAGTGTAACACCATTGGTAATAAAAAAGAAAGGAAACATTTCAAAATATAAATATAGCTATTGTTTAAAAATAATATACATGTTTAATATTCTTGTAGCATTGTCCAATAACACTACAGTGCTATGGATAATTCAGACAAGTTTTACAAATGTACTATTTTATAGCCAAAATAATTTAATGGAAATATTTTATTAAACATGCAATTTAATTTTAGGAACTAATACATCATAAAATTTCAGTTAAAGTTTGTTAGGGGGAACTGCATAAATTAATCAGTTACACCAAAGTATCATACTAGTGATCAAATGGAGTAATGTGGTTTAGCATTGGACTGATTATGTGAAAAAAAATTCTAATCATTGAAAACTATCATTTCTCATACAATATAAAGATAGTCATATTAACTTGAAGAATTTTGAAGTGGTTGGTTAAAGTCTGTTTTAAGGTCATAGAAGGGAACAACAAACTCAAAATAATGCTTTAATAATTATCACAAAACTATATACCTGGATATTCTCTGAGGCTGTAATGTTATAAATTGTTCATTGGATAGATTTTCTACAGCTATGGACTGTAAAATCTAACTTTCTTTCTAAAATATTCCAATCCTGATCTATACCAACAGTGATCCTCCCTGTTCTTTCCGGTACTTCATATTTATTCACATCCTTGTTTCAAACATGTTTTATGTCCTATTACATCTCAGACTGATTGCTGTTTGCTTTCAAGTCTGTTATAATATTGTGAAATGTAATAAACATTAGTATTGCATATTCATTTGATAAATTATCCTGCCGCTAATGCAATTAACTCTGCATTGTGTAAGTGAGTAGTCTTAAATTCTATACAAAATGTGGTAGTCTTCAACCCCATACAAAAATGTTACAAATGAGACAAATCATATAGCATTCACAAAAACTGCTTTGTGTCTGGAGCTATTTGTCGTACACAAAGAGCTGTATGTATCAGTTCATATAGTTGTTCAAGATAGGAAATGAAGAAAGATAATAACTGATGAAAAATAATAATGATTCCCCGATGTTGTACTCCAAGAATGGCTGATCGTAGGTGTAACTGGTACAGCAAAGAATCAGGCAGTTAAGCCTGAGGTCGACTGAATCCTTTTAAGCCACCAGTTGTGACATGCATCACATTAGTCAGACTACACTCCAAATATGCATCAAGCTGGTTACAGAAGGCTTGTTTGCCAGGAGGAACAAGGTCGTCATTTTCACATAGAAAGAAAACAATAACATGAGAACACATAACATTTTCACCAGGTGGCAGGCTTCTCTAAAGTACAGGGCCTCATTACTGGAACATATATAGTTTCAAAAGAGTAGTGCCTCAATTGGTGATTGGCAAATCATTCATGTATAAACTGCACTTGTGGCCCTATGATCCTCTATTCTACTGTGGCTCTATTAATAACATGTCAGGCTTAATCATCACGGTGTTTAATATCATTTCTGCCTATCGTTATGTAACAACCGCTCAGGAAAAAGCCCCCAATCAAAATATATGTTTCTGATTGTGGTGGGAGTAATGCACTGTCAATTCAGTCCCGCTGCCCCACAGGTTGCATAACATATATCTTAAAGCTTTCCCAAATCAAAGAAAGCAACAGCCGAATTGAACCAATCTAGTAATCCCCGAATGAGGTGAACCAAACCAGGTATCTTTAGATATTAACAAATTAACTGTTTATTAGAAAAAAACCTATAATCTTAAACACTATTAAGAGAAAACAATATCTTAAAGACCTTATAACTTATTCAAAAATCTAACTCCCGCATTTGCAAACATATATCGAAACTATCAGAAGTTTGGTGTTTAATTAGCTGCCCAAAAAAAAAATAACAATAAAGTCTTTGCAGATTTACGTTCTTGCCAGAATGGAATCTTCCCAATGTAGAAACGGCCCAAGGGTGCTTGAAGTCTTCGTAGTTATCCGGTGGGAAAAAAAAGGTTCTTCAACAGTAGAACAGTCAGTAGTCTAGTTCAGCACTTGAAGTGTTGCTCTTCTTCTCCAGCGATGAACACAGCAATAATTTGCTACCACTTCCAAAAGAATCAATCTGGCTTGGCTTTTCAGAATTTTGAGGGAGAATAACAAATAGGGTTTAAATAGACTCTTCCGTTCCTTCACATGCCAGAACAGTCTATCTCTCAAAACTGTCTCTGAACAGTTAGCCAGGTTCAAGAATCGAAATGCAGCATTGTATGTCCTATTCTTGGTCTCTGAATGGTTGTATCCAGGACAACCACGATGCACCTTCGAGTATCTACTGAAGCTGGTTTATTCTCCCTCTCTGTATGGTTGTATCCAGGGCAACTAAGATGCACTTTCACTTGGTAACTCCTGAAAGAAGTACGGACCTTATGCTGCCTTAAAAGCATAGCACAGTATTTTCCACAAAAAAAACACAACAGGATCATGGCACTATCTCATGGCTCAGTTGTAGCCATCCCTATCATCTGCTGGGTCATGAGTTGGCCAAGCAAGACAGGCCGATGGCTCCTGTCCACTCACTGCCTCTGCTAAAGTACTCAAATAGGGCTAGCTGGCTGGACAAATGAGTGACGATCTTAAATGGTTATTACTTCATCTGTGCTTCTTATCTGCCCCAGTTGCAGAGTGCCCTTTGCTGATGATCTGGGATCTGGAGGGGGACAGATCTTTGGCATCATAAAGGAATGTGGAACACACAACCAAGATGCTCTAATGTGATCTCTTAAGGCCAGAGGTGAAAGCCTCCTGCAAATTGGAGCTACAGGTCCCAATGGGGGTAGACACAATCTTAGTCAGCAAAACTGTATCTGTATAGGCCTTCTAGCCTCAGGGACTCTCCTGAAAGATCACAATGAAATTGCCAGTCATTTCATGATGCTTTACAAGTTTCCAAAACTCTCTTACACACCTGCAGAAATGTCGGAACAGCACTGCTGCATATTTTCTCCACCATTCCATTTGGGGAACTAAAAATCTTTCAAAGGACTTAATGTAGTACTTCTGGTTAGTGAAAACAGCTAATTGTGCTGTCCTAGGGAGGTATGAATTCATCAGTCCTGCATGTCTGGCTCTTTCTCTTGTTTCTGCTCATTTGCCACCACCTCCACTTCGTCCTCCTCATTCCTGTTGAGTGTGGCCCTGGGTATTTCCTCCTGGCTTTCGATCTGATTACCCAAAGTGGATGTTTCTATGCTACTGTCAGTTTGTTCAAGTGTGATTGACAGCTGTTCATGAAATAAACCAGCATCCTGCTATCCTTGCCAGTTGAGTCATCTTGGGAGCTACCTACAGAAGGGAAGATGTGTGATCAGGAGTATGCAGTATGTACCTCTCCACACAGTAGAAGTGCGAATACAGAGGTGAGGTGAGAGTGACTGCCCTTGACATCAATGCAGCATTTGACCAAGTATGGCATCAAGGTACCCTAGCAAAACTGGAGTCAATGGGAATCAGGGAGAAAACTCTCTGCTGGTTGGAATTATACCTAGCACAAAGGAAGATGGTTGTGGTTTTTCGAGGCCAATCATCTCAGTCCCAGGACATCACTGCAGGAGTTCTTCAGAGCACTGTCCTAGGCCCAACCATCTTCAGCTGCTTCATCAATTACTTTCTCTCCATCATAAGGTCAGAAGTGGGGATGTTTGCTGATGATTGCGCAGTGTTCAGCACCATTTGCAACTCCTCAGATAACTGAAGCATTCCGCGTCCATATGCAGCAAGACCTGGACAACATTCAGGTTTGGGCTGATAAGTGGCAAGTAGCATTTACACTGAATGCCAGGAAATTACCATCTCAAACAAGAGAGAATCGAACCATCTCCCTTTGGTGTTCAATGGCATTACCATCGGTGAATCCCCCACTATCAACATCCTAGGGGTTACCATTGACCAGAAACTGAACTGGACCAGCTACAAAAGCAGGTCAGAGGCTATGAATTCTGTGGTGAGTAACTCATCTCCTGTCTCCCCAATGCCTGTCCACCATCTACAAGGCACGAGTCAGGAGTGTGATGGAATACTTTCCACTTGCCTGGCTGGGTGCAGCTCCAATAACATTCAAAAAGCTTGACACCATCCAGGACACTTGATTGGCCACTTGATTGGCACCCCATCCACCACCTTCTACATTCACTCCCTTCACCACTGACGCAGAGTGGCAGCAGCGTGTACCATCTACAGGATGCACTGCAGGAACTCACCAGGCCTCCTCCGACGGCACCTTCCAAACCCACAACCTCTACCGCCTAGAAGGACATGGGCAGAAGATGCATGGCAACGTCACCACCTGCAAGTTCCCCTCCAAGCCACACACCATACTGACTTGGAACTATATTGCCAATCCTTCACTGTCGCTGGGTCAAAATCCTGGAACTCCCTTCCAAACAGCAGTGCTGGTGTACCTACACCCCAAGGACTGCAGCAGTTCAAGGAGGCAGCTCACCATCACCTTGTCAAGGGCAATTAGGGATGGGCAATAAATGCTGGCCTGGCCAGCAACGCCCACATCCCATGAATGAATTTAAAAAATCTGTAGCAGGATATTCAAGTTGATGTACTAACATTGTATTCATTGGAGGAGTTTTGAAAGGCGAGCAAGAAGAAGGATTTGAAGAAAACAGTTAACTGATGGATGAAGTCACTGATCTCTCCTTCACCCACTCCCTCTATGGCCTCCACCCCAATAATTTGGAGTTTGGCTATAATTTACCATGCACCACCTGTCCGTTCCATTTTCACACACTTCTCAGATACCATCAACAACGTTTCTTCATGTACCCTCAAATGAGCTTAATTGTTCCCAATTGGTAACTTTAGTTGCCATCTTGGAGATTAAATAAGAAAGAAGAAAACATTCATTGTGGCTATGTTGTGATATGTTTTCTAGTTGTTAATAGTTTCACTCAGCCAATGTACTCTTAAATTAAATGTATTGTTTACTTAGTTTTAACATTGCTTGACATTCCTGATCACTTGACAGTGCTCAATAAACCAATAGTTATCCATCTGATTACTACTTGACCTGCACCTAATTTTACTGGTATATTTGAGGAAGGACCAAGCATAAGGCTCAAAGTCAATTGTAATCTTACTAAGTATTTCATAGTGCCATTTCCTATCCAAGATACTAAACATCAGCATTAGCTTACAGCCATAATTAAATTTTTGCTGCAGCATTGGCCAAAAGTAGGTAGGATTTATATGCTGTCTGAAACAATAGTAAAAGTTATTTGAATACCAGACCCCAAACTACAAAGATCTTTCCGAGGGATACACAACTAAGTTCAGCTTCAAATATTATCATTCTCTCTCATTGGAGCTCAAATTGGTTTTCAACATTCAACCCAACTCCAGTATTGGACCTCTTGATAATGACAGAGAAACATATCACATTTCTTTTGATAAGATAGGCTTTCCCAATACCATATTTGCTGAAAAAGCAGTGGAATTCCTGCATCAGATACCAAAATGTCCCAACCAGCTAAATTACATCAAATTAAATGCAATAAAGTTAGATCTCGCTGAATGCTTGATCCTGGAAAAGGTATTGGGATAGAAATTTTGCGGCGCATTCTCCTAATGATTGCAGAGCATTCTCCTAATAATCCATTGTAACTTCAGTAGAAAATCCATTCAAACGCCAGGGAGATGGTGTAAACAACAATAGCAATGACTTGCATTTATTTAGTACCATTAATGTAGAAAAGCCTTCAAAGATGCTTCACAGAAGCATAACCAGACTGAAATGGACACTGAGCATATGAAAGCAATATTAAGAGGGCTGACTAAAACCTATAGAATCATTACAGCACAGAAGGAGGCCATTTGGCCTGTCATATTTGTGTGGATCTCTGCAAGAGCAAATCAGTTAGTTCCCCTCCCCTGCCTTTTCCCCATAGCCCTGCAAATCTTTTCTCTTCAGATAATTATCCAATTCCCTTTTGAAAGTCACGATTGACTCTGCCTCCACTACACTCTCAAGCAGTGCATTCCAGATCTTTTCCTCATGTCGCCTCTAGTTGTTTTGCCAATCACCTTAAATCGGTGTCCTCTCGTACCCAGCCATTCTGCCAATGGGAACAGTTTCTCTCACATCTACTCTGTCCAGACCCCTCATGACTTTGAACACCTCAGTCAAATTTCCTCTCAACCTTCTTTTCTCTAAGGAGAACAGCACCAGCTTTGCCAATCTATCCACCTTGATCAAAGAGGCAGGTTTTAAGGAAGTTATTAAAGGAGGAGAAGGAGGTGGAGAAGTTTAGGGAGGGAAATTCAGAGCACAGGGCCTAGATGACTGAAGGCACAGTTGTCAATGGAATGTAGGATGCACAAGAGGCCAGAGTTGGAGGAACACAGAATTGTCAAAGGGTTATAGGGCTGCAGGAGGGAGGAGTGGGACCACGAGCTATTTAAATATAAGGATGAGAATTTTAAATTGGACAGGATGCTGGTTGGTGAAGGAAACTATATGGGCTGCAGAAATTTGGATGGGCTGAAGTTTATAGAGGATAAGAGCCATCCAAAAAAATCATTGGAATATTTGGCATTGAAGGTGATAAAGGCATGGTCCAGGGTTTCAACAGTAAATGGGCTGAGGCAAGTGAGAAGGTAGGCAACATTACAAAGGTGGAACTATGTGTTTTTTGTGATGGACAGGATGTGATGTCAGAATCTCAGCTCGGGTCAAACATTCATTTTGAAATTTTGTTGAGAAATACCTCAAACCTGTACGAAGATTAATGGAAAAATCTCAGTTTTATCCCATAGATGTGAGGAGAGGACTGATCTACTGGCACTTGCTGATAGTATTTCAGTAATATATACCACAGTGTGGTAGCAGTGTGGCCTGCATCACCATATCACACCTTGATCTCTTCACCTACACCCCTCTTACCTTCTCCTTCTCCTTTTTGGAGCACTTCAGTTTCTTCTACCCCCTCACCTCTCTTTCAAAGCCGTTGTCTACTGCCCTCCAAGCTGTACCATGAATTTCTCATCAAGATATCCTTCTTTCTTTTCTTCCACAGCCTCTGTACTGAGCAACATCTCAGGATTAATGATTGCAATCATTTCATCTCTCTTTGCCTTCTCTCCTCTGATTTCACCACCAATGAATCTCGAATACCCATATTCACAACCATCCCCTCAACATTGCCAACTTCCAAGACCAATCTACTCCCATAGTCTTAGTCACAGAGAAAGCCAACTCTGAACACTTGCTTCTATCCCTCCTCACACACCTCTGTCTAATCCTTCCAGCCCCATTTCCCTGTGTCCATTTTGGGAAGAAAACTTGCGAAGTCACGTATGACTACACTTTCAAACACACAATTGCCACTCCCTGATGTCGACATTTGATGCATTGTCCAAAGAAAACCTTTGCTCTCTCCCATCCCAGCTGTTCCCCAATCTGGCCTCATCTTTGCTACCTCAAGTCTAAGGGGCATAGACTTGATTGAATCTGGGGCACAACTGGTATAGAAATCCATTACCAGACATGGCTGAACTATGTCAAGCTCTACTGGATGTCAGTCCCCTCTACCAAAAACACCAACCACCAGATCATCCTGGAGAACAAAGAAAACCATTGAGTTCCTTTCTCCAATACCAACTATGTCCTGAAACACCTCTTCCCTTCCCCCTCCACTCATACCTCCTAGTGCAATAAGTTCATGGACTTCTTTGTCACTACGATTGAGACCTATGACTGAATTTTATTAGTGTGCAGCAAATCGCTGCGGCGTGATTGAAGTCGGCAGCTTTCAGGCACAGATGCACCTCCACTGTGCCCCCGCGATATTTCACACGGGACCTCATTTAAATGGAGGGGGCGGAATGGCCACCCCCGATGACGTAGAGGGGGCAGCCACTCCGTCCCTGGCAACGGTGTCCGGCCCCACCATGCAGGTGCCAGCGCCATTTTTAAAGGGCTTATAGCCCTTAGGAACAAAGTGAATTTTTAAAGGGACATTTCTGTGAAGTAAAAAAGTAAGTAAAAGGTGGAGGCCCTTTCCCAACCCCCCACCACACCACCACCCCCTCATCGCCCCCCACCCACCCCCCCCCCCACCACCCCCAGCAATGTTTTTTTAATTGACCCATATGACAATAATTTATTTTATTCCCAACCTGAACTACCCCCCCCAACCTTGTCACATTTGCCCTTCAACCCTTTCCCACCATCTCCACAACAATAAAAAGTTTTCTTGCCGCTTTTCTCCCTCCTGCCCTGATAATGTCACTGGCCGCAATATCGGCGTGGGACGGCCGCCCGGTCCAGGTAAGTTAATTAACATTTTTTTGGATAGGTTTGAGTGAGCAAATGAAGGCAGCGGTGGGGGGGTGCCGCAGCGAGGCCTCGCGGTTGCTACCAGAATGCAGCAGGGCCTTCTCGGCATCGGAGGTTGTGGCGGGCCTCTCCTGCCAGTATTTTACGGGCCCTCTCTGCCACAACCCCAATGTCGAGGGGCTGGTAAAATTCAGCCTCATCTGTCAGCTACCTCTGGTGCTTCTCCTTCTCCCCACTCCCACTGAGCTAAACCTTTCCCAGACTCCATCCTACCCTAGTACTGAGCCTGAGTCTTTCTCTGGTTCCTCTCCTATCCTTCTTCATGCCCTCTCCAAGTTCATCTTCACCATGAGATCTACCTCCTACTTTCTTGACTCCATTACCACTAAATTGATGACCACCCAAATTCCCTTCCTGACCTCCACCTGAGTTGACATTGTAAGTGGTTCCTTCTCCTCAGATACCATTCTCTTTCATAACCATTGTCCCTGTCCTTTAATAACACCCCAATTCTTTCTGTCCTTGCAAATTACTGTCCCATCTCCAACCTCCCTTTCCTCTCCAAAGTTGTTAAACATACTGAGAAAAATAAATTGTTCACGTAGCCCTCTTTTGAAGCAGATTCCCCAGGGCAGACAGTGCCATGGGCTGCAACATGCACAGCTTGTGCTGGTTTCTGCATTGATATCATTCAGTCAAATATTCAGAACACTGAAGCAATTATATCTGGTCTCCTCCACAAACTCTGTACCATTATAGTTGATTCCATCTCTCTTCCCAGCCACTGTCCAAGACTGAACCAGATGGAATTCCCTCCCAAAATGTTTCCATCTCTATTGGTTTAATACTCTCTTTAAAACCCACATCTTTGACCAAGCTTTCAGTCATCTTTCCCAATATCTCCTTCTTTGGGTCAACATCCATTTTGTTTTTGATTATACCTTTGTGAAACTCTTGAGACGGTTTCTACATTAAAGGTGTTATAAGATTCCAGATGTTCTGATGAAAGGTCACAGACCTGAAATGTTAACTTTGCTTCTCTCTCCACAGATGCTGCCAGACCTGCTGAGTATTTCCAGCACTTTTTTGTTTTGTTTCAGAATTCCAGCATCTGCAGTATTTTGCTTTTATTATTATATAAGATTCCAGCTGTTGTTTTTGTAGCTCGAGAAGAAATAACACATTGAATGGAATAGAATTTTGTTTGTAATAAGGGTTTTATTTTTGGATAAGAGTTACGGCAAAACCAGGTTTGTGTCAACTGTTTCAGGAACATAAATAAATAATCTAGCAAAAAGAAAGCAATATGAAATAATTTTACAGAATAAACATTAAATCACTCTCAGCAACTGGAATTGTATTGCTGGCAGATCTTGAATAGAATAACATTGAATGAGGCGTTATTAATTTGAAACCGAATCATCAAGTGGTTTCCATTCTTTGTTTGTATTCAAAAGTGTTTATGTTCTACAGACATGCTGCAGCAAAACACTTTAGATATTATGGCTGGGATTTTAACCCCCTCACACAGCAAGAATGATGCATGGGAGGGCTTAATATTTGTAAAATATACCTCCAGGCTGGAATCCATCACATTCCAGGTCATCATCATGTTTACAATGGTGAATCATGTCATCAATGAAGCTCCCGCTAAAGGTGGGGGGTGTGGTGGGGGGCTGCAGCTACATCATTCAAAAGATGTTGATGAAGTCAATGGCCATGACGTAATATTAATTTCATGTCGGGGAAATCCCATACTGTAGCCTGGCAGCAGAGCCACAGCAGGAGGAGCCAACTGGTCAGAAGAGGCCAAGAAATTTGCTTCTGTTTGCAATCCTTGTGGGCCAGGAGGAGCAGGAGACAGTCTGCTCCTGATCGCACTGGTAACCACTATTCCCTGCCTCCCCACACTGACTACAGGGGCCCGTTCTCTCTGGCCCCCGGCCACAGTCACAACATTCCCACTCACGCCCACCGGCTGAATGATGAATCTAGCTGGGTGTTATGCAGGCCTCAGGTAACGTTATTTAAATAAGACCCTGCTGTTAAATCGGCAAAGACTCCATGTCATCAGGCCCCCGGGTGTGTCACCCGCATTGGGACTTGCACGCACTAATCCCCTTCCCCAGTAAAGGTCAAGGCCTACATGTTTAAAGTAATATACTATATTTTATATGTAAGTAATACAATTTACGGAGGCTATTTAATTGAGTTTCTCTTCAATTGCGTAATAAGAAATAATCCCACAAAACCTCTTTCTCCAAAGATATCCATTACAAAATAGTAATAAAGAGGGTAATCATAAAAATTGCTTTTTTACCAGTCATTTTGCACCTTAAAAAGTGAAACTGCATACTTTGCTGATGCAGCCTTCAGTGCTGTGAAAGGTAAGATGTTTGTTTAAAGCATCTTTGCCTTGGGCACAAAGTTGGACAAAGCACAAAAATAGATGGTTTCTCAAGAAAATGCATGTGACTGATTAGGGTATCTGCCAAAAGTATAAGGTCAAATTGTCTGTAACACAAATGTATGTTGTCTATGCTTATTAAACTCTGAAATGTAATTTGTCAAAGCCACTATGTTATTTATATACAATATCGAGTGTAAAAAAAAATTCTTTATTTGTTTGATTATGTATGTCGCTGTGTACTTTAACTAGTAAGGAGGGGCAGCAATTTGTGTAGTTATAACCTAAATACCCATAAGCTGGCAATAATTAGTGAAATATATTACAATCTCTAAGGTATGCATCACCCTAATTTAATGGAAATTGATGAACATGGCCTCTAGTGTTGTGGTTCACATCCATATTCAAATGCACTTTATTTGACCTTTAAAACGGGCAAGTTGATTATCCTTGGGTGTTTTGATAAGAGGCGTAGGGGCTCACAATTTGACAAAGACTTGCACAGACTTGTAAAGGTGCAAGCATTTTGTCCCAACATAATGTTTACTTTAGTAAGTGAGAATATCAATAGTGAAAATAAAGACTATCAACAAAGCTGAACTCCAACCATAACTTTATTTTTGTATTAATCAATTGGAGAGATACCCAACTAAATTACCTGTGTAAATTCATATTACTTACACATAGAATATGCGTATATTGTTTTAAGCATTTAGTTTATTTGAGTTAATCAGTCTTTGTGAGGTCCCCCTGAGGTGAGCTTCAGACCACATATCCGCACCATCACTACAACTGCCTATTTCCACCTCCACAACATTGTCCGACTCCGTCCATGCCTCAGCTCATCTGCTGCTGAAACCCTTTGTTACCTCTAGATTTGACTATTCCAACACACTCCTGGCCAGCCTCCTTTGCTTTATGTTCTGTAAACTTTGCTGCCCATGATCTAACTCACACCAAGTTCCATTCACCCATCACCCCTGTGCTCGCTGAAGTACATTGACTCCCAGGTAAGCAATGCCTTGATTTTAAAATTATCATCCTTGTTTTTAAATCCCTCCATGGCCTCACCCCTCCCTATCTCTGCAATCTACTCCAGCCCCACAATCCTCTGAGATATCAGCATTCGTCTAATTCTGGCCTCTTGACCATCCCCAATTTTAATCATCCCACCATCGGTGACCATGTCTTCAGCTGCCAAGCCCCTAAGCTCCGCAATGCCCTCCCTAAACTTCTCTACCTCTTCCCTCCTTTAAGATCCTCCTAAAACCTACCTCTTTGACCAAGCCTGTGGTCATTTGCCCGAATATCACCGTATGTGACTATATCAAATTTTGCGTTATAACGGTCTTGTGCAGCACCTTGGGACATTTAATCATGATAAAACTTATAAAAATACAAGTTGTTGTTTTAGTTGCTGCTGTGTGATGGTAGAATTAGTCTCAGTATCTCTGGGCTAAGAAAGGGAGAATATCATTTAGCGTTACCACTTCTCATCACTAAGCAGAGATCCTTGCTGAAATGTACACATGTAGACATCAATGGAGGACATAACCAATCTTAGCTCCGATATCTTCCACAGTCAAGTCGCCTTCAGACACTCTCACTTTAATCTACCACGTGAAAAATAGCCACTTTAACATGTTCAAGAGGACTGCTGACACTGAGCAAATTGTTCTCTATATGATTCATTATTTTATTTTTTGGCTGTAAATTATTCAGATGAGATACTGTAAGCGAAAATGTGCACAGGGCAGCATTAGAAGAAAGGTATATTATGTTGTGTTCAGTCTGAACCGAACAGAGAAATAAATATGATTTAACAACAATATTCAATGTCCATTGTAGACTGCCAAGTAATGAGAAAGAAGTAGAAGGGATTTGTCAAGCAATCAGGGAAATTTACTGTCATTATATTGGGAAGGGGCTTATAAAGGCAGGGCTAAAGTGTGGCGAGTCGAAGAGACTTAGTAGTTGGCAGGAAAAAAGACAGAGGCGCAAGGGGAGAGCCAACTGTGTAACAGCCCCGACAAACAAATTTCTCTGCAGCACCTGTGGAAGAGCCTGTCACTCTAGAATTGGCCTTTATAGCCACTCCAGGCGCTGCTTCACAAACCACTGACCACCTCCAGGCGCGTATCCATTGTCTCTCGAGATAAGGAGGCCAAAGAAGATATTGGGAAAATTTAACTGTCCGGAGGTTGATTGGGATTAAAACTCATAATGATGCAGCAAATGAGGAGATGTTTATGAGTGTTCAGTACATTCAGAATGCATTTTCTAAGTTAGTATAGTACAAGCCCAATGAAGAAAGATGAAGAACAATATATGGTTCTCGGTAAACAACCAGGATGAATAAGCAGCCTGGAGGTAGGAGAACATTGAGGGAAAAAATCTCTGGAATGGAGATTGCAATGGCAAAGGTACAAAAGGCTGAAATGGCCACTTTCTGTGGCATGCTTCTATTTTTAAGATTCTGAGATTGTTCAGGTGAAGATGGACAAAAAAGAAAATTGAAAAAAATACTTAAACACTTAACTCCTAGTAAAGTTTCTATTGAAAGCTACACACTAACACTGCAAATTTAGTTCAGCAAAATGGGATTCCAAATGGTTATTTAATACAATAAGCATAACATCAATCCTAGACATGAACCAAAATAATACTGAAGACAACAGAAAATTAGAAATGTTACTTATATTCAAAACATTTCAGCTAAAATAATAAATGGTCTCCAGTACATTATAAATTGGCAGTGGTTTAATCTTGAAACAATGTAATTAATCCTTTCTTCAATGCTGTGATACTCACACTCAAATTGCTGAATGGCCAAATTTAATACTTCTGTAATGGTATGGCCTGTGCCCTCTGATAGGAACAACTGTGACATGTGCCATAATTCAGATCCACTACAAGAAGCAATAAACACATCTCTCATAATCATAGTTTACCAGGAAATCTGCAAATTATAATGTCTATCCTGGCCCCTTGACATATGAGATGGATGGTGACCCTTAGCTACAGTGATCTCTTGTTCCTAACACTACAACTTCAGGAAGTGTTGTCTTTTTCCATTGTTTTGCCCACGGTAAGACACCTAACCTTTCTTAACATTGCTGCTTATGCATTTCCTTGTGCGAGAATTAAGAGGACATTGAGCAGAAGAATGTGCCTTTTTGCTTAGTAGTAAGGGGCAGATTAAATTGTTGAAGGGAAGCATGCAGTATTCAGGCCCTGTAATTAAGAGCTCTTCTATTTGGGCTTGATCCCCTGAGCCTGAAACCTTTCATTAAAGTATTATAGGTTCACACTCAGTGTATCACCCCTGTCCAGAGCTCTACAGCCAAATCCAGCCCCTCAGGCATGTTTAAAAATAAAGTTCCAATCTACCTAACCAGGACCAAATCAAGCAGACCTGGTTTAGTGCAGTTCCGGTTGTGAGGTAAAGTAACCTAGGGGATGCTGCAGAGCAGTGGAGCATACAAAATAGAAAACTAAACCTGCAGTTTGATGAATTATCTGTACTACCAAGGAAACTTAGAGAAAGTTCAATTAAAATCCTGTATATTGTGACAGTTTCAGTAATGGAATATATTTTCCTTTGTTGTCTGTAAATAGTTACGTTGAACTGAATTGTGATTTTAAAAAAGTGTAATTAACAATTGATAAACTGTATAGTTAGACGCTTTTGAACACCCACCTTATTTTACATAACACATAAGAAATTAAATCTATGATATAAAAAATATTTTGTTCACCTTACAATAATGCATTATAGAGACTTTTGAAGGTGAGAAGCGAATTGGCAAATGGAGGAATTTGAGAAGGAGTTCCAGTGTGTGGGGGTAAGATGAACAATGTCACCAATAAGTATAGGGAGAGAGGGGCATGCAGTGGGCCATAGTTGGAAGAGCAAAGGATGCAAGCAACAATGAGATGATGGTGGTTGCAAAGTAGGGAAGTGAAGGAATTAGAAGATCAGGATGAGGAATTTAAAGTCTATATACGGAGGGAGGAAAGCCAATGTAGGTCAGCAAGGATTGAAGTGATAGGTGATCAGCGCTTTGTGTGGGATAGGATGAAGTGGATGAAGTTCTGAATGAGTTTAAGTTCTTGTAGGATGGAGACCAGTAGTCCAGTGAGGAGGACTGGAGGTGACAAAGGTATGGATGAGAGTTTCAGCAACAGTGGGAATGAGGCAATGTTTGGAGTGGAAACAGATGGTTTTGATGATGGACTGGATGTAGTTTTTTTATTATTATTTGTTTTTGGGATGTGGGTGTTGCAGGCAAGGCCAGTATTTATTGCCCATCCCTATTTGCCCTTGAGAAGGTGGTGGTGAGCTGCCTTCTTGAACCGCTGCAGTCCATGTGGGGTAGGTACACCCACAGTGCTGTTAGGAAGGGAGTTCCAGGATTTTGACTCCACGACAGTGAAGGAATGGTAATATAGTTCCAAGTCAGGATGGTGTGTGCCTTGGAGGGGAACTTGCAGGTGGTAATGTTCCCATACATCTGCTGCCCTGTCCTTCTAGGTGGTAGAGATCATGGGTTTGGAAGGTGCTGTCTAAATGGCCTTGGTGCATTGCTGCAGTGCATCTTGTAGATGGTACACACTGCTGCCAATGTGTGTTGGTGGTGAAGGGAGTGAATGTTGAAGGTGGTGGATGGGATGCCAATCAAGCAGGCTGCTTTGCCCTGGATGGTGTCGAGCTTCTTGGGTGTTGGTACAGCTGCATTCATCCAGGCAAGTGGAGAGTATTCCATCACACTCCTGACTTGTGCCTTGTAGATGGTGGACAGGCTTTGGGGAGTCAGGAGGTGAGTTACTCACCGCAGGATTCCTAGCCTCTGACCTGCTGGTATTTATATGTATTTATATGGCTGCTCCAGTTCAGTTTCTGAATTCCAGCTCATGGTCAAGCAGGACATCAAAACCACATACTTTCCAATAGAGTATTAATGTGCTCTTAATAATATAATTCTAATCCTATTAAAGCAAAACAAAATAAATATACTAAATAAAAGTATAATCATGTAACCTGGTTTAATACAATAAATGTTACCTTAATGTGTGTCAGCTTAGTGAAATTACATCCTCAAGATTATGGGTTTATGTTCCATACTAAGGTTTGAGTACATGAACTAGATTGACACTCCAGTGCAGTACTCAGGGGTATATCAATAAGGTACCAGTAAGTGTTCAATATATATCTAGTTCTTTTTCAACTACGGTAAAAACATTTAAAGTATTCATTTTTGCAATTGTTCTGTATTGAACCCTATTTTTCCCATTTTATGTAGATTGCATGTGCTGTCGTGATATAAACCAATAAAACACCTTGGCGGGACTCAATCATTATTGTAATAAAAAACAAAAACTGCTGGAAATACTCAGCAGGTCTGGCAGCATCTGTGGAGAGCGAAGCCGAGTCAACGTTTCAGGTCAGTGACCCTTCATCAGAACTCAATCCATATTGTCACTGCCAGTGAAATTGGTCTGTTCTGACATCGGTAATAGGTATTTGCCTTGGTTTATCAAATACTGCACAGGAGCTAGGGAAAAGAAGACTGACTCACTAACCATGTGCAGTCTCTGGAACAGGCCAACTGGAGTCATAGTAATTCTATGGAACATGTATTCCGGTTCCCGTCATCTCAACATTTTCATTGAATCGCATAAAGGATACACGGCACTCCACAGAGTTGCATATCCAGTACTTTTTAAAAGGTTGCGTCGGATTATATTTCATATGTAAGGTACTTGCGATGGGGTAAGAGAAGCTAGTCAATGCTTACCTGTAGATTTAACCTCTCCTTCAAGGAATCTACTGATAGTGCTCTCTTTCACATTTACCTCCATCTCACACGCCTCTCGAACACAGCCGTATTCCGCTAATGTAAACAGATCTGATGAGTTATAAGTGAAATACGCTGGACTTTCTCTAGCTTTGTTATCAATGCAATGTGTTGCAGTATATTTAATAAACACAATAATTAACGATGTGTATTGACATAAATCCAACAATCAGGCTATTAAAATTTCTGGACTAGTGCTTGCCTACCTAACAACAATCACTGTTTGATGGTGAAGTGCCGTGATACATTTTGGCGCTATGTGTGAATATCACATTAATTTTAATAATTAATTCCTTGAAACGAATCTGTACTTGCAGAATTCGGTCCTTTTAAGCAAATTTATGAAAGGACATTTCACACTTTCAGAAGGAGTGTGTGTATGTGTGTGTCTGTGAATTGTTTCCTTTGTTACGGAGAATGTTTTTTTTTTCAGAAATTGCTTCGTCTACTTTGGGGAAAATCGGATGTTGGTCTGTGGGATTGTGATTTTTGCCATCACGTGTGTTCACTTTTCATTTCTCTGCACCATATATTCGGAAGTGCTAATGGCTCGGAGAGTTTAAACTGAAAAGATTACGGCATGTACAACAAAGCCTTTGGACAAGTGTTATTAAAATCCACGAAGTGAACCAGTAAATTAGGCGAGTCAGCTTATTACGGGCATTTATCCCGTTTGACTAATTGACGAATTCGCTCGGTTCTGGTACCTTGTTCTCAATCTTTAAATGAGCCGGGCCTGTCCGAGTTAGGCTATAAATACGCTTTGAATTTTATCCATAGTTGCATAGAGGATAAAAGCAGAAAAATAATGATTTAAATTGATAATGGTTCATTAAATTATTTTATTTCACTTTTATTTCACTAAAAACGTGGCGGCTCCTATTTGTCTCCTTTATATAGTCCTTCGGGGTAGCCCCTGTTTCTATATATGTGCAACTGCAGTTTAAAGTGGCGCTAATAGATCTCCGGTATCCTAACTTGAAATTGTAGGATATAAAGCTTGGACTTGTTTTTGTTATTTTTTCACTTGTTCAAAGCATAATTCTTCGAAACATATTTAGAAATAGAACCATTGTTTTTGAGCTGGTCAATTCTTGTTTTAGCATTACACAGCTCAACATACTTTATCATGGCAATACCGAATTATTATACCACAAAATGGAATTACAAGGAAACCTGTTAATGGTGTTCTGTGTTATTTCAAAACTGAACGTGCAATACTTTCCCCGATTACAAAGATGCAAAAGTAGACAATTGGAGGAATTACCCACTCGTTTTTGAGGGGTTGCGTGAAGCCCTGGTCCTGGCGATTGCGCTCAGGAGAAAATGTGCTTCCCAGATCCGAGGTCAGAGTGTTTGTTCTCAGGATGAGATCCCCAGCGCCAACATTCATTCATTGAACTGAACTTGTGGAGAGTTCCACAAGAATAAAACAAATTCTGGTCCTCGTCAATTGCACCTTGCTGTGCAGAAGTCTGTGCTAATGTTCTGTGAGCCAATGTCCCTTTTAATTATACCACTTGGGGTGGAATCAACTTTATTTACTAAAAACAATGACAAACCTTTGCTCTCAATATACTTAAAATAGATTTTTGAGAAGGGTAAATATTTAAAGAAAAATAATCTCCACTCGGTAACTGCAAACATTGAAGCAATGCTACAAAAAAACTCATACAGAAAAGCCATACAACCACCCCCCCCCCCCAGCGCCCCCCAACCCTCTGAAAGAAATAGAGAGCATACAAATCTACCCCCACCCCCCAGCGCCCCCCAACCCTCTGAAAGAAATAGAGAGCATACAAATCTACCACCCCCCCCCCCCCCCCCCCCACGCCCGCTATTGGAATAGACCATACAAATCTCTCTTCCCCACCCCACACAAAAAGGCATTAAGAGACTCTGCGGGGGCAGGGGGCACAAAAATTGTTTTAACATGATCTAATTCTTCACTTTTTCTCCTAACAGGTACTTCAAGTGTTATTCTTAATATCTGATATTTCTGCTTACGTTCCAAATATGTAAACTTGACGCAGTTAAATGATAAACACAATGCAAATGAAAATTGTATTATTCTAATATTAAAGTTAACAATTAATCTGCATCTTAAAATTAATTAAAACAACTTCAATATGATGTTTCGATATGAGGGTTGAAACTACTAAATGTGTCTCGACAGTCGCCCGATCATCCTAGTTTTACTGAGCCATATAAATACGTTTTAAAACAAGTCTTAAGTCTATCATGTTTCTTGCTCTTATGGGTATGTTCTAATACTAGTATCAGTCTGTTTCCTAATTTGTGAAAACATTTGCCTTGAGTGAGATGTTTTGTTTGGATGATGTTTTGCATGGACACTTGATTTTTAATTAGTCTGAAACTCAGCCTTTGTAAGCAAACAAAAAGGGAGATTGTCTACTTAATTGGAAGGCATGGCAAGTTCAGAAATGAACCCAAATAATCCAATCTATTTGGGAGAAAACAAAATGTCTAATGTGCAGTGATCAGCAGCCAAGAGTGAGGCTGAACTTTCGAACTGGGCTTCGAGTTTTCGCTTCGCAACCCTTTCATGCAAAGTGACAAGTGGATAATACTCTCGTCTCACCTTCTGTTCTGTTCTGGGCAGCAGACACGTGAGGCCATTGATTCTGTGAGTGGAAGAGGTCGGTACAATTAGCAGATTAAACGCCACAAGAAATCACAGAGAAACCACGGTTATCTATTCTGATGCTTCGTGTGGCGATACACAAAAGTAATTGCCGCTTTCCCTTCTTTGAAGTATTAGGAAATGTTTGTTCTATTGCATGTTTAGCGTGTAAAAAAGTACTGAGAGTTTCACAGCACCTTTCAACGGCTCGCCGTCGACGTGAATGCAGCCCATTAAACACCAAGCGGAATAAACAATTGCTCCATACATCTCTTATAGATGGTGGACTTTTAGAAAATATATATTGTGGAGTTTTCTTTTTAACTAAAAGTGAATTTGAATCATATTGCAAAGTGGAAGTGGAGGTACGCTATATATAGATGTATTGAGCGAGTGCCAGGTGGATATAGTAACATGTTTTTGGTATTTTTTAAAAACGGTGTAACATTATTTTTCATACCAAGTGGTATTTAAAAATAGAAAGCATCATTCTGTTTCTGAAAAACGTGTAATTAAAACACTGCTCGGCAGGTGACCGGATTAAATTTGACGCACGATTAAACATTTTTAAGTCTGCATGTAAAACTTGTCACTAATGTGCTGTACCAGCAAAACGACAAGTTCGTTTTACAAAAAAAAAACCCACATTTAACGCCCCACTGCGTTGTGGCTGTATGGGTATTACAGGACTGCAGTTTTCAGCTGTCTAACCCCAAACTCTTGAATTCCCTCTCTTAATATCTCCGCCTCTACCTCACCCTGCTCATTTAAACCGCTCCTTAAAACCATTTTGACCAAGCTTTGGGTCACCTGGCCTAATATATCCTTATGTGGATCGGTGTCAAATTGTGTTTGGTAACGCTCCTGTGAAGTGCTTTGGAACGTTCTTACTAGTTAAAGACGCTATATAAATGCAAGTTGTTATTTATACTTCAAAAGATATATGAATATACCAGATATATATTCAACGTGTCTCCTATGTAATTACATAAACATTTGTAATAAGCATCAGCATTAGAACGAATATATATATATATATATGTTTTTCATGACAGAAAATATAACAAACATCTAAACTTTCCTTCCACTTTATTTGCTGGTGCTTATAAAAAATCTAATTAAAGGATTATGAATTAATTTTCAGCACTAAATATTGGAAATTATTCCATTATAATGGAGGATTGAGAACGCGTCATTTGAAGGCTTTAAATCTCTTTAATAATGGTTTCTCTGTCACCTACAATGTTCGGGTAAAGGCTACAAAGACACAAGCTTTCTTTAATTCTTTTCACTCATCTTTAGAACAGATCAGTTGCGTCGTAAACAACAATCAGGAAACAGTAAAAGTTAAACACAGATAAAGATGCTACTTGAACCGAGGCATAAACATTTGAATGAAAGCAGTCCGACAGTAGTTTTCCACTTGGAACTCATTGCACTGCTCAAAAGTTCGCTAATACTTGAGTACCAAAATGAAAGCATCGGCTTGCAGTCCTTGTCTGGTCTTTCGTTTAAAATATGCATTTAAACTTGAATTTTCGCTGTATTTATTTAAAAGCACACATTCACATTTGTGGTGACCATAAAGCAGCCATTACATTTAATCAGCGTCGGTTTGTCCTCACTGATAAAGAGCTGGAGGAAACCCGAGACTCCTCCGTGTGCTGAGACAAGCCCTCTCCAAAAGATTCAGTTTCAGTTCTGTTTATTTGCTTCCCCCAAAGGAAACACACACAGTTTCCGGGTAATTTCCGTCTGTCGATGCCCTCCTTTCCCAACCCAAATAACGAATTCGACTGACAGTATACCTGCCCTAAATTAATCCGTGGAACGGAACAATTAGAACATATTTTAAATATAACTTAACACCCTTACTAAATAACTTAATAAAACAATGCCAGCTATCATACATTGGTCGGATGGTTACAAATATGGGCAATATTAATGGTAATACGCAGTCTGTGCAAATAAATGAATGTTGTAAAAGTGTCTCACGTTAATCGGTTAGCGACCAGAAGGACGTTAGGTTTTTCATTTGGCGGATCAGGATCCCGAACAGGAGCAAAGTACCAAAACATTTACAGATGTCGCTCTTCCCTTTTATCGTGTTAAAGTTTGTGGCTGTCATTCAGCATGGAATCAGCATTTCCACCTTGCCTTTCCCGGTTTATCAATTTGCATTTAATCCACTTTAAAGAAACATGGCATGGTGTCTTCTGGAGCCCGTTTCTCTTTCCCACGTCTTGTTTTACTCTCCAAACATCAACATCACAAGTTATAGGACAACGGGGAGTTCCGCATAAGATAAGGTTATTCGTCCTGTGTTGCCAAGTAAGAATTTGTAAAAGGCCTTGCCTTCTCATTCAGTAGGGCATTAACTGTGAGATTAACCTCCACCCGCACAATTAGAAACCCCTGCACAGTACTTTGAAATATTTAGATCTTTGATGTCAAATCATAATTATTTCAAAATGGTAACGGTACATGAAATATGATTGCGAGCATTCTCAGTTCATAAATGCTTAATACTTGTAGAATAAATTAGGTCAATTTACCTCTAGAAGATATAAATAACAAGAGAGCGGATTACAAACCTTTGCATCTTAGCTTTGATATGGAAACAGTTCGCACGTTATATATATATTCTACATTAACTCAAAAATTATAATTCAAATAAAATCCACAGCAGAGACGGTTTGCGGGCTTGCTTATTCAAACTTTAAGGCTTATGTCTCGTTCGCAAGTAGAATTACTCTGATTAAAGCATCACAGCTACATCAAATATTTTTGGATAAAGCCCAGTTTTAAACACACGGTTAAGTGTTGATGTGTTTAAAATATATTCGCCATTATATATGATAAATGCACATTTGGTCCACTCGAAAATAAAGACAGCCCAGATTTGTTGTACAGTATGTCGAAACATTTCCCACCCCCCCCCCCCCCCCCCAATTCTACCAATTAAAGTGTGCTACACATAAAAACTTCGAGAAGCATTTGTTTAAATAGGGTGAACTGTTTAATTTGGAAAATTAAACAAAAAAACACAGGAAACGCAAGTATAAGAACACAAACTGCAAGTGATGAATCTCAACACAACTATAGTATGACGGTGCAGATGTATAACACAAGAACATTAACCTGCCAAATATACACAGGTCATTTAAGCTGTTAGTGAATCCCATTTAAACAATGAACCCAAGGTCTGATAGTTGCATCCTAAAGTATAAATTCAGAAACTTTCATATTTCAACTTTACAAAAACTATTTACTTCTCCGTATCTAGCACAGTGTGTGGCAATAGATCGTCATACATTCCAAAGTTGTGATAACCAGATATATATACTACATTCATCTACAACATTAATTTACTTATTGGTTACTTAGTGCATTATTCCCCATCTACAGGTTTCAATGTTTCGTTTGACAGTCCAACCTTTTATCCTTTTGCATAGTGTTCCTCATGTAAACAAATGATTTGTGTCGAAATGCTAGCTGAAACACGCAATAGTACTCATCCATTTAATAATTAGAGCACTTCGACACACGAAAACAAACCAACTATACCAAAACTACACTAAAATGTTACTTGCATCTTTATTCTATATAAAAGACATTTTCTCTGCTTCTAAGTTTTGTACTTTACATATTTACAATCCTAATGATTAAACCTCTGCGCCCTCTCTGCTGTAAATAAGATTATTGACACTGAAATTGTTGCACAAGGAGCCGCTCAGTCCACTTTGTTGACCTGACACAGCTGACTGATAGTAGTTCAGTCGATTGTGAATGTCGACTGCGTTATGTATCGAGTTATGCGAAGGTGAGTAAGCATTGAGTCCGGGGAGATTGTGTCTACCTTGTGATAAATCACCCACCAGTCCCCCAGAGGAAATCGGCCTGTTCATCCCATTGCTACCGTTGATAATGGAGCTCATGTTAGACACAAAGTTGTTGAAACAGGGATCGGATTGTATGCTTGCTGGAGGCGAGGGTTTAGAATCATTTGCAGGGGAGCTCTCCAGTCCAGGAGAAACCGACCCCAGGACACTGGCTGTGTCTGAAGGTTTAATACTTGTGTCGTCAGTCTTGTCTCCCAGCCCATGGCCACCGGGTCCTGTAGTCTCAGATCTGCGCTTTCTCTTCCTCCTGAAATTCCCATTGTCAAACATTTTCTCACAATTGGGATCTAGAGTCCAGTAGTTACCTTTACCTAGAATAATAAACAGAGAGTCAATTACTGAAACCGATCGACGTGATGAATAACCAACTTAACATGTTTCTTGGCTTATATTTATTAAAAAGAACATTCCTCGCCCAGTCCGTCCAGTTTTCTGAGTGTAGAATCACAGAATGGAATTTGAAACAAATTGCGGGGTTAAAGCATTTTTTAAAATGAACACGTTAATGGAAATAAAGTCGCAGCTGACCAGATCAAAGACACCCACTCCCCCGTAAACACCCACCAGCATGGAGACTGACGGCAAACGCAACGACTTTTTTTGACAAGCAACATCCCCAGACCTTGCAAGCACCAAACTTCGCAACGTGTCCTTCTTGCAATCCCAATTCTACACTCAGCCGAACTTTCAACCTTAACCTGCCCTTCTGCATTTGGCAGAGCGCTGTAAGCAATTGGTGGCGAAAAAAACACCAACATGCCCAAGTCATTAAGAGGTTTATAATTGCTTGCAAAATTGAAAACAAAAGTTAGTAGACCGTAGTTTTGGCAGGAGACACTCGAGTTGAAAAATCAGACTTGTACAAAGAATTTGTACTCAAAACTGCGTGCAAATTTTTCTATCATTTTTCTGTCTTTCCCCCTCTCCCCCAATTTATAATTCTCGAGTTGGACAGGCACCGAAAATGATTCCGCTGCAGAAAGCATCAAACTGTCTACCTGGATCATCCTCGTCCCTGGGAACTTTCTTGAAGCAGTCATTGAGGGATAGGTTGTGCCGGATGGAGTTCTGCCAACCCGCTTTACTCTTCTTGTAAAAAGGGAAGTTTTCCGCCACGTACTGGTAGATCTGACTGAGGGTCAGCTTCTTGTCCGATGCGTTCTGGATCGCCATGGCGATCAGCGCCGAGTACGAGTAGGGAGGGCGAACCATTTTAAAGAGTTCCTGCTGGCTCGGGAGGGCCAGCCAGCCCAGCTCGGCCCCTCCGAAGCCGGAGGGAGGCGGCAGGAACTGCCGCTGACCCGTCCCGTAAGCCGGCGGGATGTAAGCTGCCCCGTTCGTCCCCGGGAGGTAAGGAGAGGAGTTCATGGCTGCTCCGTTGAGCCAGAGGTAGGGGTTGCTGGTCGGGGAGGTGTAGTCGGCCAGTCCATAGCTCGGTGGGTGGGGAGAGGGTCTCTGGTGGTGATGGTGCAGGTTTTGCGGATACATGCTGAAGTTGTCGCAGTACACGGCCATGTCCAGGAGATCCTGCGCGCTGGGGTGTTGGAGAGGGGAAGGTTGAGGATTAGGTGGAGGCTGCTGTCCAAAGGCGTTCATAATCCGCTAGGCTGGCAGTTTAAAGCGCGGTCGGGCGTGCTCTGACATCAAACTCCAAAGGAGAAGACTGAGAGCCAGAGCCAAGTGCGGCATTTAAATAATGACTAGGTGCATCGCCTGCAGTCTCAACCAGAACAGGTAGATCAATCTGGCTGCGCCTCAGTGCACCTCCCCCCTCCCCACCGTCACTGCCAACACGACTCAAGTTTTACTCAGAGCCCATCTCAGCATCTGCGCCCAATGGATTTCTCAACAGTGGGAAGACAGAAAAGTCCCATCAACTTCCAAATGTTCACTAATGTGACACATGCATTCCTGTATGTTAGAGGAACTCTACATATTCAGCTTACATTCCATTTGTGGATGATAGTTAATGTATTGCAGCTTTGCTGAAATGTTTGCTATCGTTCTCAGATGTTACGGCGCTTCAAGATTCAAATAGACTTTTATAGTGCGTAATATTACATCCCATTGTTAGTTTAAAGACTTCAGTGGACTTACCTCCGGCACCTTAAGGCTTTGAATTTGTGATTGCAGTCCTTTCTTCGCCTGTGCTCTGTCGTGTCTGCATGGTTTTTGTTATAGTCTGAGATGGGGTAAAATGGTCTACTCTGTTTAAATAACTAAATAGGAGCAATCTTTCTGGAATTACCACAAACAGGACTGTGTATGTGCAAACTCAATCCGAGCTGAGTTACGAGGAAGCAATTTTTGTTGCAGAAATAAACAGCTATAGATTGATCACTTAGTAACCAGGCTATCAGGATGAAGAAAAGTTATTTTGCGTTACTGGAGGCAAAACATTTATCTCTGTGCTCGGTGTTTACCAGCAAACACTTAGGTTTATGCACGTTGCATTTTGTGGGGCATCTTCAGTATGTTCTGTGTGTGGCATGTAATTCTTAAACGTGATGTCATCTCCCCAAATATTTCCTGATACACAAAATAATATGTGTATTGGTTCATGATTTATTTTTCTAACTGACTGCAAGTTATTGTAGTGTTTTAGTTTGGAGTACTTGAAGTTTTCAATTTTTCTGGGCTCTGGGACTAGAGGTTGTACTTTACCGCCCCCTATTGGTAGTTCAGGCACTGCGCACGAGCACCAATAATACACCACAGAACACCCAGCCTCTGACCTGTTTTTGTAGCCACATTATTTATATGGTTAGTCCAGTTAAGTTTCCGGTCAATGGTAACTTCCAGGATGTTGATGGTGGGGGATTGAGTGGTGGTAATGCTGTTGAATATCAAGGAAGATAGTTAGATTCACTCTGTTTGGAGATAGTAATAGCCTGGCACGTGTGGCACGAATGTTACTTGCCTCTTATCAGCCCAAGCCCGAATGTTGTCCAGGTCTAGCTGCATGGACTGCTTCATTATCTGAGGAGTTGTGAATAGAACACATGCAATCATCAGCGAACATCCTAATTTCTGATTTATGACGGTGGGAACGTCATTGATGAAGCAGCTGAAGGTGGTTGGGACTAAGACATTGCTCTGAGGAACTCCTGCAGCAATGTCCTGGGGTTGAGATGATTAGCCTCCAACAACCAAAACCATCTTCCTTTGTGCTAGGTATGACTTAGGCCAGTGGGGAGTTTTCCCCCTGATTTCCTTTGACTTCAATTTCACTAGGACTCCTTGATACCATACTCGGTGAAATGCTGCCTTGATGTGAAGGGGGCAGTCACTCTCACCTCACCTCTGGAATTCAGCTCCTTTGGCCATGTTTGAACCAAGGCTGTAATGAGGTCTGGGAATGAGTGGCCCTGGCGGAACCCAAATTGAGCATCGGTGAGCAGGTTATTGGTGAGTAAGTGCCACTCGATAGCACTCTCAATGACACCTTCCATCACTTTGCTGATGATTGAGAGTAGACTGATGGGACGGTAATTGTCCAGATTGGATTTTCCTTGCTTTCTGTGGATAGGACATACCTAGGACATTTTCCAGATTGTTAGGTAGATGCCAGTGTTGTAGCTGTACTGGAACAGCTTGGCTAGGGGCATGGCTAGATCTGGAGCACAAGTCTTCAGCACTATAGACAGGATGTTGTTGGGGCCCACTGCCTTTGCCATATGCAATGCACTCAGACATTTCTTGATACCATATGGAGTGAATCGAATTGGCTGAAGACTGGCTTCTGTGATGGTGGGGATCTCAGGAGGAGGCTGAGATGGATTATCCACTCAGCACTTCTAGCTGAAGATGGTTGCAAACACCTCAGCATTGTCTCTTGCACTCACCTGCTGAACTCTGCCATCATTGAGGATGGGGATGCTTATGGAGCCTCCTTCTCCTCTTAATTGTTTAACCATCCATCACCATTCATGGCTGAATGTGGCAAAACTGCAGAGCTTGGATCTGATCAATTGGTTGTAAGTTTGCTTTGCTCTGTCTACAGTATGCTGCTTCCACTGTTTAACATGTAGTCCTGTGTTGTAGCTTTACCAGGTTGGCAGCTCATTTCTAGGTACACATGATGCTGCTCCTGCATACTCTCCTACAATTCTCATTGAGTCAGGGTTGGTCCCCTGCCTTGATGTTAATGGTAGATTGAGGGATATGCATCCATGAGATTACAGATTGTGTGGGGTTTACAATTCTGCAGCTGCTGATGGCCCACAGCACTTCATGGATGCCCAGTTTAATCTGCCAGATCAATTCTGAAATGATCCCATTTAGCACGGTGGTGGTGCCACAGAACACAATATTCTTAGTGTGAAAATGGGACTTCATCTCCACAAGGACTGTGTGCTGGTCATTCCTACCCATATGGTCATGGATAGATGCATCTGCAACAGATAGATTGGTAAGGGTGATGTCAAGTAGGTTTTTCCCCTCATGTTGGTTCTCTCATCATATGCTGAGAGCCCAGTCTGGAAGCTATGTCCTTCAGAATTCAACCAGATCAGCCAGTAGTGGTGATACTGAGCTATCTTTGGTGATGGGCATTGAAGTTCCCCACCAAAAGTACATTCTGTGCCCTTGTTACTTTCTTTGCTTCTTCCATGTTCTGTTCAACTTGGAGGAATACTGACTCATCAGTTGATGGAAGGTGTTAGGTGGAAATCAACAGGTTTCCTTGCCCATTTCTGACCTGAAGCCATGAGATTTCATGGGGCCCACAGTCAATTTTGAGAACAGTCTCTCCTGACTCTACACCACTTGTGATGGAGTCCGCGATGCGAAACTGGTGGAGGGGTGGCTGCAGACTGTTTTCGGAGGGGTGATTTGCTAACTGAACTGTTAGGTGCTATAACTTTGGATTCAAAGGTTGCATTTTTTTCAGAGTCAGTCATTTACTGGTAAAAGAAACTGAAAGCTCCAGCGTGTTCTGCGGGAGACAAACAGATCCTAAGCAGTTTAAAACAAAGAGTTTTATGACCAGAGGTGTGACAACAGACATATGACTGGAGCTTAGGTTTCAGGTTAGAAGACTACTCTGCAGTGTGTGGAAGCAAAAACAGCCAGCTGTTGTTTTAAAGAAACAAGCTGGGAGCTGTTGGTTGTTTGAAAAAGACAGATAGCAGGCTCAGGAAATTAGACTCTGAAAGCTGTCTATTGGTGAATACAACTTATATCAGCTGTCTTCAGTGACTTAAAGAATTATCAGTAGAACCATTAGGACAGTTGTGGGCAAGGCTGAGGTTGTTCGAGAGGCAACAAGACCGAACAGTTAAAGGGAAGATTGCATTTCTTGCTATCAACGGAACATCTTTACTTCTGTAACTGCATCCTGGAGGACAGGACTTGGAAGACTATCTGAGGAAGTTCCTGATTTTAATGTACTTTGGGACTGTTTGGTGCCCTCTTACTGATAGCACTGCTCAGAGAATTCATAAGGACTATCTTTGTTGCATCTGATAATTTAACATGTAACCTTTAAGATAGGTATGTCAACCATGAGTTAACTATTAGTTCATGTTTAATTTTTGTTGGTTTTGGTTTGAATGTTAAAGAGAAATTTATAAAAGTGAAATCTTGTCCATTTTTTTTGTTTCCTAAATTGGGGTAAGTCAATGGATTCAATTCTTTTGGTTTGCTGGTGGTCTTCCTGGGGATCATAACACACTTTGCCGCCACCTCGGGCCTGCCAGTGGGACAGGAAAAACCCAAGGATGGTAATGGAGATTTCTAGGATGATGGATGAAAGGTATGATTCTGTGAATATGTCAGATTATTGCTTGATCGCATGTCTCTGGATCATTAGTCCAAGCCTCTAGATTGCTAGTCCAGTAACATATCCACTATGCTACTGTACCCATATCCACTAAGCTACCATACCTGTGGATTTCATGGAATCATAGAACAGTTACAGCACAGAGAGAGGCCATTTGGCCTGTCATGTCCATACTAGCTCTCTGGAAGTGCTACTCAGCTAGTCCCACTCCCCCGCCCTTTTCCCATAACCCTATAAATCGTTTCTCTTCAGATAACTATCCAGTTCTCTTTTGAAAGCCATGATTGAATCTGCTTCCACCACACTCTCAGGTGGTGCATTGCAGAGCCTAACATGCTGTGCAAAAAAGTTTTTCCTCATGTTGCCTTTGTTTTTTTTGACAATCACCTGAAATCAGTGCCCTCTGGTTCTGAAACCTTCTGCCAATGGGAACAGTTTCACCCTATCTACCCTGTCCAGACCTCATGTTTTTGAACACCTCTATCAAATCTCCTCTCAATCTTCACTAAGGGGAACAGTCCCACCTTCACCAATCCATCCACATAGCCGAAGTCTCTCATCCCTGAAACAATTCTTGTAAACTTTTTCTGCACCCTCTCCAATGCTTTCCTGAAGTGTGGTGCCCAGAATTGGACACAATACTTCGGTTTAAGCTGTAAAACTGTGCAGAAACGAATGTTCCATTTGTGATGAAAATTCAAATTGTGAGTAGCAATCAGCTTAGAAGTATGCATTCTCTAGTTTTACTTTCAATGGAAATCTTCCCCAAGTAATGTTTTCTCCGATTAAATATATATTAATTCAGCAAGTCTGGTAAGCTTTTAACTACATTCCTCTTTTCATTTTCTTCCCACATCAACATTAACCACTTTTTCACTCAAAGTAGCCAGTGAAAGAGAAGCTATTATTGACAAGTTGAACTATTCAATTCTTAACTAAAGTTTTGACCTGGTTTTTAGATTCTGACTGTGCAATTTTAACATTTAATGTTTTATATCAGGTTTCAAACATTCAGTATTTTGTCCGACCGCTGCTGGAACTGCTACTTACGTGATAATCAGTACAAGTTATTTGTTGTATTTATTTATGCTGTAGTATCAACGAAAACAAAAACTTATACATTTGCAAAAAATGTATACCTGCGCAGAAAATGCCTACTGTGAATTGTAATTAATTCCTAATTTACCTTTATTAGGACACGAAAGGGCTCACTATCTGGTTATACTCAAGGAAATAAATAGTATAGCACCTCATCATATTCTTCAGACATTTTAACGTGTTTTACAACTAATTAAATAACTTTTGAACTGCATTTACTGTTGTTGCATAGATAAATATGGCAGCCAATCTATGTATTATGATGTCCCACAAACAATAAATGAAGAAATGAATGATCAGATAATCTGTTTTGATGAAGTTGGTTGACAGAGAAATATTAGCCAGGCCACTGGGAGAATTTCCTGTTGTAAAATTTTTTTACGTGTATCTGAGCAAACTCTGCTGGACCATCATGGGAAGGAGAAAAGTGGAAAACAACCACTTCCCTATAAAGTGATAGGAAAACTAAAAAGGAGAATTCTACAGGAAACACTTCAGAACATAAAGGTGGCCAGCTGTCACGTGATATCGGTCAAAATCTTGAAGTGCTTCTGGAAGCATCTGTGAGTCATCTGTGGCATGAGGATTACCATCTTTATTGAGCCCAAAACTGCAGAGGGGTGGAGTTTGGGACAGGAGCAGACATTAGGGGTTAATGTGTTTTTGGTGGATGTTTTATCCAACATTTACTACAGCATCATAGTCATATCATCAGCTGAAGGTAATCATCATAAAGCTTGTTAGTAGAAAATTCATTTATTTTTATTTATTTATTTTTAGTATCAGTCAATTAATTATGAAAATAATGGAATAAAACCTATGACTGATTTACTGATGGGCAGTACTCACCATTACAGAGAAGTGCAAGAATTATAGAGTAGTGAAAAAGGGGGACTTTAATTATCCTATTATAAACTGAGATGCAATGGTGGACAGGGCAGAGAGGGAGAAAAGTTTCTGAAGTGTGTTCAGAAGAATTTTCCTGATCAGTACATTGCCAACCCACTGAGGAAGGAGACGTTGCTGGATCTGGTTCTGGGGAATCAGTTAGGTCAAGTGGGTCAAGTGAATCAAGTGTCAATAGGGGAACATTTATGGAACAGCAATCATAGTCTCATGAGGTTTAGATTAGCTATGGATAAAGACAAGGAGCAATCTAGAATAGAAAGTGTGAATTGGAGGAGGGCCAATTTTAGTGTGTTCAGAAAGGACCTGTCCCAGTCAAATTTGAATCAAAGATTGTCAGGCAAAACTGAATGGAAAAATGGGCTACCTTTAAAGAGGAGATGGTTCAGGTATAATTGAGGTACATTCCACAAGGAAGAAAGGTAGGGCAACCAAAGCCACAGCTCCCTAGATGATGAAAGAGATAGAGAGTGAGATCAAGCAGAAAAATGGGCGT
The DNA here is from genome assembly GCF_036365525.1 of Heterodontus francisci. NCBI lineage: Eukaryota > Metazoa > Chordata > Chondrichthyes > Heterodontiformes > Heterodontidae > Heterodontus > Heterodontus francisci. The sequence continues at coordinate 50,604,913 of NC_090390.1, forward strand.
ATGACAGATGTCAGGTTGATAATACAAGTAAGAACCAGGCTAACTATAGAAAATCTTACTTGTTAATTAAGGAAAATGATGACAGCAATGCCTACAGAGTACGCGTACCTGTAATGGGAATCAGGTTGGCTTCTATTTAAAAAGAAAAAATGGGGCAGCACAGTGGCGCAGTGGTTGGCACCGCAGCCTCACAGCTCCAGCGACCCGGGTTCAATTCTGGGTACTGCCTGTGTAGAGTTTGCAAGTTCTCCCTGTGTCTGCGTGGGTTTCCTCCGGGTGCTCCGGTTTCCTCCCACATGCCAAAAGACTTGCAGGTTGATAGGTTAATTGGCCATTAGCAATTGCCCCTAGTATAGGTAGGTGGTAGGGAAATATAGGAACAGGTGGGGATGTGGTAGGAATATGGAATTAATGTTCTTTCTTTTGGGCCTCCTTATCTCGAGAGACAATGGATACGCGCCTGGAGGTGGTCAGTGGTTTGTGAAGCAGCGCCTGGAGTGGCTATAAAGGCCAATTCTGGAGTGACAGGCTCTTCCACAGGTGCTGCAGAGAAATTTGTTTGTTGGGGCTGTTGCACAGTTGGCTCTCCCCTTGCGCCTCTGTCTTTTTTCCTGCCAACTACTAAGTCTCTTCGACTCGCCACAATTTAGCCCTGTCTTTATGGCTGCCCGCCAGCTCTGGCGAATGCTGGCAACTGACTCCCACGACTTGTGATCAATGTCACACGATTTCATGTCGCGTTTGCAGACGTCTTTATAACGGAGACATGGACGGCCGGTGGGTCTGATACCAGTGGCGAGCTCGCTGTACAATGTGTCTTTGGGGATCCTGCCATCTTCCATGCGGCTCACATGGCCAAGCCATCTCAAGCGCCGCTGACTCAGTAGTGTGTATAAGCTGGGGGTGTTGGCCGCTTCAAGGACTTCTGTGTTGGAGATATAGTCCTGCCACCTGATGCCAAGTATTCTCCGAAGGCAGCGAAGATGGAATGAATTGAGACGTCGCTCTTGGCTGGCATACGTTGTCCAGGCCTCGCTGCCGTAGAGCAAGGTACTGAGGACACAGGCCTGATACACTCGGACTTTTGTGTTCCGTGTCAGTGCGCCATTTTCCCACACTCTCTTGGCCAGTCTGGACATAGCAGTGGAAGCCTTACCCATGCGCTTGTTGATTTCTGCATCTAGAGACAGGTTACTGGTGATAGTTGAGCCTAGGTAGGTGAACTCTTGAACCACTTCCAGAGCGTGGTCGCCAATATTGATGGATGGAGCATTTCTGACATCCTGCCCCATGATGTTCGTTTTCTTGAGGCTGATGGTTAGGCCAAATTCATTGCAGGCAGACGCAAACCTGTCGCTGAGACTCTGCAGGCATTCTTCAGTGTGAGATGTTAAAGCAGCATCGTCAGCAAAGAGGAGTTCTCTGATGAGGACTTTCCGTACTTTGGACTTCGCTCTTAGACGGGCAAGGTTGAACAACCTGCCCCCTGATCTTGTGTGGAGGAAAATTCCTTCTTCAGAGGATTTGAACGCATGTGAAAGCAGCAGGGAGAAGAAAATCCCAAAAAGTGTGGGTGCGAGAACACAGCCCTGTTTCACACCACTCAGGATAGGAAAGGGCTCTGATGAGGAGCCACCATGTTGAATTGTGCCTTTCATATTGTCATGGAATGAGGTGATGATACTTAGTAGCTTTGGTGGACATCCGATCTTTTCTAGTAGTCTGAAGAGACCACGTCTGCTGACGAGGTCAAAGGCTTTGGTGAGATCAATGAAAGCAATGTAGAGGGGCATCTGTTGTTCACGGCATTTCTCCTGTATCTGACGAAGGGAGAACAGCATGTCAATAGTCGATCTCTCTGCACGAAAGCCACACTGTGCCTCAGGGTAGACGCGCTCGGCCAGCTTCTGGAGCCTGTTCAGAGCGACTCGAGCAAAGACTTTCCCCACTATGCTGAGCAGGGAGATTCCACGGTAGTTGTTGCAGTCACCGCGGTCACCTTTGTTTTTATAGAGGGTGATGATGTTGGCATCGCGCATGTCCTGGGGTACTGCTCCCTCGTCCCAGCACAGGCATAGCAGTTCATGTAGTGCTGAGAGTATAGCAGGCTTGGCACTCTTGATTATTTCAGAGGTAATGCTGTCCTTCCCAGGGGCTTTTCCGCTGGCTAGGGAATCAATGGCATCACTGAGTTCCGATTTGGTTGGCTGTATGTCCAGCTCATCCATGACTGGTAGAGGCTGGGCTGCATTGAGGGCAGTCTCAGTGACAGCATTCTCCCTGGAGTACAGTTCTAGGTAGTGCTCAACCCAGCGGTCCATCTGTTTGCGTTGGTCAGTGATTATGTCCCCCGATTTAGATTTGAGGGGGGTGATCTTCTTGATGGTTGGCCCAAGAGCTCTCTTCATGCCATCATACATTCCTCTGATGTTTCCGGTGTCTGAGGCCAGCTGAATATGGCTGCATAGGTGTTGCCAGTAGTCGTTTGCGCAACGCCTAGCTGTTCTTTGTGCAGTACTTCTGGCTGCTTTAAGTGCTGCGGATGTTAAATCGCTGGGGGCTTTCTTGTAGTTCAAAAGTGCAATGCGCTTAGCGGCTATGACAGGTTCCAGCTCTTCATTATGAGATTGAAACCAGTCTGCATTTCTCTTCGCACTTTTGCCGTAGGTGGTCAAAGCTGACTCATAGATGGCGTCTCTGATGTGGGCCCACTTGGTCTCAGCATCCCCTGTGGGAGTGTTTTGAAGGGCTGTTACAAGTGAATTTAGAAATTTTTGTAACAGTTGTGGGTGAGAAATTCTGCTCGTGTTGATGCGCGGGTGGCCCTTCTGCTTGGAATGATGCAACTTCTTTGGTCTGAGTCTAACCTTGCTGCACACCAGGGAGTGGTCGGTGTCGCAGTCCGCACTGTGGAAGCTGCGTGTGATTTGAACACTGTTTAAGGCGGCTCGCCTTGTGACAATGAGGTCTAGCTGGTGCCAACGACGTGATCTTGGGTGCCTCCATGAAACCTGGTGACAGGGTTTAGTGTGAAAGAACGAGTTGGTGATGCAGAGGTTATGATAGGTACACAACTCAAGCAGTCTCTGCCCGTTCTCATTCATCCTTCCAACGCCATAGCGCCCAAGGCAGGAGGGCCATGAGTCATGGTCGGCCCCAACCCTGGCATTAAAGTCCCCCAGCAGGAATAGGTGTTCGGTGTTGGGGATGCTGCTAATGATGTTATGGAGTTGTTCATAGAACTGGTCTTTAGCTTCAGGTGCGGAGCAGAGTGTTGGAGCATAGATGCTGAGTAGGTGTACTGGACCAGAGGTGGTGAGCAGTCGGATGGACAGTATGCGTTCCGAGCCATTTGAGGGAGGCTCTATCATGCTGAGCAAGGAGTTTCTGATGGCGAAGCCCACTCCATGCTGTCTTGGTTCTTCAGGATCCCTGCCCTGCCAGAAGAAGGTGTAGTCTTGCTCTGCTAGAGAGCCACTCGCGGGGAGGCGAGTCTCCTGAAGTGCTGCAATGTCCACATTGAATCTACTGAGCTCGTTGTTAATGATGGCGGTCTTCCGAGAATCGTTGATTTGTGTAAGGTCTTCCGACAGGCCAGGACACATAGTTCTGACGTTCCAGCTTGCAAAGCGAAGGGCTGGTACCTTCTTTCCTTTTTTCATGTTGTTTGGTGCGGTGTATCAGTCCACCTTTCGGGCAATGACCCTGAGCTCCAAGCACCCATTGAAGCAGGCAGACTGTGGCGGGACAGAACCTTATTGACCGGGGGCTGCCCGGTTTGAGGCGGGCGGTAGCTGTCCAGTGAGGTGCAATGACCTCTCCCACCGACAAAGGCAACCCGTGGCGCCCAGTTTCTACGCCAATTTATCTGGACTTATAACCCGTAACTGCTGCCTTCCGTGTTGTTTTAGTCGCTGTGAGGCAACTATGGAGTGACCTCTCCATGGCGCATGCCTGGGCAAATTTATGGAGGTTGAGAGTTGCCCAGTCGTCAAAACCCCCCTCTCGGCCTTTCTGGTGGGGTCCAAAGGAGTGCAGGACACGACGTTTGGCACCAGTATGCCTGCAGGAACTGCCGGAAACATGCCAAAGGTGACACATGACCGCCTACGGGGTTCCGCTCCGTATTTTCTGTTAGGGTTTACTCCCTTAGCCTTGGTCTCTCCCGAGACGCCCACAAGGCAGTGGGGTTGTTGGGGCCCCTACACAGGTGTAGGATGGTGCCGGTGGGAGGAGGGGATGCAAGGGGGAGGGGTAGAGGGAGGGGGTGGGGGGGAGTGCAGGGGAAGGGGGTGCGGGGTGAAGATGGTGCGAGGGGGGGCGGGCTGGGACGGGGTTGTGAGGGGGTGAGCTGAGAGGGTGGAGCAGGGAAGGCGACGGGGGTGGGGGGGGGTGGAAGGGGGGTAAAGGGGGGGGGAGGGGGGGTGGAATCTGGTGCAGGTAATAAGCCATTTCCTCAGTGCCCACCATCGACGTCCGGAAAGCTCATCCACGTCCTTCGGGAGGTGAAGCATCATTTGGCAGACTTAGAGGTGATTACATTTGCTAAGGGTTTTTTTTTTTTGCAGTGGTTTAAATAAAGGCATGCAGCATTGCCGACAGTGCGCTGCAGATGCTCTCCGAGCCATCTCCCGCGGGCGCTTTGAAGTTGCGGCCGGGGGGGCCGTTCGTGGATGTTTTGGGTGTTCGGGGCACCTTTTCACAGGACTTCTCTCGGGTCCCGCAGCTCCTTCTTCACCTCAATGGACTTACCGCATGCCGTGGCTGCAGACACTCTGGACTGTGAAGACAGCAGGATCGGAGATTGAAGTATCGGCAGCTGTGCTCGTCAGTTTCATCCGGATCAATTTCATTGAGAAAACAAAGAGCAGGTGTGGCTGGGGGAGGGCAGTGGGCCCAGGTAACATACACTAAACTAACTGTTAACTTTTAGATAGGGCTAAAATGAACTGATTTAAAGAGCCAGGGGAATTTAAACAGTTTAAGAGGGCAGATTGGGGGAGAAAACGTTAGGGATGGGAGCAGATGGCCATGGATAGAGTTGAACAGCAAGGGAGCTTCCTAGGGAGCTTCCAGCCCAGGAGGGAATTAATGTAGGATTAGTATAAATGGGTGTTGATGGTCGGCACAGACTCGGTGGGCCGTAGGATTAGTATAAATGGGTGTTGATGGTCGGCACAGACTCGGTGGGCCGAAGGGCCTGTTTCAGTGCTGTATCTCTAAACTAAACTAAAGTTCAGAGGGGCAGTAAAAGGGGAAATAAGACCAGCAAAGAGAGAGTATGAGAAGAGACTGGCAATTAACATAAAGAGGAATCCACAAGTTTTCAATAGGTATATAAATAGTAAAAAGGTAATAAGAGGGGCTGATTAGGAACTAAAAAGGGGATCTATTCATGGAAGCAGAGGGCAGGGCTGAGGTACTAAATGCGTACTTTGCATCTGTCTTTACCAAGGAAGAAGATGTTGGCAAAGTCATAGTGAAGGGGGAGGTAATTAAGATTCTGGATGGACTAAAATTTGATAAACAGGTGGTATTAGATAGACTGGCTGTACATAAAGTTAATAAGTCACCAGGAATGGATTAGACGCATCCGAGGATACTGAGGAAAGTAAGGGTGGGAATTGCAGAGGCACTTCCAATCCTCCTTAGATACGGGGTAGTGCCAGAGGACTGGAGAATTGCAAATGTTACACCCTTGATCACAAAAGGGTGTAAGGATAAACCCAACAACTACAGGCCAGTCAATCCAGGACAAAATTAACAGTCACTTTGACAAGGGTGAATTAATTACGAAAAGCCAGCGTCGATTTTTAAAAAGAAAATCATGTTTAATTAAATTGATTGAGTTTTTTGATGAGGTAACAGAGACGGTTAATGAGGGTGATGCTTTTGATGTCGTGTATATGGACTTCCAAAAGGCGTTAGTTGAAGTGCCACAAAATAGACTTGTCAGCAAAGTTGAGGCCCATGAAATAACAGGGACAGTAGCGGCATGAATGCAACATTGCCTGAGTGACAGGAAACAGAGTGTAGTGGTAAATGGTTGTTTTTTGGACTGGAGGAAAGTACACAATGGTGTTCCCCTTTTCTTGATATATATTAAAGACTTAGACTTGGGTGCACAGGAAACAATTTCAAAATTTGCAGATGAGACAAAACTTAGAAGTATTGTGAACTGTGAGGAGGATCTTGATAGACTTTAGGAGGACATAGACAGTTTGGTGGAATGGGTGGATATGTGGCGGATGAAATTTATTGCAGAGAAATGTTGGCAGGAAGAAAAGGAGAGGCAATATAAAATAAAGGGTGCAATTCTAAAGGGGATGCTGGAACAGGGAGATCTGGGGGTATATGTGCACAAATCGTTGAAGGTGGCAGGGCAGGTTGAGAAAGTGGTTAAAAAGGCGTATGGAATTCTTGGTTTTATAACCAGAGGCATAGAGCACAGAAGCAAGGAAATTATGATGAACTTCTGTAAAACACTGGTTTGGCCTCAACTAGAGCAGTGTATCCAATTCTGGGCACGGTACTTTAGGAAGGATGTGAAGGTGTTAGACAGGGTGCAGAAAAGATTTACAAGAATGGTTCCAGGGATGATGGACTTCTGTTAGGCGGACAAATTGGAGAAGCTGGGGTTGTTCTCCTTAGAGAAGAGAAGATTGAGGGGAGATTTGTTAGAGGTGTTCAAAATCATGAGGGATCTAGACCAGGGTTATCCAACATGCGACCCGTGTACCAGGATCCGGCCCGCCAAAGGTTTCCATCCAGCCTGCGGATGTATTTCAGAGGTGAGAAATTTTCCATTGTCTTCTTCTTTCTGGCGGGTTCCAACTTTTTTAAAAGTCCAACAGAAAACCCCAAATCTGTTTGAAGATGGGAAACCTCTGTTCCCTATGTCAGCACCTGTCAGCTGTGAAACCCAGCGCAATTTAAAAAAAAAATCTGACCAATCACAAAGTTGCTGTGCTGACTGCTCCCACTCCCTGCGACTGTTGGGAGTTGGGGGGGTGGGGGTGTGGTTGAGCAGAGAGAGAGAAGGCAATCAGAGAGAGAAAGAGAAGGGGGGACAGGGAGACAGACAGAGTGGGGACAGAGAGAGAAAAGGGGCACAGAGAGAGGGGGACAGTGAGAGGGGAGAAAGAGAGAGAGAGAGAGGGTGTCTGGGGTGGCAAAAGAGAGAGAGAGAGAGGAGAGAGAGAGGAGACAGAAAGACAGAGGGAGGGGGCAGAGCGAGAGAGAGGGGGGACAGAGAGAGAGGAGGGGGGAAGACAGAGAGAAAGGGAGGGATAGAGAGGGAGAGAGAAGGGGAAGAGAGAGAGAAGGGGAAGAGAGAGAGAGGGGGACAGAGAGAGAGAGAGGGGGAACAGAGAGAGAGCGAGAGAGAGGGGGAACAGAGAGAGAGAGAGAGGGGGAACAGAGAGAGAGAGAGAGAGAGAGAACAGAGAGAGAGAGAGAGAGACAGAGTGATCACGATCACTCCCGCTAAATGGACATGCATCTGGAATACTCCGCATTGCTACATCAAGTGTGTGGGCCGAGATTGAGTACTTGTGCAAGTAAAAGAATGCCAGGTATCTGACTAAATCAGTGTCCAACATAGGTAATGAGAAAGTAAGTCAATAAATTAATCTCATTTAAAGCTTCTTCACAAAAATGCACATTTGTTGTTGTTGTGATTAATAAGATACATTTTTATTGCCTTTATCTTTCTGAAATTGTCTCTCAGGCCCCCTATGTAAGACAAAAACTGTAATGTGGCTCCCACGCAAAAAGGTTGGACAACCCTGATCTAGACAGAGTAGATAGAGAGGAACTGTTCCCACTGACGGAACAGTCGAGAACCAGAAGACACTGATGTCAGGTGATTGGCAAAAGAACCAAAAGCAACACAAGAAAACTTTTTTTATGCAGCAAATGGTTAGGATCTGAATTGCACTGCCTGAGAGGGTGGTAGAGGCAGATTGAATTGTGGTTTTCAAAAGGAAATTGGATAAGCATCTGAGGAAAAAAAGTACAGGATTACAGGGAAATAGTAGTTGGCGGGGGTGGGTCAAGCTGAATTGTTCTTGCAGAGATCCGGCGTGGACTCGACAGGCTGAATGACCTTCCTCTGTGCTGCAATCATTCTGTGCTTCTGTGATTTTATGACTTGTTTTTTCTGTTAATGAACTAATTGTTCGGTATATTGGAATATTCCTGAAGCTGATGTAAGCTTTAGATTTTTAGATTTAGAGATACAGCACTGAAACAGGCCCTTCGGCCCACCGAGTCTGTGCCGACCATCAACCACCCATTTATACTAATCCTACACTAATCCCATATTCCTACCACATCCCCACCTGTTCTTATATTCCCCTACCACCTACCTATACTAGGGGCAATTTATAATGGCCAATTTACCTATCAAGTTTCAGAACACCAACATAGCAATGCTTAACAAGATCAGAGACAGACAAATCTCCATGTAGTATCACTAAAATTTATCTTATACCTAATGTTATAATCCCCTGATAATACTTCATTAAAAAAGTAATTGCAGAAACACAGTAAGACGTGTTAAAATAATTCACCAGAGTACTTTAGGCTATAAGGCAAAGGATAAGTGAGCTCACGCTGCAGCCTTTACAAGATGAATATTTTAATTTAGATTAGAGCAGTATTAATGGAAATGTCTAACTCACAAAGCTACTTCACTAGTTTCTGTAACCCATAAAGACTATAAAAATGACTCCTTTAAAATTAATCCTTTCAGTTAAAAACATCTTCAAAATGTTGTAAGTACATAATCCAAAGTCTGTGATGACATTACCATAATTCATATGATGAAATCATAGTAGCTCACTAACTGCTTTGTCATTAATAACTCATCAATCAGCCTTCCTTTTGCAGATACTCATTGCTTAACTTGCCATATCATACCCTCTATTTCTTTCTTTCTTTATTCCCTGGCTAATATTGGTGGGTGGCTGGTTGCCTGGCAGACTTACATGTGTAGCTGTTTTATTGCTACAAGGACCACCATATCCTTAAAAAAAATTGTTCTCAGGATGTGGGTGATACTGCAAAGGCCACATTTATTGCACATACCTAGTTGCTTTGAGAAGAGGTTTTTTATTGTGATTGTCACGCTATGATAACATTGAAATAAAAATCCCAGTGAGTGAATAAATCAGTGGTTGTAACTCAGTGGGAGGGTTTGCACATGTGGTATAGTACTTTTTTTACAAGTCTAGGTTTGTGCCCAAGATATTATCTCGGATACAGCAGTTCTAGTCACTCTTGTAAATAATCTGGCATCTTACGTTTTGGGTGAGTCTGTACTACCCAATATCTAACCACATGATAGCATGACTCAAGGGTTCAATAATAGGACCCCCTTTGATCTGAACAGGATATTTGTGCCTTTTGCCCAGTGTTTCTTCAATCTTTTCAAAGGCAGACCGATAAAACACTTGGTAAAACAATCCCAGATATGAATTGGTAAGCTGTTTTATTTCACAGTGTCTGAACATATAGATTACTAGTTCTGCTCAGAGTCACTCATGACAATCAGTACAACCTCTCTTTGCATTAAAATGAGCATGTTATGGTTTCTCACATCAGTGGATCATCTTTGACTTGAACAAAATCATTTCTAACTATTCTCCTGCAAACTACTTCTGACTGGCTAAAGCTTGCCTTTGCAGTTTTCTGTTAGAAGATCTAGCTAACCACCTGTGTCTCTGCCTTTATTTTTTACTCCCTCGGTCCAAAGCCAGAAATGAACCAGAGACTTCTGAATAGGTGTAAGTTACTTTTTGATTGCCAAGACAGGCTAATGAGTTGCTCTTTATTTACAGTTTTTAAGGGAACAACAACAAATCTTAATACAAGAGCAAAATGCTGCGAATACTGGAAATCCGAAATAAAAGCAGAAAATTCTGGAAATACTAGGCAAGTCTGGTAGCAGTCAGGTCAGGCCAATAACCTTTCAGCAGAACTTATGTTGCTCTCTCCACAGATGCTGACAGACCTGCTGATTATTTCCAGCATTTTCTGTTTTTATAACATTAAATCTTAAACTCATTAGCATTTTAATCATCTCGAATTTCAGTCTCCCTTTTTAACTTGTAGGACTACACTATGCTTTAAAAAACAATGTTTTAAGTTATTCTTTTTCCAAGTCGGTTCTGTGGAAAAAGGGTCAGAAGATTGCGAAATGTGTTTCTTGGTTGCTCTGAGAAGGTGATGTTTATTGTGATTTCCATGCTGTGGTAACATGAAAACAAAAATCCCACTGAATAAATAACTCAGCAGTTGTAACTCAATGTAAAGTCTGCACATGGATGTAGTAGCTGATGTTTATATTTTCTCGCTCAGGAAGTGCTTTTATGCCCCTATATAGTTTTACATAATTCAGGATCAAAATTAATTCTACAAATTTAGTTTGAGTGCTTGTTTACCCTAAATTCATACTCAAACTCATGAGGCATAGATTACATTAATGACTTTTGAAGGGGGACTTCCTGGTAATATGTTTCCCTTGCCCCATAGCATTGCAACGGTAAAACCTCTGAGTTCCCAAAACTCCCTTTTATGTGATTCATTCTTGGGTTTTGATTGAAAACAAGAGTTATATCATCCAACTACTAACTGTAGCCGAATTCTTAACATTTCAGTAAAAATGCTGTAATGTAATTTTTTGGTGTCCTAGTTAACTCAGTTAAGATCTTTATATAACCTTTATGGACTACAGCATGTACTTGTAAATTACTGCATGATCGACAATGAATCATCAATCAGCATTCAGTAAATCTGTGGACCCATTTACATGCATGCTCCCTACATTTTTCTTGGATTTGCCACGCAGTGAAGATCATTTCTGTAGTGCCTCAGTGGGCGAAATCCACATTGTGACTCTGGGAGGAGTTCTTCGGCCACCGGAAGGCGATGGTTGAGGAGAATCCTGGTGATGATCTTCTCTGTGGCAGACAGCAGGGAGAATCCCCTGTAATTACTGCAATCGGATTTGTCTTCTTTCTTGAAAATGGTCACGGTCACGACATCCCTGAGATTGTCTGGCATGTGCTCCTCTTCCCAGATAAGGGATATAAGGCGGGGCAATCAAGCTCGGAGTTTTTCACTGCCATATTTCAGGATTTTGGCAGGAATTCCATCTATTCCAGAGGCCTTGTTGTTTTTCAGCTGATGGATGGCTTTTCCAACTTCATTCCGGGTCGGGGTAGTGCCAAGGCTGAGCCAGGTAGTGAGGGATGGAATCAAGGATCCTTTGGGTCAAGGACAGAGTCTCAATTGAGGAGCTCTTTGAAATGCTCCCTCCAGTGGATGCTGATTGCCTCTCTGTACTTGATAAGCTGTCCTCCATTCTTAGCTCTCAGCGGGGTGGGACCTTGAGTGTTTGGGCCTGCTTGGGTCTATTATCTCCATTAAACTGGCCCCTAAACAGCAGCGGCAACAGAAATGTTTCCGCAAGAAAATTAACATCCCAAAAAGGCAGCTCTTCCAGCCAGTGCCTCTCAAGCAACCTCTTGACTTACAGCCAACATGAGTCACAATCTGTCCATTATGTCACTCTAAAATGTCCCACTCTAAAATCCATCATAATCAATGCCTGCAAAGAGGTTCTTGGCTTCTCTACCAGGAAACATAGGGACTGGTTAGACAAGAATGACCAAGAGATTCAAAAGCTAATCGAATGTAAGCACAAAGTGTTCATAGACTGGAAACACAACCATATTTCAAGAGAGAAACAGCTGACCTATAGGTGTCTGAAGGCAGTGGTACAACAAAAAGCCCATGACATAAAGAGCAAATGGTGGGTGGAAAGAGCGCGGGAGACTCAACAGCTTGCAGCTTGCAGACAACCACGACATGCGTGGATTCTTCAGCACTGTCAAGTCATCCAGAAGTAGATTAAGTTGCACACAAAAATCCTCACAGTTATAGGCATGTCCTAAAAAATGACAAGTATGAAACAGTATCTCCAAATTCCAAATTTAGTAGAAAGATCAAGGCAATGTTATTAAACACTGTAATAATGGACAGAACAATGTGTTTAAACACTGTCCTTTATCAACCAGCATCTGGCTTAAAGGCAGGTCCAGATTCCTCTCTCTGACATCTGCTAGGGGCTGACATAAACTACGTTTGAGACATTCTTAATCTGGCCCTCTGTAGCTGTAATTGATACATTGGCACTAAATAAGGAATCAGACAGTGAAACCATAAAGATGGCTGCCACGGAAAGTGGAAAAAAATTGCATTGGTGCAATAATGGATCCTATTTCTTTGAGGTTAAAACGAATTGCTGTGGCAGAGAAGACAGAGTTTTATTCTGTATCTAACCATAGTATATCTGACTGTGAGTACTTGTTAGGCTTGGCATCCGTCTTCTTCCTTGTGCCTCTAAGAAGCAATTTGCAATGTTTTTTCTGCATTAAAGGCACAATATAAAAGCAAGCGTTGTTGTTGTTGATGGTACTGGGTCTCAAAAAATGGAAAATCCTTCATTCTGCAACACTGGCATCTGTCACCGAGATGAGCAGCCAAACTCACCAACAATTAGAAATTTTACAAAACTCCAGAAGTTCCTTACTTACATGAAATGACGACATTGAACACAATAACAGGGATAATTAGGTAGGAAGTAATTCTAGGGAGTAAATCCTGCACCTTAACTGTATTTCCACAGTGTATTGGTTTCACTGGGTAGATGAAATACTTTTCGTCTGTACACTCAACCCTATATGAATACACATCCTGTCCCTAAACCTAGTAAAATGCAGAATATCTGAAAGCTAATGCTGTAAAGCAATAACAACTGCAATAATAGATATTGTCAAATGACTAGAGATTGAATTCTTTCAAGTGGAAATTTGTTTTTTAAAACAACATTTGCAATCGGCCATTGGATTGTAGGAAAAGAAATGTGCAGACTGGAAAAGAACGTGATCCAGCTGGCTCGTCTCAAGTTTGAAAAATATTACACTCTATCTCTTACATCCTTCAATGACTTCTTTCACCAAAAATGAAAATCCAGCTCCACCTTGAATTAGTTAATACTGTCTGCCTATATGGTATTCCTGAACACTACGTTCAACACATTACCCCCACCCCACCCCCCCCCACCCCCCCACTCCCCCCCCCCACAACCCCAACTCCCATCCATGATGAAGCAAGTAAATCTAAACTGTCTGTGCAACTCTTCTGTTTTCAGCTTAAGGCAACCCCTTCCCCTTCACACACCCAGTTAAAATGTTTATGGATATATCAGACAATATTTGGTTCACTTCAGCTGTACCCTTCAGAAAACTTTGATATTGCCTTCACTGACCCTTTATGGCATAGAAGGAGGCCCAGCTATGACTTTTCCCTGAAAGAGCTATTTGGTTAGTTCCAACCCCTGACCTTGCCCCATGCGCTTTAATCTTTTCCTCCAATATTTATCCATTTCCCCTTATAAAGCTAGAATGGGTTCTCTATCCACCATTGTTCCTGCCGTTTTTCCTGGGTTTCTCCAGCTCTTCCACCAAAGTTGCAGCAGATGATTGGGAGAACCCCGGTAGAAATTCTTCCCTTTCATGTCCAACAACCCTTCTTGATTCCAGTGTAATCCCAACTTCTCTAGTTTCTTTTGGCAGCTTAGTAGCTCAGTCGTTGGTGTGAATACGCTTGCTCTCCTCTGTCCAAATGTCTCCACTGTACCAAAACTGTACAAAGTGCTCCAGGTGTAGCAGAAGAAGTGCTCAATACGAGTTCACAATTACTTCCTGGGACATTTTATCCCTCTAGTTCCAGCGTTTAGATGCATTTGTTAAGTTCAGACAAAAGTAGAAGATTCCATGGCACTATTCAAAGAATGCAAGCAGTTAATCCCATGTATAGGCGAAGATGAACACCACTAAAACAAATCAGCTTGTCATTTATTTCACTTACTATTGGTGGGATCTTGCTGTGTACAAATTGGCTGTGATATTTATCCACCAATCAGACTACACTTCAAAAGTAATTCATTGTAGGTGAAGCACTCTGAGGATACAGTAGGGTGCTATATAAATCAAGTTCTTTTTTCTAATAAGCAATTAAAGACATTTTTAATTTCTTACTTAAAGACATTAATATCAGTTTTATTGGGAAGGAAGAAGAGATACCTTGGTGAGTTGGCTATAAAAGATCCAGCTTTATTTCAGTCTGTGCTTTTACTAATCCATTTCATGCTGATTTTGCAAACATGAGCATAAACTCCTTCTATGAACAAATTAAAAAATGTTAGAAAATTCTGAAAAAGGGAATGCCATCGATGTCACATGCGCTTTGAGCTGAGGGATTACATTCTATTCTCTCCCCCATTGGTACTAATTACTTCTGCGTTGACAAAATAACAGGTGGGATTTTTCCTTGCACAGAGAAGTCCCACTGCTGGGGCGGCACAGTGGGAGCCACAAGAACAGAAGCAGGAGTAGACCATATGGCCCACCGAGCCTGCTCCGCCATTCAATAGGATCTTGGCTGATCTTAGCTTCAACTCCACTTTCCCGCCGGCTCCCCATATCCCTTGATTCCCCGAGAGACTAAAAATCTGTCTATCCCAGCCTTAAATGTATTCACGATAGAGCATCCACAACCCTCCGAGATAGAGAATCCTTTGAGTGAAGTAATTTCTTGAGTATTGCTGAAAATAGAGACATGTTGTCGAAGTGTTTCATCTTGCACGCATCAGGATAATCTGCAAGAATACTAATGTAAGGGAAAATAACTGTGATTGCGCAATTGGACAACATTTGCTAAGTAATCCTCAGTGTGCTAAGAATTACGCTAACAACCAATTTAAGATTGGCAGTAGGGCTCGCAGTGTGTCACATTTGCACATACTGGAAGCTACATATATTAATACACAGGGCCCTGTTCTTTGCAGACAGAAAGAACATGTACAAACATTGTGCCTGTTTCACCTAAACAAAATAAGTGACAGCCATTCGCCGGTTCATTCCTCAGGTCAATGCCTTGACCAATCAGAGTCAAGCTGCCTGGTTTAAATTTCAAACAGACCTTGGCAGTTAACTGTCAGTCACTGTAAACTGGTGCATTCTCCATGGCAATGCCTTTACCAATCGGAATTCATTTGCCAACCAATCAGCACTCTTTTCAACAACAAGTTGTTGTTTTCCCTTACATTGGTTATTCTTGTGGATTGTCCTGATGAGTGCTAGATGAAAAGCTTCGACAACATGTCTCTATTTTCAGCAATACTCAAGTTCTGTACTACCAAATGCTTAGATGCAATTTCTCATCATCCTATTCCTAAATGATAGGCCCCTTTTCCTGAGACTTTGCCGCTGTGTTTTACATCCCCAGACTAGAAGAAACCATCTTTCAGTGTCTGCCTGATTCAGCCCCTTCAGAATCTTGTGTGTTTCAATGAGATTGCCACTCATTTTTCTAAACACCAGACAGGATAGGCCCAATTTACTCAGCCTCTCATCATAGGACAGCCCCCTCATCCCAGGGACCAATTCTGTGTACTTCCTCCAATGCAAGTATATCCTTTCTTAAATGTGGAGACCAAAACTGTACACACTATTCCTGATGTGATCTCACCAAACCCCTATACAATTGTAGCAAGACTTATTTATTCCTGTACTCCATCCTCTTGCAATAAAGGCCTATAAACTACTCCCACCAGTGTTTTCTAATTCTTGCTATTCCTAACTTCCACCCATGATCTTCTGAGGTTAGATCCTTTCTCACTAATGTCCTTATGTCATCCTTTACTATCAGAGCTACCCCTCCTCCTTTGCCATTCTGTCTCTCTTTCTGAAATATTGTGTACCCTGGAATATTTATTTCCCAACCTTGATCACCATGTAACATGTCTCTGTAATGGTGATTAGCTCTAAATCATTTACCTCTATTTGTGCCACTAGTTCATCTATTTTATTGCAGATGCTTCGCACAATCAGATAAAGAGCCTTAAATTTCATTTTTGTACTTCTATTCCCTGGAATGACCTTATTTGCTGATATGCAATTTTTGTTAAACTCTCTGTCCCTTCCTGTCCCATTCTGCTTGTCTTTACCCACAACGCTATACTGTTCCGATGCCTCAACCCTTCTCTATGGATTTCTAAATCTCCCTTCACCCGAACCCTCCCCCCGCCCCTCTGTTAATTCATGACATCTAGCCTTATCTGCTGGTGCACTCTTGAGTTTGTACGCTTTGTCCCTTCCTGCCACACTCTGATTATAATTACCCTTATTGCTATCTTGCTTTCTTGTCTTCTCCTCTCACTTTAAATTATCACATCTTCCCTCACTTGATCCCTCACCCCCACTATTTAGGTTAAAGCTCTCTCTACTGCCCTAGTTATAAAACTCACCAGAACACTAGTCCCAGCACAATTCAGGTGAAAACCATCTCTATGGTATAGCTCTCACTTTCTCCAGTACTGGTGCCAGTGCCCCATGAATCGAACCCCATTTCTCCCACACCAATCTTTCAGCCACACATTTAACTCTCTAATCTTATTTACCCTACACCAATTTGCTCATGGCTCAGGTAATAACCCAGAGATTATTACCTTTGAGGTTTTGCTTTTTAATTTAGCCCCTAGCTGTTCCTATTCCCAATGCAGAACCTCTTTCCTAGTCCTATCTTTGTCGTTGATACCCATGTGGACAATGACAACTGGATCCTCCCCCTCCCACTGCGAGTTCCTCTCCAGCCTTGAGCAAGGGCTAAGGCTCCTCCACTTCTGTCTTCTTGATCTCCTTACCTGCCTTACTTGTAGTCACATCTTCCTGTCCCTGATCACTGACCAACTCAGAAGCTCCTATCCTAAGGGTCTGACTGCCTTCTGGAACAAAGTTTCCAGGTAACTTTCCCCCTCCCTGATGCATCGCAGTGTCTGTAGCTCGGCCTCCAGCTCATTGATTCTGAGCTGAAGCTCCTTGAACCGCAGACATATAGTGCAGACGTGTTTGCTGTGGATCACACTGATGTCCACCAGCTTCCACATACTGCAGCTGCAACACATCACCTGCCCTGCCATCTTTATTATGTGTTAATTTTTTTTTCCTAATTAATTTATAATTAATAAATCCCACTGAGCCCCACTACTAATAAACTTTACTACTGCTGGTAAACCTTACTACTACTACTAATAAAACCTTACTAGTAAATTACCTGAGTCTCAGAAGATTCTTGTTCGTATTATTCCAATTAATGTTATACAAAGATTAGATTAGATTAGATTAGATTAGAAATACAGCACTGAAACAGGCCCTTCGGCCCACCGAGTCTGTGCCGAACATCAACCACCCATTTATACTAATCCTACACTAATCCCATATTCCTACCAAACATCCCCACCTGTCCCTATATTTCCCTACCACCTACCTATGCTAGTGACAATTTATAATGGCCAATTTACCTATCAACCTGCAAGTCTTTTGGCTTGTGGGAGGAAACCGGAGCACCCGGAGAAAACCCACGCAGACACAGGGAGAACTTGCAAACTCCACACAGGCAGTACCCAGAATCGAACCCGGGTCCCTGGAGCTGTGAGGCTGCGGTGCTAACCACTGCGCCACTGTGCCGCCCCAATTAAAATTCCCTTCTTTAGATAAGAGAAAAAGAAAAAATATTCACCAACCAATCACTTACCATTTTTGCTGGAATGTCACACGTCAATTCCTCTTTCCCTCTTTGCACCAAATTCCCACGTGAACCAAATTCCCACCTTTACACTCTGAATATGTCTCACTCAGGCAGAGTCTTCTCTCCGTGTGTCCCTTACTCCTCTCCATGTGCCCCTTACTAATCAACCCCACTTTGGCAGATGGCGGGACCCTGGGGTAGCATTTTGTTGGCAGCTGTCCAATTCAGAACAGCAGCTCGCCCCCTAGAGCTGCCAGCCCCTCAGAGGACCAGCAGCTCAGCAGCCTCAGCAGCACCACCAAGGTCACTGCTGAGGCTGCAGCTCCAGGATGAGGGTGCCTCAATGGTAAGGCCCCCTCGAAGGGCAGGCAGGTTTTTGTGGGGAAGCCGTGGCCAGGCAGGCAGGCACGCCCTGGTGATTGGTCTTCGGGGGGGTGACGGGGTTTGAGGCCATGGTACGCCAGCAGTGTATTGTCAAGGCGGTGGCCATTGTGGGCCGTGGAGCGCCCCTGAAGGAGGGCTGTCGGTGTTTACCTGACAGTATCCCCACGTGGCGGTGGACACTCTAGATGTGGACAAAATGCCCACAGGGTGGGTGGTGGCCCTTAATTGGATCAGTAAGTGGTTTAATTGGCCAGCTGGTGGACGGGCGTGTTGCTAAGGCTCCTGCTTCTGGCAATATGCCATGGCAGCGGGCAGACATTGGGCTCTCCTCCTGGCACCTGCCCCTGTCATTTTGCCAGCCCTCCTGCCTCCCAGCCCAACCCCAATGGTCTGGGAAAATTCAGCCCAACATTTTTTTCCTACTAGGCTGTAGCAAGTCAAAATCACAAGAGAAGACTTTTCATAGTGATTATGCTGCCCTCAAGTGGTTGAAATGTGATATTATTTCTAGAAATGGGAATGTTCGGGTATTCTGATTGTGATTATTCCAGTTATGTGCCTTATAATTTCAAAGGTTAGTGTTTTCCTCCAGTTGTTTCAGGAATATAAAAATGATTCTATGGTGGGATTGTATTTATCAGATCAAGATACTGGCTACATTTATCTAAGTTTAGATCATTGCCCTCAGGTTTATTTTGTTTTTTTTTTAAATTGCAGAATAGCTGAATATAAATAGAGTTATAGCTGAAATTAATCAGAACCCTCATGAGGGAATTCACAAAAAGCCCAAATAGATGAGATAAAGCATGTGCAATTTATAATGCGCTACTAAAGAAACCTCTTCAATGTAAGGGTGGAACCCACAACAAACAAGTTAGAGAATGCTTTGTACATTCCACTATAAGGCCGGTGTTCTCAGCACCTTGCTGTATGGCTGTAAAACATGGGCGACGTACAGCTACCAGGAAAAAAAGTTCAGTAATTTCCATCCTTGCTGTCTGCAGCGCATTATGGGTAAATCCTGGCAGAACAAAATCATAAACGTGGCAGTCCTCTCAAAGGCAGAGCACCTAAAGTGTGTTGGCACTAATCAAACAGAGGCGGCTTTGGTGGATCGGACTTGACTGCAGGATGGAAGATGGTTGCATACCCAAGGACCTTCTGTATGGTGAGGTAGGGTCCAGCTGATCAGTGGGGCATTCAAAGTTCCGCTTCAAGGATGCTTTCAAGCATGACATGAAGGCCCTAAATGTTGACCATCGCACCTGGGAGTCACTAGCTGGCGAAAGAGGGAAATGGCGACACATCCTGTGGACTGGGTGTGCACTACCACGACGACCAGTTGCTACAGCAGCTTGGCAACAGGCGTCAATGTCAAAAACAACTCACAGCGTCACTTGGCAGCTTGACGTGCAGTACTTGTGGCAGAACCTGCCTCTCAAGGATTAGTCTTCACAGCCATCAACAAGGGTGTACCAAGAGAAGACACCCCACCTAAATAGACTATTTGCTACGTGTCCATCATCTTTCATAGATGGAAGGATGTCAAAGCGGAAAATGCCATTGTTTCTCCTTTTCACAACAGTTTACTGTCCTATCACTGCTGATGATTGTACTTGAAATGCTCAGGATGCATTCCCAGCTAGTTTTTATAATTTAATTTTACTGACGTGAGTGTTATTGCCTCCAGAAACTCAAATACTTGCATTCTGCGCATTCCCAAAAAGGAACACAGTGTCGGAAGTGACTGAGGCTGGACCTCAGTAACTGCTCAAACAAAAAGCAAGACTTGTTTTCTTGCATTTCTTCACCGATGGAGAAAAAATAAACATTGGGGGTAAACAGTGGTATTTTTAGTTATGAAACTGACAGCTTAGTGACAACCTATAAACTAAAATGAGGTGAGCTTTTCAAAAAGATAATGGCTTCACTTCAATATGGCATTCTTTGAGTTCACCAAAGCATCTTGTCTGTGCTAATGCTTCAATACTTTCTATGATTTTTGGATGATAAAGCCTTATTTTTAAAGGAAACAACTTTGTTTTTGAAACAAAAGTAAACAAAGTAATTATTCAGTCAAAATCATCTGTCAAGTGTTATTCACCAAGAATTGGAGAATTTTAGCTTGTACTATTACTTTTTCACCACCAGAGGATGCCAATCCCTCTTTTCCGTGAGATATGCTGCAAATCTAAGTTTAAAGGTATGGGACTGAAAAACGGCAGCCCGCCTGTGTAGACGGTATGTCGCAGAGTAGCCACAATCTTCCATTTGGCAGCTCATTTAGATAGCCAAGCCAGGCACCCCACCCCGCACCCTGATCACATGGAGGGACCGGGTTGTCCGTCCCCGGCAATGGCGTCAGCTGCATGTGCACAGGCGCCGACGCCATTTTTAAAGGGCAGTCAGCCCTACCGGGAAATTTAAATATTTAAAGGTAAACTGAATTAAAATACATAAATACATTTCTTTTGCTTCCCTCCTACCCCACCCCAGTAACAAATAAATTAATTATTTGCTCTTCCCCCCCACCAAAACACTTACCTTTACTATCTGACCTTTCCCGCCCACCACCCCCCCCCACCAAAGTGCACAAACATTCAACTACAACCCTTCCCACCATTCTCTACACCCATTATGTTACTTTGACCCCGTATACCCCCCCCCCCACACATTGATAAACTTACCTCCTCCCCCCTCCTCACCAGTGTGGTGCCTTGTTTCCCCGGAGCGGGATCCAAAGGCGCGGGAGTGCCGGCCAAAGGGCCGAACATCGCAGCGGGACATCAGGCGGCGATGTGAGTGTCATTAATCATTCATTTAAATATTCAAATTGGGGTCCTGTTGCCGAGCGGCAGGGGGGCCACCACGAGGCTTCACCGCCGCTGCTTATATTGGGTCAGGCCTTCCCGCCGTCGGAGTGCGTGGCGGGCCTCTCCTGGAGTCATCTTCAGGCGCCCTCCAGCCACAGAACCTGATGCCTGGTGGAGAACAAGATCCAGCCCATGGTGTGAACTATTTTAATGGTACGGTGTGAATTAACCACACAATAGTTTGCAAAACTGCTTATGTGTTGGAATTCGTAGTCCAAAGAGATCCAGAATAATCAAAATGCAAAATGCCCTAAAAAGACAAACATATTTGAAAAGTGGGCAGTTGGGTTATAGGTAAATGCTCCAGATATGTAAACTGGAGATAATCTTTCATCATCCCAGTGGCCAAGCAGAAAATGTGTGAATTGGCCCCATGTCAATAAAATGCAAACACTAGTGCCAATTTTTTCCCCTTTGTTTTCTATTGACTAGCACTTTTTCCAATCAAGATAGGAAATAAAAGCTGTCATTTGTAATGATTGCACTTAAAATGACAGGTGGTTCAGAAAACTTTGAACGCAACTGAACTGTGGTTAACTTTGCTATTGAATCTGCTTCCAGCACCCTTTCAGGCAGTGCATTCCAGATCCTAACAACTCGCTGCATAAAAAGAAATTCCCATCTTCTGTCTGATTCTTTTTCTAATTATCTTTAATCCGTGTTTGCTGATTACTGACCCTCCTGCTTGTGGTAACAGTTTCTCCCCATGTATTCTATCAAAACTCCTTAAAATTTCAAACACTTCCATTAAATCTCTCCTTTACTGTCTCTGCTGTAAAGAGAACTTCCTTCATCTTTCCACATAACTGAAGTCTCTTATCCCTTACTATTCTTGTAAAGTCCTCTGCACTCTCTCCAAGGTCTTGACATCCATTCCGAGCTATGGTGTCCAGAATTGAACACAATACTCCAGCTGAGGCCTGACTAGTGATTTATAAAAGGTTTAGAATACCTTCCTTTCTTTTGTACGGCGCCAGGCCCGTGCTGGCCGCCCGTCTGTCCATGGTAACGGCACTGGCGTTGATGCCATTTTTAAGGGGCTTTGAGCCCCATTTAAATATCTGAAGCAAGATTTGTAAAAACAATAACACAGTATTTTTGGCCCTCTCCCACCCTCCCCTGCCCCACAATAACGATTAAATTTATTACTAATCCTCTCCACCCCAAAACACCTACGTGGTTCACCTTGACCTTCCCCCTCCCACCCCGCCCAAAGTACATAAACTATAAATTTTACCCCTTCCCACCATCCACTCCACCAATGAGAATAAGTTACCGCTGCTCCCCCCTGCTCTTCTGCACAGAAAAGATTACCTGCTCCCGCCTCCCAACCAGTGTGGTGCCTCGTTTCCCCAGACGGGAATCCGAAGGCGCAGGTGTGCCAGCCAGCGGCATGAATGTTGCACTGGGATGGAAGGCGGCGGCGTGATTGTCATTAATGCAGGTATGTAAATTTATTTCCATATTTAAATGGAGGACCTGTCGCCAAGCGGCAGAGTTGCTGTCACAAGGCCTCACCGCCTCCCTGAGGATCGGAGTGGGCCCTCATGTTGTCAGGGTCGGCGGCAGGCATCATCCGGAGGGATCTTAAGACCCCCCCACCCCCCCACCATGGACCCCGAAGCCTGGGGTGGAGCTAAGTTCAGCCCATATGGGCCTATTTATAAAGCCAAGAATCCCATACATTTGTTTATCCAAGAATAGTACAATTATTTAAGCGCTTTGAAAACATGTTTTGTTTTTCTTTCAGTTCCTATGTCTCAGTGCTACCTGTAACCAACTCAATGAGATAGTCTGGGGTTATGAACTTCTCCATGATGTCGGAACTAACAACTGGAGGAACAGCTTGTACAACAGAACAGTTTTCCCTTCCTGGCCTCATGTGATGTCTTTTTTCTTGATTAGCTAGGTGCTTGAACTGCAAGAAAACCATGCCTAACGTTGCAGTTATGCTGTAATTTTCATCTCAGTGTGAAGAGGTTTTGCATGTCAATGCAAAAGTGGCAAAATAACACAGGAGACCACCAAACATGCACAAGCCATAAGATGTGAGACCGCCACCCTACCCTCTCGTACTGAATTGTGTTTACACTGAATGCAGTGTAAATCTAGACCGGGGTTTTCAAATTCAGTTATTGAGAAATTCACAGAAGTAGAGCCCCATTTAACTGATACGGAGTTTCAAACCACGTACCTAAACACAGTGAATTTAGGTGCAGTTGGCAAACAAAGGTTTAGTGTATGTTGGAATACTGTAGAGTTTAACCAGCTAAAAACTTGCAGCTTACTAGCACAGAGCACTGAAAAGATGTCACCCAACCCATTAGTGTTGTAATTTGCATTGATCCCTATAGCCAAGTGAGAAGGATCCCTATCTCCAGTGGCAGGTCTCACCCAACCCATTAGGGCAGTAATTTGCAGTGATACATAGATCCCAATGAAAAGGACCCCTGCCTCCAGTTGCAAGTCTATCCCTCCATGTTCCATCAATAAGTCAGACTGGCTGGTTGACAGATACTTCGTGCATGTTTTATCTCTCCATCCTTGGCCCTCTCTTTATCATCATTTATGTGCTGCCCCTTGGTGTCATGGGGTGAGCTTTCACATGTATACCAAAGGCCATCAGCTCTGCCTCTCAGCCTACCCCATTCATCTTAGGGCTATTGCCAATCCCTCCAAGTGCATAACTAGTATTAAGACCTGATGTACCAAAACTCTTTCCAGCTAAATGTAAAAAAAATCAGCATCCTTGGGCTCCTGTAGACATTTCTGATTCTCTGGCCTCAGTGTAATCCATCTCCCTGGCTGCATCATAGTTTAAGCTTCTGTCCTTCCTTCTTTCTTCTGCTGCTAAAATCCAACCCATGTCTTGATCACCTGGAGGCTGTAAATCTGCAATTATCCCTTTGTCAGCTTTTGTCTGCCATATGTGACAACTTATCCAGAATACTGAGGCCTGCATTCTCACCTAAAGCCAGTATCTCCATCATTCATGTCCTTCTGAGATCCACTGGTTCCTTTTGACCCTGCAAATTGACTTTAAAATCCTAATCTGCATCTTCAAATCCTCATTTAAGATCATCCTACATTTCTTTTGGGCCTCCTTATCTCGAGAGACAATGGATACGCGCCTGGAGGTGGTCAGTGGTTTGTGAAGCAGCGCCTGGAGTGGCTATAAAGGCCAATTCTGGAGTGACAGGCTCTTCCACAGGTGCTGCAGAGAAATTTGTTTGTTGGGGCTGTTGCACAGTTGGCTCTCCCCTTGCGCCTCTGTCTTTTTTCCTGCCAACTACTAAGTCTCTTCGACTCGCCACAATTTAGCCCTGTCTTTATGGCTGCCCGCCAGCTCTGGCGAATGCTGGCAACTGACTCCCACGACTTGTGATCAATGTCACACGATTTCATGTCGCGTTTGCAGACGTCTTTATAACGGAGACATGGACGGCCGGTGGGTCTGATACCAGTGGCGAGCTCGCTGTACAATGTGTCTTTGGGGATCCTGCCATCTTCCATGCGGCTCACATGGCCAAGCCATCTCAAGCGCCGCTGACTCAGTAGTGTGTATAAGCTGGGGATGTTGGCCGCTTCAAGGACTTCTGTGTTGGAGATATAGTCCTGCCACCTGATGCCAAGTATTCTCCGAAGGCAGCGAAGATGGAATGAATTGAGACGTCGCTCTTGGCTGGCATACGTTGTCCAGGCCTCGCTGCCGTAGAGCAAGGTACTGAGGACACAGGCCTGATACACTCGGACTTTTGTGTTCCGTGTCAGTGCGCCATTTTCCCACACTCTCTTGGCCAGTCTGAACATAGCAGTGGAAGCCTTACCCATGCGCTTGTTGATTTCTGCATCTAGAGACAGGTTACTGGTGATAGTTGAGCCTAGGATCATCCTACATACCTCCACAAATTCAGGCAGCCATAAGTCTGTTTGTGCTCCTTTGTCCCTGTGACACGAGCATATTTCTTGCTCCTGCTCCCCCATCAGTGGCAGTTCCTTCATTTCCTGGAACATTTTTGGCAATTGTTTGTGTTAGCCCTTGAGTTTATATGAGACATTGTGCCATGGGTTTAGTTTTATTTTCTCTAGCACTATTGTTGACACGCATGAGTCTCCCAATGAGGTGTTTGGAAGGAGGAGAGAACCTGCACAATGATGCCCGACAGGGCGAGAGATGTCCCTCCTCGCTGATACCCACACTTGCACATCTGTAGGCAGCCAGTGGAGGTGAACAAGTCTCTCTTTGGCAAATTATCAGTGTGTGCTGAAGCTCCTCTCCCTTCCTAACAAAAACGGACATAGCAGGCACAATAGCTGTCTAAGACATGTAAATGCATTTTTAATTCTAATGTTGGATCTTTCCTCAGAGATACATTCCAAACATAGCACGTCACATTTTTAGTGACTCTGTATGAAAGCAGGCACGCCAGGGTGATCAACAGGAAATATATCTTAATTGTGCACACCTGCCAAGACACTATTAACTATTTTTTACAGGCTCTGGCATGCCTAGGAGACAATGACCACAGCAAATGTTTTCAGGGCATTAGATAGCCCCAGATGCAGAGCTATATCATTTCCTTCAAGAAACAAAGCCACCATGCAACAGTGAAAAAATAATTGTTTTAAAGCAATTTACTGTGCTTAGCTTTTCCCACATGTTTATAGTAATAGCTGTCATTTAGCATCCAGCTGTCTTTCCTGATGTTTCACCTATTAAGAAGAAAAACACGGCAGATGCTAGAAATCTGAAACAAAAAATAGAAAATGTTGGAAACACTCAGCAAGTCAATTAGCATCTGTGGAGAGAACAAAGAAGATAATATTATGACAATTAGGATTATTATGTCCTCTCTATAGGTGCTAACTGACCTGTTGTATATTTCCAGCATTTTCTGAGACAGCTAGGTGTTAAATACCAGCTAACCAATACCAATCCCTGGTGTATCAATACCGATACTTAGGGCAGGATTTTGTTCTGCCCTTGGAGACAGACATGAAGGTGAAAGCGCAAACAAAATGGCAGGGGCACCTTTCCCAATGTTGCCTGGCCCCCCTGCCATTTTGTCCATGGTGCAGAAGGCCAAGGTCAGCCTTCCCGCTCCAGGCCTATTAAGGACCTTAAGTGGAGTGGCAACTTAAGGGCCTCATCCAGCCTCCAGTTCAAGTTTATTGAAGGCAGAGGGGCCTGCCATCACGTGGAGACACTGCGGGTGAGGCCAACATTGTAGAGCCCCCAGAGGCTGCCCCCCCCCCTCCCTTCCCCACGGGGAAGATATACCCCCAACCTGACCAATCTCCCCCGCCATCCTGTCGGCGGGACCTGCCTGAATGACCCCGCGACCCCGACCCCACTTACCTGTCCCAGGGTCGCCTCCTTCTTCAGTACTGCAGTACCAGCAGTGGCCACTGCACCTGGTGGCGCTGCCAGTACTGCAGAAGGCTGGCAGCTCTGGAGGTGGGAACTCGTCCCTTCAAGGCAGTTAAATGGCTGCCCATGGTGAGATTCCAACGGGGGTCCAACGGAGGGCCAAGGTGGGGTCTCTTCCCGTCTTCCAGCCCGCTTCCAGGGCACCTGTCACCGAAATAAAATCCAGCCCTTAGTGTTCAGAGTCTGAATGGTACCATTTGGCATCAATTTTCTAATCCCTACTGAGTTTCACGTTAATTTCCAAGAATTTCACGCCATGCACGCTTGATTTGCTAAACTGGATGGAGAGTTTCTGCAAAACCTTTTGATTAAGGATGTGAGATCATTGACATTACATAATCCCCATACATTGACACCTTTCATATGTCACCTGCAGGTAAAGTGTGTAAGGTCTAAAATACATGAGGATTGCCCAACTGCAGAATGAAGGGGATTAGAAGATGGTGTCAATTGACATTACTTGCACTCAAAACACTTTGAATTAGACAAACAAGACATTAACTTCAATACAGTTAGAAAGGAGCACAAAAAGAAGCAAAAAGTACCAAAGGAGAGGAATTCCAACTAGGGGCCCTGATTATTACCAAAGTACTGTATCCAAATCAAACTGCCAACCAGTTCTTGTAACATAAACATAACACATGTACGCTAATTAAAACAGCACAAATACACTTTAAAAATACAAACCTTAATCCATTCATTTTTGTCATTCATGGGGGGACACCTTTTTTTTAAAATGCCAAAACACCAATTTGTCCGTTCTCATTTTATTATTTTATACATCAGATGTCACTCATTGAGTTACAATGAACAATAAACATTCATTGGTTTTGCTTAATTACTGTGATTCAACGTTTGACAGATGGTGACAATATTACACAGTGTTCATTCATATTAGAATAAAAACATAGGAGGAACTTTAACATGGGTGAATGGGAGGGATTAGGTGCTGGGGCAGGGGAATTAAATGGGCACAAATTTTGAGCACTTTGGGAAGCCAACTTGAACCCGCTGACTTTCAGGTTTTACTGAGGTGGGCAAGGGCCGGACAGCCAATCCACTTCTAGGAGGCGGGTTGGCATTTTAAATATGTGAATAAGGCTGGAAACCTTCGATGTAATCTGCTTTTCCAGGTTTAACTGTGGCCGGCTGGGTATCCTGGGCCTCGGGGAACTCGGCAGCTGCAGTGAGGCAAGGACTGCCTCAGGGAGAAGGTAAATGCTTTCACAGAGGAGCAGGAGTGCTTCCTGGAACTCCACCACCACAAAACCACCCCCCCCCACCGCCCCCAGAATCAGACCTCACTTCGGGATCAGACCACCACCAAGCTCTTCGCCAGGGCCAGAGATCAGACCCCCTTGCCTCAACCCAAAGATCAATGGTAGAGGCTTTGAGCTTGGGAGGTGCTGTCAAAGTAGGCTTAGTCAATTGTTACAGTCGGTCTTGTAGGACATACAGCCATCGTGGGCAGAGTGGATATTAAGTCCATTGGCAGTGGAACTAATCAAGAGGACAGCTCTGTCCTGCATAAGGGCTAAGCTTCTTGAGTGTTGTTGCGTGTGTATCTATACAAGCAAGTGTTGCATACTCCTTCACACTTTTGGCTTGAGTCTTGTAGATGGCGGAAATGTTTTGAGAGGTCAGAAGGTGAGACACTCATTGTAGAGTGCCCACCTACTGCTCTGCTTTTGTAGCCATGCTGTTGAAATGGTAACCATCGTGGGAATTGGCAATGGTGGTGCCATTAAATGTCAGGGGGAAGATGGTTGGGCTTTTTCCTGTCGGAGATGATTAGTTATGAGGCATGAATGTTACCTGCCACTCGTCAACTCAAGCCTGAATGTTATCCAGATTCTACCATAGGCTGGCACGAGTTGCTTTCTTATAACAGGTGCTGTGAAAGGAGCTGATCGCAGTAGAATAATTAGCAAAAATCCCTAGTGTAGGTAGGTGGTCGGAGAATTGAGGGAAGGTGGGGATGTGGTAGGGAATATGGGATTAATGTAGGATTAGTATCAATGGGTGGTTGATGGTCGGCACAGACTCGGTGGACTGAAGGGCCTGTTTCAGTGCTGTATCTCTCTATGACTCTATGACCTCATGATAGAGCGTAGGTCACACCGATGACACAGCTGAAGAATAATTGGGTTGAGAACACTGTCCTGAGGAACTCTTGCAATAATGCCTTGGGACTGAAAAGACTAGCCTCCAATAACCTATTTTTGAAGATCAGACATACCTGGGCAAATTTACACATTGTCAGATAGATATCAGTATCATACTGCACTGGAATTACTTGGCTAGTGAGCAAGCTATTTTTAGTGCACAGGTCTTCAGCATTTCATCTGGAATGCAGTCAGAACCCATAGCTTTTGGTGTGTCCAGTGTATTTGGTCACATCTTAATGTCACATAGAGTGATCTGAATTGGCTGGATACTGGCATCTAGGATCATGAGTGTAATATTACTTGCCCCTTGGTATGTGATCTGTTGTTATAAGAGTCGCAGGAATACAAGCAATATTCAAAATAAACATGGGATTTTATTATAACAGAGCTGGAACATATACACACACACAATAGTAACTGCAGGAGGTAGACTTGAACATGTCTTACTATGCCGGGCTCCATCCACAACTAACTGGTCATGTATGACTCAACATCACCTCCTCTGATGATGTTCATTTGCAGTCCTTAAAATGGCTCACCCTTAAGGTCATCCCAAAGATAAAAACATATGTACACGAAACAAATGTTGTGGTTCGGACTAACAGTGTATGATTGAACAAAATGTTTTTTACAGTGTTACTACCAAGGCAGGAGGAGAGCACTCTTTTGTAGTTCCACTTCTCCACAGGTCACAACATATAATTTAAATGGTTACCCAGTTACTGATACAGTCAATCATAGACTCTACTCTTAATCCAGAATATAATACACCAACCAGGTTTCTTTATTAAACAAAGTTTGTTATCAAACAAGATTTATCCAGTAATGAAGCAAAGCATTAACACAGAGTGAAATATGAAAGTTCCCTTTTACCTTAGCCCCTCACACACACACACTAGTTAACTGAAAAAAAAATATTTTTTCTTCAGAGCTCTGTTACAAAAAAAAAGACAAAAATGAATACTTTGGCCAAATACTTGCTAATTCTTGAAGAAAAAAATATATGGAAAGATGACAGTTGTCCCTTTTTGGTTTGGCATCCCAAATACACGTAGACGGCTGTCATTGGGATCTTTCTAGAACAGCTCTTTTCAGGTGACATTGAAGATCAGTTTGGCAGGATTTCCAGCAGAAATGTGACAACAGGAGTTTCTGGCAGGCTTTTCAGGAGAAATACAGTATCAGTTTCTCTATTCCTTACACTTGATTCTCAAGAAGTTTTCCTGGAGATGGAAGAGGGTACTAACGGTGACTGTTCTCTTGGCTGGTTTTCTCCAATGGCCTTCAAAACAGTTCACACCCCAACACACTGTCCAAAGCGAAACGAAAAATAATATCTCAAGAGTCAAGCCTCCTGACCCCTATAAATCTTGACTTGTCACTTCTCTGTAAACGTTTTCCCCAAGTCAATAAAGCCCCTGCTGGGTATTTATCTGAAGATAGGTGACTTCCAGTAAATGTTCTTTTCAAACAAGACCTCTCAGTGTTCTTTCAATGACCCCAGTGAAAAAAGCATCCAGTGAATCCTTTTCAGTTTTCCCAAATAAAACAATGTCCATAATTCTAAAATACATGAGTCCTCAAAAAAATACTTAAAAATATAGAAGCACTGTCATAACAGATAAGCAAATTTAACAGTCTCTGAAATGTAGAGGAGGTTTGCTTAAACGTCTGGATCTGGTAATCATGAATCTTTTCCCAGAGTTGAGTTCGTCTTGATGACTCCCTTCAGATTCTGGTGACTCAGAACTCTGGTGAGCATGTTCTCTTTTTTGATGTATTCTTTGGGAAAAATCAAAAGTTGGCACGATGTGATGTTCGATGGTTTTCAGACAAAATGAAAAGATCCATCACTGCCACCATATATTACTTGCCCCTTGGTGTGTGATCTGCTGCTAAGAGTCACAGGAATACAAGTAATATTCAAAATAAATGTGAGGTTTTGTTATAACAGAACTGGAAGATATATACACAATAGGAACTGCTGGAGATAGATTTGAACACGTCTTACTATGTTGGGCTCCACCCACAACTAATTGGTCATGTCTGCTCAACATCACTTCTTCTGATGATGTTCACTTTCAGTCCTGAAGGCCGTCCGCCCATAAAGTCCCCATTGTTGTGGGATACCCTTAGGGGGAGGCAGAGTGGGATTGTCCATTTGGAACTTTTGGCTGAAGAGGTTTGCAAACATTTTAGCCTCTTATCTCATGCTCAAATGTTGTGTTCCACCATAGTTGAGGATGCAATATTCACGGAGACTCCTCTTCCAATTAATTGCCTAATTGGCCAACATTATTCTTGACTGAATAAGCGGAGACTGGAGACCTTTGCTCTCATCTGTTGGTTGTGGCACTAACTAACTCTAAGGATAATCTTCTGCATTTGGTGTTTAGCACACAGGAGCCCTGTGTTGTAACTTCACTAGGTTGAAACCTCATTCTAAGACCTAAGGTGTTTCACTGGGCACAATCTTCTACACTTACCTTTGAATCAGGATTGGTATCCCAGGATTTATAGTAAAGATGAATGACAGATGTAGCAGGCCATGAGATTGCAGATTGTCATGGTATACAACTCTGCTGGTGCTGATGCTCTGCAGTGCCTAATGGATGCCTAGTTTTGGCTAGTAAATCTGTCCTATTTGGCCCAATGGTAGAGCTACACTTCATGAAGGAAGGTTACAAGGACTGTATGTTAGTTACACCTACCAATGCTACAGTAGATAGATGTGTCTGCAACAAGTAGGTTGCAAGAATTAGTTTAAATAGGTTTCTTACTCATGTTGATTCCTTCACCATCTAATGCAAGCTGTCTGTTTCATCATTTGAGAAGAATTGGCTGGGGGTAGTCAGGGTGGTGGCAGTGACTTGAAACCATGAGACTTCATGGGATACTGAGTTAATGAGGACACAGAGGGCCACATCCTCCTGACTGTATACTCTAATGACTAGGTTGTTGCCTATACAGCATTCTGATATTTCTCTTATGATTCTTTTTGTAGTGATTGTTTTACAACTGAGTGGTTTGCTAATTACCCTTCAGAGGTATCAAGAGTCAACCACATAATGTGCAACTGGAATCATGTATAGGCCAGACCAGGTAGGGGTGGCAGCACATTAATGAAACAGTTGAATTTTTGCAACATTCAGTAGCCATGGGGTTAACTTTCACATGCATACTGATGACACTCCATTTCTCTTCACCCACCCACTACCTCCGTGCTGTCAAACTGCTTGTCCAAGATCCAGCCTTAGATGTTCCTCTAACTCACTAATTTTGGCTCCTGCCCCCGACTCCATTCCCTCACCACCAACCCCATCCTTACCATGACTATAGTTCCTTATTAAATTAGACGGTTCACAAACTCAACATCCTGTTCAGCCTCAAGCTGTTCTTCTGGCTTCATATCCCCATCATACAAGATCACCTATTTCCATCTTCATATCATCTACGTCCATCCTTACCTCAGGCCATTTGCCACTGATCTTAATTCTTGTTTTTGTCATCTTCAGAAACAACTACTCCAGTGCTCTCCTGGCTGATCTTCGATCCTTCACCCTCCATTAGCTTCAGTTTACTACCCATTCCTATCCCACACCAAGTCACGCTCACCCATCACACCCTTGACACACTGACCTACATTGCTTCTGGTGCCCCAATGCTTCAGAGTTAAAATTCTCATAATTGTATTTAAATCTCTCCACAAGCTCACTCCTTTCTATCTCTATAATCTCATCCAGCCCCACAACCTGTCCTCTCATATTCTCCATTTCTCTGACTCTGGCTTCTGATACATTCCCCTAGGCATTATCAGGAATGCCTTCAGCCACCTAGGTATGACTTTCTGGAATTCTCTCCATAAACCTCCCTACCTATCTACCTCCCCCTCATCCCAAGACTACACTTAAAACCCACCTCTTTGAGCAAGCTTTTCATTACCACTCTTAACCTTTAGCTCAACATTCGTTTTTCTTATCCTTCTGTGAAGCACCATGTTTTTCTACATGAAAGGCACAAGCTGTTGTAATTTGATGATCACTATTCCAGATGCTAACCCATAAATTGGCACATTTATTGAATTCAATTTGACAAGTTGCCATGATGTGATTTGCAGTTACACCTTCTGGGTTATTAGTCCAGTGCCAAAACTATTACTGTTTTAAATTAGTGCCCTCCATTTATCAATTTACTGACCAGTGGAGTTATCTTTCTCATGAATATTTAGATCAGGTAGTTAGAAATGATCACTTTTGTGTGCTTCAGTAAATCAGTTTACCTTTTGATATTCATTTCATGGTAAACCCAGTTTTTACTGAAGTGCTAAAATCCCCAATTCTTAAAGACATGCGTTTATTGCAGTAAGAGTTGCCACAAATGCTTCCCTTCATAGCTCACCGCTGCCACTTTATGGCCTACATTTTTTTAAATGGAAATCTTTAAAGAAAAAAACTTGGAAAATATCATGGTGACATGACTATATCTCAGGTAGTGGTGGTGTACGAGAGTATTTGTGCTGATGTATGTATGAGAGGCAGTTTGTGAAGTAAACAACATTCACACCATCTCCTTACAGTTCAATAGGTCTTTGTATGTACAACACATTAATGGTTGTACTCTGATAATACTCTGTTTTGGGAATACAGTGTCCTGTTTTTATGGTCTACTGCTGACTTTTGCTGGACATTAGCCAGCTAACTTTATTAAACGTTTTGAACAACTTGCTGCAGAAGAATTCAGCTCCCTAACACAGCTTTTATAATTCGGTGTACTGTCAAGTAATGTGAAACCTGGTCTTACAAATACTGTCAAATGATGGACAGGTGTAAATATGAACACTTTATAATGGTCATAAATATTTTACATTGTACAAAATACAAGAGACACTTTGAAACAATGGACACTCAAGTCACAGACTACAGCCAGCCTTATTTACTTAGTGTATATTACACCTTAAAACAAGGGTCAAGGATCCCTGTAAAAATTTTCCCAAGCGATGTCACCTGTACCCAATTACAAGGGACTGATTGCAATTAAGTTTTCCTGGGATAGAATTTCTGCTCTGGTTATAATCACCAATTCCGATGCAAGTTGTGCTCAGAATTGGGCCCATTTTGTAAAGAATTTCTGCTCAAAGTCATTTACATATCGAATGCAAAATCTGCCAAGAGCCAGCACAATATGGCAGTGTTCTAAAAGATAACTTTTTAAAAAATAAACAAAATTTTGCTTTAAAAGAAATCTTTATATAT
Organism: Heterodontus francisci; assembly: GCF_036365525.1. Lineage (NCBI taxonomy): Eukaryota > Metazoa > Chordata > Chondrichthyes > Heterodontiformes > Heterodontidae > Heterodontus > Heterodontus francisci. The sequence goes on from NC_090390.1 coordinate 50,638,679, forward strand.
TTCAGAGTGGTAACTAGGTAAAGTTTGATTAATACAGCTGAAACTGGGTTTGTCGCAAAAAATAAATATTGTAAATTAGTGTCAATCCACCACTTGTGATTAATCCAATTTTAAATGACCAAAAATGACTTTGAAGAAATTTACAAAACTATTTTCTAGTTAGATTGGGTGCAGTAGTCACTTTCTTAGTGAATTAAAAAAAAATTCTAAACTTTTCAAAACGTACATACAAGTGTCTTTGCCTGCAAAACAGACAGTGTAATTGTCTTACTGCACAGTGGTGCAGCGGTTAGTACCGCAACCTCATAGCTTCAGTGACCTGGGTTCGGTTCTGGGTACTGCCTGTGTGGAGTTTACTAGTTGCCCCTGTGACCAAGTGGGTTTCTGCTGAGTGCTCTGGTTTCCACCCACAGCCAAAGACTTGCAGGTTGATAGGTAAATTTGGCCACTGTAAATTGCCCCTAGTGTAGGTAGGTGGTGAGAAAATTGTGAGGATGTGGTAGGAATATGGGATTAATGTAGGATTAGTATAAACGAGTGGCTGATGGTTGGCACAGATTTGGTGGGCTGATGGGCCTGTTTCAGTGTTGTATCTCTCTATGACTCTAATTTTTAGAATCTCCAAGAAGGCCTAAAAAGAACACAATTAGCAGAAACTCCCAATGGTGATTAATGCAGTTGGAGTCAACTTGCACTTCAAATCTTTTGTGCCGATTACATTACACCGATATTGGGAAAATAGTGTTAAGAATATCAGGGTAACTGAGCGGAAAATCTAGGTCCCCATGTCTCATGATCATGAAATGTAAGGCATATGTTTAAAGTTAACTTAAGGAAAAATGAGAGATAATGGCTGCTAAACCCAAACTTCATGGGCTGAATTTTATTGGCCCCCCCGAGATGGGATTAGAGGTGGGGGGGGGGGGGGGGGGGGAAATGGCCCATAGAATTGCAATGGGAGGTGGGGGATAGAGGGCCTGTCACCTACCCATCGCAATGCAATTTTGTCGGGGGCAGGAAGGCCGAAGATAGCCCTCCCGCCAGAGGCCAATAAGTGGCCTATTAACGGCCACATAAGTGCCTCTTCCTGCCACCGCTGGGATTTAACCAGTGGCGGGATGGGCCTTTACTATGCGGGGAGCTTGCCCAGTAAAACGAGGCAACCTCCCTGTGGGCTGGGGGGGGGGGCCCCTCTTCCGTGGGCAATCTGTGGCCCATGGAAGGCCTCACCAGGAAAACCTCCCCCGCCCTGAATCCCTGCACTGAATGCCCACCTTCCCCCCACCCCTCACTGGGGCCTGCCTGACTGGCCCCAGTGACCCGCCTCACTTATCCTGGATCCGGGCTCCAGCGCTGGGCCTGGGTCCAGGCCTGGTGTAGTACCAGCATTGGCCATTGCTCCGGTGGTGCTGCTGATACTGCAGATCTGCCTGCTCTGTGATTGGCCAGCAGCTCTTGAAGGTGAGATCCTCATCTTTAAAGAGACGAGGATCCTGGCGCCGGGTTGGTAATTGGCCCGGCACCATGGAATCACCCCGAAGGGTCTCCTGCTGGCTGAAGCGGGATTCCCCTTACCTTTTCACTGCAGGGAGCCCTGCAGTGAGCACAAAATTCAGCCCAATGTGTTATTACTAGACCCAAAAATACATGAGTACTTTTCTTGTAAAATTCATCAACTGATGACCGTCTACATAAAATGGCTAAAACTCCATCCTATACAGTAATCATTTGGAATCTACAGACACCTGCAAAAAACAGACGGCTGATGCCATCCCCTAGGTGTCCATAATTCACAGGTTTCACTGTAATGTGAAGATTGAACTTATAGAGTATTCACAACTTAAAATATTCTCCTCAAATTGCATTCATTTGTGTCTAGGACTGAGTGGTTTAGTCCACTGCTGTGTTTCAAGCAGAAGATCAGGTATAAAACCAAAGGTCAGAAAATAACAGAGCAGAACTGTTCAGGAAAGCTAAATTATAAGTGGACCAAGGGAATATAAAGAGAGACAGTGAGAGGAGAAATAGAATGTGTATTACAAGAGTGAACAGGAGAGAGAAACAAAATGTAAGGAGAGAAGATATATGGAGGAGATGAAAGGAAAGCGAATGAGACAGTTATGGAAAAAGAAGCGACACACACACACAATGCTACTTCAGTTTAGACCAGTTAATGTTAGTTGTTCTTCCAATTCTGAGTTAGCATTTATGGCCTGCATTTGGCACATATTATAACGTTACCTGACTATTTCACACATTTTTCATACATATTTTTGAATCAATCGTATTTCAATTATTAGCTTCAATGATGCAAACAAAAACCTAACTTTTAATTATGGCAAACGTGTGAGAAAATACTTTCAAATTATAATACTAATGGTTAGGTAGCAATGGTATATGTTTTAAAAAAAATACTACATAGATGACTTTTTTCTTAATTTATATCAGTGATTTTTCTACATTGAGCATATTTGCAAAATTGTTTTAGATTGAAGTTAATTTTTACCTGGCTAATAAAGCATAATATGTTGAAAGGAAGATAGATACAAACATTCTATGCCCTTTACAAAAGGGAAATAATAAAAGGCTATTATCTATCATATCTCCCTAGGACACATATAACTTACCTTCATAGGAAGTCATCCCCATTTATTTAATCTCCTGAATGAAATCACTGCATAAATGCTGCCTTATCATCAACAGTAACCAAATAAAATCCCAGAGTATTTATTCATACCCAATATATGGCTGTATTTACATTATTGTTCCTCATCGTGCCACAGATGAATTGGTCACTGATACAACTGCCTTTACCCCACTGTGTTTTTGTTATATTAGTGTTGCAGACCCTGTGATTTGTTTGGCAAATAAACAGACAGTAACAGTTTTTCTCATAAGTTTAAAACAGAAGATTAAATATTTATTAAACAATAATCACCCAATATGTTTGCAACATCACCCATGCATGCATTCACTCTCTCATGCACACTCAAGAGAAGATAGATAGAAGGTAAAGGGTAAGAGGCGTTAAGAGTTCAGGGTGTAAAAGTCTGTTGTTTTCAGGGAAAAAGTGTGGAATCCTCTTGGAAGGCGAGTTTTCAAAGTTGCAGGTCTGCTTGTGGGTTGTCTTGTATTTGCTGGGTTGCTGAATACTTCTGGTGGTTCACTTCAGTTTGAAGATAGTGCTGATATCTTAGTTCAGTTTTCACAGGTGGAGGAGTAGTTTAAAAAGCACTCTCTTTTCTCTGCTGCAATTGGCTTTCAACTTGTCTCTGCAGGGTTCAAATGTCTTGGCTGGAATTGATCTCTCTCTCTGTCTGTCTGATGCTGGATTTAAAGATGGCTTTTGATGTTGATCATGTGGCTTGAGAGACCAAACTGATCTTGATGACTGAACTGGAAAGACCCCCTTTGTTCTTCCAAAATTATTACCTTTAAAGGTAAACTCATTAAGCATTAGTTTGCCCATGTGACTTTATGTTTCAGTTCCTGATGGGCTGTACAATAGCTTTTGGTGGCCCCATTTTTATAATAAGAGGGCTTTTCACACTTGATTGTGATGAAGGGTAGCTGGTGATGTAGAATCTGGGAGTGCCTTTGTTTTAGTTTGTTTTCTATATAACTCACATCCATGTGTGATAAGCGGACTCATTACCATGTAGATAAGGTTAATTGGTTTTAGTTCTAGTAGACAAGGATCTGTATTTTAGTGCAGGAGTTGCTATGGGTGATGTGACTTGTCCTCCATTTTGTTGACAGCAAATGTACTAGTCTTTTTAAATGGTTCTAATTTTTTTATAACTGTTCTGTTTGTTTCTGTATTTTCATCGCTGCACTTCTCGTGAACATGACACTACCCATTAGCCTCAGTCCAATATATAAGGGCATTGAATATAAAACAAGGAAATATTGTTGAATTTGTGCAAAATATCAGTTAGCCCACAGTTGAACATTACCTGCAATTTTGTGCACCACAGTATTAGAAGTTATGGATCAGGTACAGCAAAGATTCATTAGAATGATACCAGAAATGAAAGGTTATAGTTAGCAAGAAATATCGGGGAGGAGAGTGAAATTGGACATTGGCAGGGATACTGAACAGGCATAATTGAATTTGCTGACCATCATACAACATGCCTGCTATCCAAGTCAATGGAACTGAATATTGGGCAGAGTGTACAACAAGTGACTAATGCGATATTGCCTGTTTTCGACACCACCATGTCTAATTTCACTCCCAGCGTCTTTTTACTGGAACAGAGAAGGCTAAGGGGAGATCGAAAAGGGGTTTTCAAAATGATGAAAGCTTTGGGAGGGTAAATAATAAAGGATTGCTTCCCCATATTTGACTAATTTGGAATCAAGAAGGATTAGACTCAGGATTATAATTAGAAAAGTGAAAAGGTAAATTAGAAGAACTTTTTCATACAGCAGACTATTAGAACATAGAATGTTTCACCACAAATGACAGTGAAGGAAAAGACTATATCATTCAAAAGGGAATTGGCTAAGTATCTGGAATTCTCATGCTTATGGTCAAATTCTTCCATAGCCTCGCCCCACCCTATCACTGCGACCTCCTCCAGCCCTACAACCCTATGAGAACTCTATGTTCCTCCAAATCTGGCCTTTTGCGCACCCACAATTTTCTTTTCCCAACTATTGGCATCTGGGTCTTCAACTGTAGTTCTGGAATTCCCTCCCTAAACCTCTCTGCCTCCATACCTCTCCTTCTTTAAGATGCTCCTTAAAACCTACCTCTTTGACCAGGTTTGGTCAAATTTTGTCTGATAAAATTCCTGTGAAGTGCCTTGGGATGTTTTATTATGTTAAAGGTACTATATAAATGCAAGTTGTTGTTAAAAAGAGATGCACAAGGATTTGGAGAAAGGACAGAGAATTTGCATTAGAGTGTATATATCCTGTTGAACGATATCTGCACAAGAATGATAAGGCAAATTACCTCCTTATATGATGTAAATCCCACAATTCTCAGAAAAAAAAGAGAAATGGAGGAGGAGAGAGAATGAAGGAGAGAGAGAGAGAGAGACATAAACAGAAGTGCAATAAGGGAGAGAAAGATATTGTGAAGAAAAAAACTAAAATGAAGGAGAGCAACAAAAGTGGAAGAAGAGAGAAATAGACAAATAGAAAAGAGTGAAAAAGAGAAGTGGAGAAGGTCAGAAGTGAAAGGTGGAAGTGGCCTGGACCAAGAATTGCAAACTGTAGTGTTTAATTGCGATTCTGCCTGAAATTGACTTAATTAGGCACAGTCCACTCATTAGTTGTTTCACAAAGATCCAGACATTGCTCTAAAAGGTTGGACATCCTTGCACTATCGTTGAATGATCTTCTTTGAGACTTGTTGGGACTGAATTCCCTCGGCTGTTCTGCACCATAACCTTGGTGTGCATGTGGTGGAAACGCTTAGAAGAAGGTTGGTAGCTAATTATGCCAGGCTCTGACCATGGCTGGGAAATTGCAATATATCTCGTATGACTTGAAGCCTCCACATGTGGCATACAAGATCAGGCACATCAGAGAGATCGGGGGCAGGGCATCGAGACCCCCTAAACTGGGAGTTTCAATTTCTCCATAAGAGATTTGGTCTGAGATGAGGAATACTGTAAGGGAGAAAGAGAAAGTGGGCCTCTACTAGAAGGGTACAGGCTGGAGAAGCAGCCTAGACTCCCGAAAATGGGTGGAAAATAATTCAGAAATGTTTGCATTGGTCCCTGAAACATGCTGGCTGAGCTGCAGAGCTTCCACAGCCCTTTGCGAATGAGATTCCCTCCCACTGACTTCAAACTTCAAGCGTCAACGCTGCTGTGCGCCAGCAAGAGTGATCCCAGCACAACTACCATGATTGCATCCTACACATTATATTACCTTGTGCATGATTCAGGGTTGATGCAGCAGCAGAATATTTCTGTCTTTTTGCACAAGCTGGAGATATAAGACAGCTTTATGGTCACTTTTGTTAGCTTGACAATAAAATTTTTAACACAACACATCTGTATTGGTTCTTATAAGCCTGAAGAGGCCTGAAGATGCTGTTAAAAATTGTGCTGAACAGTACTCAGCCATGAGCAATTCAGAATAATTGACTAAAGTTGGTGAATTGTGGGCAACATTGGGGCACTGGAGGAAACTGCGGTGTTACAAATTACTCATAATTATCATCAATTGTGAAGAAATTAAGTGTGCTGGTCGCCCCCAATGTTTGACATGCAGGGTTGAATTTTGAAAGCTCGCTGGCGATCTCGGCAGTGAGAATGAAAAAAGGCGCGGCGCACGCACGACTTGTGTGCTGCTGAGTCGGCACCATTTTTAAAGGGCTTTAAGCCCTTCAGTTTAATTTCCATGTTTAAAGACACAGGTTTGTTTAAAAATTTTAATCATAAATTGTTCACACTTGCAATCCCTCTCCCACTCCCCCAATGAATAAACAGTTAATTACTTTTCCTCTTTTCCGCCCCCCCCCGCCAAAAAGTAAATTCTCGATCCCAACCTTTCCCCCCTGAACTTCCTGTACTTTGACATTCAACCCCTTCCCACCATCCCCTCAACCAACAGTGTTCGTTTTTGCCATTTCCCACCCCCCCGCCTCACCACCACCACTTGCAACCTGAAAATTTCACTCCTCCCCCCTCCCCAACTGTGTTATACCTCAGATCTCCGAATGGAGATCCAAAGGCGCAGGACATCCGGCAACCGGCCCAAATATCGGTGTGGGACAGCCATCGCTACAAGGTAAGTCATTATCCATTCATTTTAATGTAATTAACATATTTAAATAAGGTCTCCATCACCATGTGCCGGGAAGCGCGCCACGAGGCCTTGCCGCCGCTGGTAAAACATGACGGGGCCTTCCTGGTGTTGAGGCCCATGGTGGGCCTCTCCCGGAAGGATTTTCCAGGCCCCCCCCCCCCCCCCCCACAACGACCCCCGACTTCGGGGGGCTTATAAAATTCAGCCTGCAGAATTTCTCTCTCATAGCGATATTAAAATTCACAGTGATAGTTTCTAAGTTAAGAATCATGTGGTTTCAATTTCATTTGGCTCATATTAAACATTAAATCATTATTGAAGAAAATATTGTTTGTACTAATACATTTCTTTTATATTGAAAAAATATTACTCTTAACAGAATATTCAGTGCCCCTGCAATCTTTTAAATAAAATCTGAATGTATATGACAAAGATGAGTTCCAAGTCATTTAAAATCAATAGCCAAACTTTAAATGGGCCAACTCATTAATGAGATGGCAATCATTTTGATGAATCACGTAGGCTTGTTCAATTTGTAATTGGACTTACACAAAAATGCTTTGCACGTTCTAGCCTTGTATTAAAGTTCAAGGATTTTTTGATACATTGAACAAAATAGCATGTCTGTATTACTTATTTATGGGCCTGTAAAAGTACACTGTAGCAGGGAGCCTGAAGTAATGGAATCTTTTATTGGCCCGGATTTTGTGGTAGTAATAATGGCAAAACTGTTAGCGTTCGCCATCATTACTCCACTGAAACTTCTGGAGTCTGCACATGCACCATATGACAGTGACTCTATGCTTCCCCATAGGGTGTGCTGAAGTTCCAGCAGACTGCAATCAAGTAGAGATCACTGAACTGACAAGAATTTGCCCTTTTATGCCATTAGTATCACTGCAAAACCCTTGGAAAAGTTACATCTTGTTGAATGAGGTGTAACTGGGTTTTTAATGGCATACGGAGTTCATAATTATTACCGAGCAGCCTCACTGTCCCAGAAAAGCTAATTTTATTATGAAATGTTAAATGTCTCCATTATGATTTAAAAAAGGTTTTAAAATAATATATTTTTTATATATTATATTTGTGGGCAGCTTTTTTTGAAGTCCACGGCCAGTGCTGTTGCTTCACCACTGACCATGAAATCCAGACCAATGAAATTATCAATGTTAGACCATTTAAGATTGATCTTTTTGTGTATCATAATATTGCTAGAAGAATACCAATCTTTTATTCCATATTGAACACACATGGCCATTTAAAAAATTAATTCTTGGCAATTAGTAATATATGCAGACTGTAATAATTATTTCAGGGGAACTTTGTTTCTTATTGGTACTATTCACACTTACTGCACCATATATTTTATGGTGCTATCCTTTCAAAGTAACATAAAATCTGATTCTTAATAGTGACATAATCAAAAATGTTTTCTGATTGATTTTAGCTTCTCACAGTATTTAATGCCTCAAATCTTAGGCTGCGTTTATATTAAAACTGTTCCCTAGTGCAAAGCACTAGGTTAGAGAAACTTGCCAGCCTACTTGTGAAGACACTGAGACTAGGATGCTTCGGTGGAGATTGTTTATTGCTTGCCACAGAGCTTACTTCTGCTCTCCAAACAACACCCACCAGCCAGTGCTGGCTGGCACTTCTTTATATATACATAATTGAATACAATTGACTAATTAACACCCAACACCTGTTCACACTATTATCTTGAACTAACATTCATTTAATAGAAGGTAACAGATTCCCCCTTTTTCCTTTAAATTAAATACATATTATATATAAGAAATAAAAAAAGACACATTTTTCTTTACATTATCTATCATTAACTTTCAACAGCACCAACCATTAACATGCTGCATATTCCCCCCTCAAAAAAAAGTTTTTAAAAAAGTGATCTTATCATAAAAAAATGTCCACGTTTTCCTAACTTATAACATAAGACGGCCCTTTTCGAGGACATCCAACAATTTTTTTGAACAAGATGTTCTCTTAGTAAAACAATCCAATAACTGATGACTCGCGTCAACCTATTTTGTTTTCGAAATTTATTTTCTTTCCAACATTTTATACTTGCAAGATCAATCCTCAACCTCTTTTCTGCGACACTTATTGAGAAATGGACATCATCCCAGAGAGAATGGTAATCAATGTAGCATTCCATAGGAAAACCTTTCTCCGATTGCCCCTTATATAATAGTTCCTTTAAAATACTCGATAAATACGTACCCATATCTATCGCATCTATCGGTGCAAGTGTCTCAGCAGCTAAGGTGCTTTTAACTATCATCTTTATTTTCTTCAATTCCCAGACTAACAACATTTACCATTTCTTCCCACCAAAAATATAATGAACCCTGCTGTGCTCGAATAACCATCGGGAAGATTAGCGTGTGAGGCATCACTAAAAATGATCAATTTAATCTTTTCTGGGTCACCCAATGCTGGAAACTTGAGTGTACATTTGTCAAAACTCAATCTCTTCAATGTCTCATTTGCTTTCAGCACTTCCCCAACAGTAGCATGTTTCAGCACGGTGCTCAATTCTAACACAGCATAGCAAGCATCCAGCCTAGTTTGTGTGTACAACCAGTTCAACTGCCCAATTAAGCTCCTTAACTGGTCTACTTCTTCATTGGTTGCAGAGTCTTCCTTTCTAAGGCTCTAGCCCTAATTTATTATGATCCTATTAACATTTTCTAGGTAAGACTGTTGATTTAGGGTTACTGCCAACTTAGTCTGCCGAATATTCAACCCTATATTTTTAAAAGCTCCCAAAGCCTGACTTCCAATTTTAAATTCCTGCAGAACTTTACCACAAATTTCTCAAATGCCTCAGTTCCTCCCCACAGAAAATCGTCCACATGCATTAAGAAAATGCCTGCTAATTTTTCTTCATAGTGCCAGTAAAACATCACCGGATCCATATTTAGTTGAATACAATCAGCTTTTAGTATGACGGACCAAACTGAAAAATACCAACCCTAGATGCATCATTTAGCCATAAACACACTTGTTTAGCTTCCATAATTTCTCTTCTATATCTCCAGATTCCTTTGGTAGCTTTAAAAATACTTCCCTTGGAAATTTCTCCCCTTGCAAAAAATGCTGCTTTGATGTTAATGGAATGAACCCATGAGTGTGTCACTAAAAGGGCTAGGAAAATCCTCAAACTTGCTTTTCCTGCTGTTGGGGAGTCCACTTGAACGTTCTGGTTGCCCAGTCATTCCTCAAATCCCAGAGCTACAACTACTTTAGGTAGTTGACCTTTGGGATAAATGGCCTTATCTGGATCTTCACTATCAATCGGTTCACTCTCAGTCAGCCCATTATCTGCCACAATCTGTTGCTCACAAAGGTCCGACATATGTGCATGTGCAGTACATGGTGCATCATCAGTGTCCATCATTTGTTCAGATTCTGTCAATGTATAATCAGTGTCAATAAGCCACGAGGAATGTACTCGAACAGTTTGGTTGCCATGTTGTAAAATCACCGTTTTGCCATCAGTGCCTGTAACTTTTCTTGGGCCCTTCCATTCCTTCTGCCCTTCTCTTTTGTAATACACAATATCCCCGGCATCAAAATTCTTCTCTGATGGCCTGACCCAATACCTCAAAGCTCTCCTGATTTTTTCTGAAACCTCCACCTCAATAAATGCTCTTCTCCCTGCATGCGTGGCATTCAAATGTTCCGCAAAAATTGAACGAACTGTCATCCCCTCTAAAGCCATTACTGAAGGTATTTTCAGATTCCTGCCATACACTAATTGATATGGGCTGTAGCCCCCAACCATTTGAAGTGTGTTTTTTGCATGTACTGCCCGCGCCAGAGCAGTAGGCACTTTACAATTTGGCTGGTCTGCTAAAAATTTTCAGAGCATTTCGTCAATCACGGCATGATTTCTTTCACTAATTCCATTATTAAAAGGACTTTCTGCTGCCATGTGCGTTGCTACAATATTCATATTTTCACACATACTCCTGAACTCATCATTGGCAAATTCTCCTCCATTGTCAGTTAGAAACCTAGCCAGCGCTCCCAGTCCTGTTCCTATCCACCTTTCTATTATCTTGTCCATTATTACCTTTTTGTCTTTACTATAAATTACCGTCGTCAGACTTAATCTTGTCGCCACATCTATAAAGTGTAGAATAAAAATGTTTTTTTCTTTATCCCCAACCTTCAAGTCCATTGCTATGGTTTCATTAAAGTCCCTTGCTAATGAGAAACTCACCATGGGTCGCGACGGCATCCTCCTGTATTTTTTAACAGATATCACATTTTTCACTGATATCTTTGATAAGTTTAGTGTAGCCATCATCTATTACCCCTGCATCTTTTAACAGAACCTTCAACCTATGACAAGAAGGATGTGCAAACTGTCAATGTAGTTTTGAGATAATTTGCCTTTCTCCTGTAAATCCCTGCCCCCGGATGCCTTTAATACTTCTTTAACATCCTGCTTAGAGATGTTAGGTCTCGCTAAAGGAACACAATAATGTCCCGACTGTGTAAACCGCAAAGCTACAGATTTCCCAAAGGCTAAGGCCTTTGTTCCATATCTAATTTTATCTGAGCCTTTTTCATAGACGGTTTACTTAACAGCAAAGGTATATCACTGGATACTACATCCGTACTAATAAAATGGTTTACCCCTGCTATTTTACACGGAATTACCACTTCCCCAAACCTGAAACAGGTAGAACTGTCGTATTCTTTGACCTTATTTCGGTCTTCCTTATTTACTTAAAGAATTCATGAAACACCTTAACCAGTCCACTCCACATACTGTGGACGTACACCCACTGTCTAGTACTCTGCAATTGAACAAATCTGCAACGAGGACACTCATTACCGGACTGAAGCTTCTCATGACCAGTACAATTCCTTCTAAATGATCAGTAGCGTCATCCATGCCTTCCAAACCTTCCACATCATGTGCCATCTCAAAAACCCTGTTATTCCTTTTTGGAGAATGGAACACATAGTGATAATTTGAGTCACATCGGAAACACCTATTGACCACCCCTTGGTTATTCCTGGGGTTCATCCTTTTGCCAAAATTGCCCAATTACTGCCATCTGTTATAACTGCCATTCCTCACTAACTATTCTCATTCGTTTTGTGTGTGTTTCTCCTTTCATACTGATGTTTGGGCCCCATACTTGAGCGGCTTCGAAATGCTGCTAGCATTGTATCCTCCACCTTCGGTGTCACCGCTAAAGAGCCCATCTGTGCCATAAAAGTGAGCAAAAGGAATGTTTTCCCCCAAAATTTTTTACAGCATCAGACATCTGATCAAACAGCGTATCTTTTTTGCTGAATCTAACTCCGGTTAATACCAAGCGCCTATCCATGTTCGACATTCTTGCACAATCCAACAATTTGAAGGCAAGTACTGATCTAGGAATTTCCAATGTGAATCATTACAACCTTGCATATAGTCGGTTAAACTCCATTATATATTCATCCATGAAAAAAACATCAATTTTTCTAAATTTATCAAAGTCTGACCATGCCTCATAGGCATTCAATAAGTCATCTTTCATATAAATTTTATCCATAAATTGTAAGAGATTATCCAAACCTTCCTCATTGTCCAAATGATGAACCTCAAGCTCCGAGAATACTTTGCCCTAATCTTGCTTCTGGCAGGAAGTGAAAGTGCAAGGACCATTCCTTGCTTCCTTTTATGTAAAGGCGTAACCTGTGTCCATATAGCAACCTCATTCCTCGATTGCTGCTTCACAAAACAGCAGTGGAAAATCATATCCTGATACCTTAAACTTGGTTTCAGTCATCTTTCTTCAAAAAAAAAACACTCCAAAGACAGCTTTCTCAAAAAAAACGCCAATCCTAATCTCTTGTCTGAAAACAAAGCTTAGTCTCCAATCTTCACTTTCAGGCAACCATTCTTGCTACCAATATTAGAGAAACCTCCAAGCCTGTTTGTGAAGAAGACACTGAGACTAGGATGCTTTGGTGGAAATTGTTTATTGCTTGCCACCGAGCTTACTTCTGCGCTCCAAACAACACCCACCAGCCAGTGCTGGCTGGCTCTTATTTACATAATTGAATATAATTGACTAATTGACACCTAAAACCTGTTCATCCTATTATCTTGAACTAACATTCATTAACAGACCCTAACAGCTGACACTTAAATAAAGCACAGCAAAACTTCCTGAAGGACGAATAAGATTTACTTTGCTTTGCTTCAAATTCAGGTTAGGCCTTGAGTCTGGATTTGCAGTCACAACTTTTTGCATTAGTGCAAAGCTAAATTGCTTCATGCAGGCACCACAGTCGCAGAAAAATGTAGCTTCATTTGCAGGCAATTAAGATCAATCATAAACCTTTCAAGGCAAATGTCCTTTTAGTGTTAACTTAATGGACCCCATGGGAGTAATTTTCACTTCATCCTCTGCACAGTAAACTGATAGAGCAGATCATCTGAACGCTATAGAATCGGTCTAATTTCCACTTCCATTGACTGCACAAGCAGGCGATCTGCTCCATCAGGTTACCGTCCAAGTCTTGAAGGTGAAAACATCCTGTTTCTTGGAAGTAAGGACCATGGGCTAGATTTTGTGCTGGAGGCGGGGCTCCCGGCATCAGGCCGAAAAGGTGGAGGGGAACCCTGCTTCTGCCTTATTTTTGTACCTGGAGCGATCCTCTGGTCTTTTTCTTTCAAAGTTTTAGGAGGCAGGATCCCTGTCCCTTTAAAGCCAATCACAAAACCAGCAGCTCAGCAGTATCGGCAGTGCCACTATGAGAGGTGGCCACTGCCAGTACTGCAGAAGCCTCAGCCCCAGGTCCAGAGCTGGAACCCCAGAGAAAAAGTAGATGGGGTGGGGTCGCCAGGCCCAGTCTGGAAGGCCCTGGTGAGGGGGGATGGGGTTAGTCTTGTGGTCCGGGGAGTCCCGGTGGGGGTTCTCCATGGACCACAAATTGCCCAAGGAGGAGGAGGGTCCGCCACTCCCGCAAGCCCGCAGGGAGGGTGCCTCGTTTTACAAGGCATCCTCTCCACGTGGCAGAGGCCCCCCTGACGCTGGTAAGATCACAGCAGCGGTGGGAAGAGGCCCTTAATTGATCCTTAGCAGGCCACTTAAGGGCCTCAATTTGCCTCTGGGCAGGAAGACCATTGTTGGCCTATCCCGCCCTCGGGATAGCTGGGTGGCGGGGAGGCCTCAATCGTGACGCCTCTTCCGCTACCCATCGCAATTCTCCGTGCCTCCCCACCACCAATCCCACCCCTGAGGGGCCTGTAAAATCCCAGCCCATGTATGCCATGGGAATTGTGAATCTGAAACCGTCAATTCTCTCTTCACAGTTCAAAGGAGCTTGTGGTTGTTTTATGAAAAAGACTTTGGCATTTGTTGCTTCCTTTTTTTAAATATTTGAGGATTTTATTTCAGTTGTTACAACAAGTTTCTCAAAGGTAGTGTACACTGAAGTGGCTACATAAAGGTACTTCAATCATCTGTGGGGGCAGAGAAACAATATGCATTTGTGTCTTATAGATCTGGGCTTTAAAGTTTACTCAGAACAAAAATATTGATCTCAGACTTGTACCCTCCAGGTTATAAAACAGCTTTAAAACTTCACATGTCTTCCTTAACTTTAGGACATATAAAATGTGCACAAAATGCAGTCAGAACTGACAAGAGACATGTTGATATTTCTAAGTAATGTACGAGCTGGCACTTGCAACTTATTTGCTGTATACTAATGCATTAGTCACAAACATTCTGTACAAGTAACAGCACAGGTGAGACCATGCCTTCCACTGACAATTGTAACCAAATTACTAACTGAAATATTACAATAGAAGACAGCAGGTTTGATGTGGGACATCAGTGGGTTAGTAACCGGCTGATTTTAACTGACCGCTTTCCCAGTTTCCACCAAGCGGATCAGGGTTAAAATTGTCCCTATAGCCTTTGCTATTGTTCATGCTTTTGCTTTATTCCCCCTGTTTCTGAATCTAATGGGCTCTGTTATCCTTAAAGAGGACAGAAAGGTAAAGGCAAAGAAGCAATGAAGCTGGTATCTTCACCTCAACTCCCTATGACATTTTTTTCTTCATTCAAGTTATTTATATATAATTTTCATTAAACCAAAAGTGAATACATATATTTATAAAATCACTTTGTCCTCAGTACTTAAGGAAAGACACATTGGTATTTTCAAAAGAAAACATTAGTACATTGGGTTAATTGACAAGTCAAGTAATTTCTACTTCTAACAATAGACAATTCATGAAAAGCTATAACAGAACCATTTCAGCCTACGTGTTATGCATTAGAGTCCAGAACATTTGAAGACTCACAATTCTTCTGGCACACATTAGGTAACTGAAAGTTTTTAAGATTTTCAATAAATGAATCAAGGAATTACCTTTGGGGCAAATGCTTCTGCCTTCCGATCAGCATTTCAAATACAAAGATAAATATAAAGATCGACCTGTCTAATCTTTTTAGAGTTATCCCCTTTATCAGGAGGTGAATCTTAGGTGAAACTAACCATACACTGCATATATCCTTGTGCCCCATTAAAATCATTCTAATCTTACAACAAAGTCTTGCACAGTGGCACATCTTGCTGGGGAATAAGACAAATCACTCAATCTCTTGCTACATCCTTGCAAAAAGTAGAAACTTTTATACAAAGCCTAGATTTTTTCTTCAAATTTTGAAAATAAATTGTTTGAATGGCGTTTGGTGTTTGCAAGCAATCCTTCCTGGATTGGGGCTGATATTGAATAATATAGCACCTACTCTATCTCAGTGACCTATGTTTTTATATGGTATAATGGATTCTCCAGTCTCACCAACAGTAATCTTCTGTATTTTGCATTCCATTATAAATCTCATTTGGTGACCAGCTAATGAAGAATGTTGTATAATTTTCATTCACATAATTGAATTGCCAATGCAGTTGTTACTCCTTGAAGAATAAAGGGGGGGAATGCATATAAAGTATATACAGTATACATAGATTTTCTCTATAAATATGAGTTTAAAAACTGAAGAAAATGTGTACCAACCTGCTTCGGATTGTATTTATCATAATTCACAGTTGAAACATTTTTACTGTATCTATTCCAATGCATGGAATGTTCCATTTGGTTTTGCATGCAGACTGTAAAACATCAGGTGAAGAAAATATATTTGAGCAGCATTCACATTGTAGTCATGTAAACTGGATAATTCAAAATTATTTATTTTTTTCTGATTGATTTTTCTATCCATGTTATCTGTTGAAAATGACTGTTAACTCTTGAACTTATATAACTCGTACTAGTTAAACACGCAATCATTTATCTTATGCATGTGTCATGCCTGAGAATGAAAAATGATTACTTTGCAAAAGTGAGCAACATCTTTCCCTTAAACATTGTAGTTAAGATTCAGGTTACAACTAGATTCCATACTGAATATTGTTGATATTGCCATGAGGATTTGTATTCAACAGAGCGCACATTTCTGGTAAATATGAATTGGGATGCATCAAAGAAAATGAAGCTTTTCCAAATTAATTAACTGCAAAATGGGAGTGAGTATTAAGGCTAAGTCAGAAAGAAAGCAAAGGTATTTTCCATAATTGATACCAAGTTCACTATTTAAATTGATCACACATTGTTTGGCTAGATATTGCATTAGAGCCAATTAGTCATCAAATTACAAAAAACACTATTTAATAGGAGAATTGCTGTCCAGAATGGCTCTCATCCCAGGGAGTACTGAGTGACCACTCCTGAATACAGTGTAGGCAAACAACAATACTCAGTAAAATGCTGCAATCATTAAAACACATGTTGATAATTTAAAGGCATTCTGAAAAGCAACAATACTAACTAGATCTTTAACCCTATAGTGTTGGCCTGATGACCTTTTAACACTGACAATATGCTTCCATATTCAAAAAAGGACCTCCCAGTGTCAGATAGGTAAAAAAACAAGGATTATTTTAGAAACCTAAAAACAAAGCAGATGGTTCAAGGGAAAGGCAAAAATTTGTTCACTTAAACATCTGTGACGGACTGATGTAAGTTTCTGTGATTCTCAGATACTTAAGTGCCATCAGACGAGGAAATGAGTAGAAAAATAATCTGTCTATTGAGCTGTAGTGATTTTGATAGGTTCACTACTTCTTTGCTGCAGCTCCAGGGCAAGATGTAAAAGCAACGGGATTGACAACTCACAACCTCAGGGAAGCAGGTGAAACAACTTACAAAGCACTTTGCTGAACCAGCCAGAGCCCAGCATGTGCTAAGAAGAACTTTATGCACAATGGGAGGCGTCCACACTGGGGCAGGTAATGTCTCAGACAGAATGTAACTCTATATTCTCTGTGTCACTATTATTGATGAAACAGGAGCTGAGACTGAGAGCTTTTTAACACTTTGCATAGTTCTGAGCACTCAACCATTCCGTGTCCTTGCTATCAGACTATTAGATGGGAGACTGCGTTTTTTCCTGTCACATCTTTTGCTGTGAAGATTCTGTTTTCAGCTATAAATCACCTACAGTTTGGAGAATAACAGCACCCTTTAGGGTTATGTCCAGACTAATCCATAATTCTTTCAATATTTTTTCTCTAAAACAAAGACCACGATCTTAGACCTCAATTTGTCAGGGCTTCAGGGCTCCTTTTTTGTCAAACTGTGCTTTTAAACCAGAGTTAACCAGATTTTTATCTATAGCCAAATACCGAAGACTGAGCACAGAAGTTAAAAAAAAAACTTCAGCTAAAACAAAATTAATCTCTGAGTTTGCATTTAGCTGTTTTAAGGCCTCAAGCAATTGAGTGCTCTAAACCTCCCACATAGACTTGCAGCCTGGTACTAATACTTTCATCACCTAGTTTTAGAATTCATTAGAAGTCTCAGAGTTTCCATCTACTAGGAAACAGAAATCATGTAGCATCACCTATCAAAATTCTGACAAAGTTCCATTACTGAAAATATATCTGGTACTTACCAACTCCCCCAGGAGATCAGCATAGCATAATGGTAATTCTAACATAATCATTATGCGTTGCTCATTTCATAAATGCAGAGATCTAACATCTGAGACAGTTCAAGTTCACTTCGTGCCCCTTGAGGAGCAGTTACAAATCAGTCTCCATTTGACATACTCCAATGTCTATCATTTCAAACATTTCCCTGTTCAATATTTCATTAGCAAAGTTTCCTTTGTAATAAATAATTGGTTATGTAATTGTCAGCAATAATTTATTTATTAAGTATGTGGCCCTACTAACTATGGGGCCTAAATTGTCAAAGTCACTGATTTTGTGAAATAGTACTTATGAATAAAATTGTTGAATTTGTGGAAAAAATGTTATCAGACT
The DNA here is from genome assembly GCF_036365525.1 of Heterodontus francisci. Lineage (NCBI taxonomy): Eukaryota > Metazoa > Chordata > Chondrichthyes > Heterodontiformes > Heterodontidae > Heterodontus > Heterodontus francisci. Next base: position 50,656,823 of record NC_090390.1, read on the forward strand.
ATTCATTCACATTTTGTGCTGCTTCTAACATTCCTATTTCAGCTAAAAGTCCAGTTAAAAAGTCTTTTCTTGACTTGTTAACTTTGTTAAGATCATCAAAGAACTAATTATAAGCAACATTTTGGCATACGTTTGGCCATCTTCATCCAATTCACCAGCCTCTGTGGGTTTCAACTGCACTGAATGCAAAAGCTGTCTGATTTTATTCTCCACCGGTTGCCAATCAATACTGGAATATTGAATCCACCATGAGTGGACCTCTCTTCCCATTTCTTCAGTAGTGTCTGTAATTCAATTTTTCAGTGATTCTTTTTCAACCCTTCAATTGCTGTTTGATGGTTCAGTCTATGAGAGTGTGTTGCAGAGCTGAAGCAGCTGTAATCATCCCTTTTACCTACAAGCAACTGTGCAGCTTATTTTTGTACCCTATAAGCTCATTATTTCTGCTGGCTTGCTTGATTATACCAGTGAGGTACGCAGACTGAATTATACTGTGGCCTGTTGAACTTTATCTACAACAAGCCTCACATTGAAATAAAAGCAAAATACTGCAGATGCTGGAAATCTGAAACAAAAACAACAAGTGCGCTGGAAAAAGTCAGCAGGTCTGGCAGCATCTGTGGAGAGAGAAGCAAAGTTAATGTTTCAGGTCTGTGACCTTTCATCAGAACTGGCAATGGTTAGAAAAGAAATAGGTTTTAAGCAAGTGAAGGAGAGGGGGGTGGAGGAGAGAATAAAGGGAAGGCGTTTGATAGGGCAGAGGCAGATTAAATAACAAAGCTGTCCTGGGTCAAAGGCAAAGCATGTATTAATGCTTGTGATGAAAGACAAAGCATTAGTCCAGAGAGACTGTAAATAGCGGAATAATGAGAAGCTATATGACTACATGACAAGCAGGCACATGGTTAAAAAATAAAATACTAAAAAAAAGGCCAGTCATGCTCTGAAGTTATTGAACTCAATGTTCAGTCCGCAAGGCTGTAGAGTGCCTAATTGAAAGATCAGGTGCTGCTCCGTTGAAATAGCAAACAATCGGAAGCTGGAGTTATGCTTTCGGACTGACTGGAGATGTTCAGCAAAGCGGTCACCCAATCTGCATTTGGTCTCCCCAGTGTAGAGGAGACTGCATTGTGAGCAGCAAATACAGTATACTAAATTGAAAGAAGTACAAGTAAATTGCTGCTTCACCTGAAAGGAGTGTTTTGGGCCTTGGGGCATAACATTGACCTCATTGTGAGTCAGTAGACTAAGCAAATATCATTGCAGTCCTTGGTGTTGATCTGCTTTTATTCTTCTACCAGACTCCTGAGCCACTGCAGCCTTCTTCACCTTGCTGGTATTTCATGCTTCCCTTTCTACCTATCTCCCTTTTACTATTCACATATTCTCCTTGTGCTCATATATATCTTTTATTTCTTTGTTTTCTCTCATTGTTCCTCCGTTTGTCTCCCACTAATTTCACTCAAGCCATTTAGTCATCTCGTGTTCTCACCCAAGCACTTCACAAGTAATTCTATTTCTTTTGCCCTTTCCCTTACTCTCTTCCTTCTTAAGTGTTGTTCATCTGCAGACTGACTTCTTCTTATCCATAGATGCTGCCTGACCTGCTATCAGTCGCTCCCTTCTAACTTAAAATGCTGCTCAGTTGGCTGACGTACTTGGAAGGCCTGACAGGGTTCCACTGTGTACAAAGTGAAGTACTTTTTGAAATGTAGTCACTGTGGCAATGTAGGAAACATGGTTGCCAGTTTGTACACAGCAAGGTTCCACAAACAGCAATGTGACAATGGGTAAATAATCTGTTTTTGTGATGTTGATTGAGGGATAAATATTGGCCAGGACACTGGAAGTAACTCCCCTGACCTTCTTCAAAATAGTTCCATAGGATCTTTTATGTCCATTTGAGAGGGGAGTCAGGGCCTCGGTTTAATGACTCATGTGAAAGATGGCATCGCCAACAGTGCAGCACTCGCTTAGTATTGCACTGGAGTGTTAGCTTGGATTATTGCACTCAAGTCATAGAGCAGGACTTGACCACACAAACTTCTAACTCAGAGGCAAGAGTGCTACCAACTGAGCAATGGCTGATCCTCACAACATGGCACATAGATTACTCCAAGGTTCTCAGATGCAGCACTGGAGGCCTTGATGTAGGAGGTGAACAGAAGGAGAGAGGGCCAGGAGGTCGTCCAGACAGACACTGTGAAGGCAGTGGGAGCAGATAGCCCTTACAGTCAATGATACAGTATAGCCTCAAAGACCTGGATGCAGTGCCGGAAGAAGTTCAGTGACCCCATGCGAGTAGTCAAGGTCAGTGAATGCATCTTTAAATGCCATATGTCACCAACTACACCACTAGCCTCACACTCTGTTCAATGCACCACACCCCCATCATTCATCTACCAACAACCTCTATCAATCACGACTCCTACCTAACATTCATAGCTTCACCCTCACCCTCACACGTTTAGCACTGCTGCAAGCCTCACATCCACATCTCACAGCTTGCACACACTGCCAGATATTCAAGCATGATAGCCACAATACCCCAAAATGTTGCATCACACTCATTGACACACTTCCCTCTGCCTTGCAGGACAGGGTAATGCACAACTGCAGGCAGCAGCAGCTAAGTGGCAGGGACAGACATGACTGCATGTTCTCACCTTGCTGGAGGAGACAATCCTCACCATTATTGGAGAGACCATGAGTGAGATCATGGCCAACAATAGGGTTGAAAGCATCGAAGATGATGGCATGCTCATACCTAATCCTTCTTCTCACATTCCACTTCCCCCTCATCCCACAAGCTCTTCTGATTTACAATCTACAGATGTTGTAAGCATGCACCTCTTGATTTGCCCCACTCCCCTCACCACAACCCTACCCTTGTGCCTTTATCTTTCACCAGTGGTGGAAGATCAAGAGGTGGAAGAGGAAGAAGAAAAGATTGATGAAGATATGCCATTACTTGCTCTCACACTCGGCAGCCATCAGCTCAGATAGTGACACTGTGTGTACTTTACAGTTTAGCTTAGAGGTGGTATCTAAACATTGTGAGACATTAAGCACAAGTGACCTGCAGTCAGGGCAGGGAGAAAGGGCAGCACAGGTGCCAGCTCACCAGAGAGTAAGGTCACACATGAGTTCTGCTCTCGAGGACTCAGATGAGGATTTCAATGGGCTGGCCTACAAAACAAGGCACACATAAATACTTGGTGCATTGACAGGTCTGCCAGAAAGCCTGCAGTCACTGTCAAGGAGCATGGAGGAGTCCAGCATCAACCTCGTGGATGGCTTTCTGCACAGCCCTAAAGCCTATTGCTTCCAGTGTGAAATTGGTCATCAAGTTCATTACCACACTTGTGGACCCAACCATCAAGCAGCATTTGATGGCTGATGTCTCAGCTTTCATTGCAGCACAAGCAGAAGCCACCCAACATCTGAGTGCTGCAGTGAAAGCTCAGAATGAAGTCATTCGATGTCAGCTTGTTTCCACAAATGCTCAAACTGCTGTCATCATGGCTGTAGATTGCAGAGTGCAAAGGAGCTTGCAGGATCTCACAACACTGCAGCAATCTGTCCTCCAACAGATTACTAGGATTGATGAGGCGCCACTCTGGGGATGTGGCAGTGGCTGCGTGGAGCATGAACCTGCTGTCCTCTCCAAGGATGACAGCATTCATCCTCCCACCACTGCCACTTTGCCAGTGGCCTTGCTGTTGCCTCTCAACCAGCCAGCCCAGACTACTGCCCCCCATGCCAAGGTGGTACAATCAAAGGCCAGGCCTTCTAGGCCCAGAGTTGCGCAAAGGCATCTTGCAAGGCCATTTGTGGTATTCCGCCACTGACTGCCAGCAGCCTTCCTCCAGCCATGCTGCAGCTACTGGGGTAGTACTGCGTGGGAACAATAGGACAGGCAAAGGCATCCGCAAGATAGGAACTAAGGAAATGTGCAAGGACAATTAGTTGACTTTTGTTTGAATATTGGATGGTTTGATTGATAAAGTTGGTTTGGAATATTTGTTTTCTAGTGGCTTTTACTTCAGCATTGTAGCCAAGAGGACACTGTGATGGTTTAAGTATCAGAGGAAAGGGAAGGTACAGGACTACTTTTGAATGGGTTATGTTCACTGGTTCAAATGTTGTGAGCAGAACCCTTGATATAAGAACCAAGGCCTTTACCATGTGCCACACCACTCCCTGTAGACTTCAGCAACCTTAGTAGTACAAACCTCCAAACGTTTCTAGTAACTCAGTAAGATCCAGTTTAAATCAATCAGCAGCTAACCTGAAAGTGGTTGATGATTCCTTTAAACAGCTCAGCTGTGCTAGATTAAGGGAGGGTATTTGGTGGTGAATGCACCACTAGAATCAAATCCTCATTACATGTTGATGCCACAATCTGCCTACTCTGTATTCTTCTGGTGCACACTCCAAGCATCTGCACTAACGACCTACATAAAATAGTGGTAATGGTGGCAGACATTGGCTGTGCTGTTTTGACATTGTGGTGTGCTCTGGAGTAACATTCTGATATGGAGCCAGACTTGGGCACAATAAGAAAGGGCATCAAAGTTTAGCATCCGTACTTCCAGAAAGAGATACTAATTACAAAGTAGTTCACTGGAGACCAGTATGAATGCTGTGGTGTAAACTGTAACATTCAGGGCAATTACATGTTCTGTTATATACAAGTTCCTTTTTTTAAAAAGTTGAGCAAGTGGGGCTTTAATAAAGTTTGTGAAAGTGCATATACACTGGTTTACTTTGTTTACTGGTGATTTGGGTGCATTTTAAATGTCAAGTTAATGTTTTAGAAGCACTATTTGTTTTATCATATACCTCATAAGGCAGGCAAACCATATTAATACAAAATCTTCCGATGTAAGTAATGGGAACTTTACAACTTTAATCTGTGTCACTGTTTGACACAGTGTTGTTTAATAGAAATTACTGACAAGCCACAGGTGTGGCTACAGCGACACCGTGTTACCCATATCTGTAGTGTTTGATTGATCTGGGTTTGATTATATTAGTCTGCCCATTTATCTGTATTCACCTTGCTTGATTGCTTAAGCCTATGGATGGAGCTGAAGAGTTGAAACTGAAACTAAAAGCCACCAAGCTAGAGCATTCTACAAAACACAGACTGTTCTGAAGAAGACATTGTACTGAGATCTTGTAAGAGCTGAGATAGTTTAAAGTGCTGTAAATAAACTAGTTGGTTATTTAATACAATTGTGATATCTGTATTGCTCTGAGATAAATCAGATATACATAATATACTCAGCAACCCAGCATAAGCATAACAAAAACGTGGCGACGAGGATGATGCAGCAAAATTGAATGCTATCCACTCCAGAACCATTTCTTTCAATGCTGGGAAATCCTCCCTTGTGCTAGAAGTGATGGATTTCAGGGTTCAAGACATACTTGCTCACTACAGGGATGGCCAGCCCAGATGTAGCAGCAAACCATAAGAAAGCGATACTCGTACATTGTCTCAGAGCAGAAGGCCAGCGTTGATTTGAGCAGCTCACAGAAGATACGTCTACATTTGATGCGGTGGTAAGTGCTCCTGAAAAATACTTTGGGCCAAAGAAAAGTGTGATGATAGAGCGATACGCATTCCACCAGAGATCCCAGGGACATGGTGAACCCATTAAACAATACTTGACAGCATTGCAGCAATTGGTGGCTAGATGTAAATTTGGCACAGTAACCAACAAACTAATTTGTGACCAATTAATTGAAAAGACTTCAATCTACGAATTAGGGAACGTTTCCTCATGGAGGATGATGATTTAACTTTGGAAAAAGCCATAACCTTAGGAGATCAGATCGAATCTGCCATGTTAGATTTGAAGAGGTTACACACACATGCACCCTTAGACTCAGGGTTGCAGACACAGCTTGTCCAACTAGCTTCAGTGCAAAGGTTAAGGACAAGAAGACCTCAGCAACTTCATCAAAATGTGCCCCATCATAGTCAGTGACCTTGAAAACTGTGCCCAAATTGTGGAAATGCTCATTGAATCACAATGCCATGTCTAGCTCATGGAAAAAAATGTAACTCATGTTTAAAGTGGAACCATTTTGCAAACATGTGCAGGTCATCGAAGAAAAAAAACTACCATTTTTAGCAATTCTGTCTCACTCCTGCAACAGACACTCTTCAAGCTTATACGACACTATCATTCCAGTTTCAGGGACAATCACAGTTTCAGTGTGCTACAAAAATGTCACCCTAGACAGGTTCACTTTCTTTGTAGTTAAAGGCCAAAGCCTTATGGGGTAAACCTTTTCGATAGCCTTGGATTCAAACTTGAAGACCCCACCAGAGCACACATTAATGGAATTGATGATGCAGATTATACACACCAGTATCCTTCCTTATTTACTGGATTTGGGGAGATCATGGGGTACTGTCATGCTCCTTGCGTTGACACATCAATTCGACCAGTTTCACAAAATTTGAGACGATTGCTGTTTGTAATCCGTGCTGAAGTGTCACAACAGCTGAAACAACTAGTAGACAGAATCATTGAGCGAATCGACTCATCGCCATGGATATCAAATCTAATCATTGCACAATGAAAAAATGGGGAACTTAAACTATGCATTGATCCCAAGGCAGTCAACAAAGCTATCATACCTGACAAGTATCCACTTCTTACAATTCAAGAACTGTCAGCATCATTTTATGACTCCATAGTCTTCACAAAGCTCGATATACAACAGAGCTATCTTCAGATACCTCTGGAACAACAAAACTGATATCTTACAGCTTTTGTTACCCATGAATGTGTGTTTCAGTACTGCAGAAGCCATATGGACTAAGTTCAGCACCCAGCACATTCCAGAAGATCGTTTCTTCAGTCTTTTCAGATGTTGAGGGGACGCTCAATCTACTTGATGACCATGGAAGGGACAAAGCTGAACATGATCAACGCTTATCAGCAGTGCTCATTTGACTTGCAAAACACAATTTGATGTGCAACAAGGACAAATGAACATTTGCGGCACCCGAGATTGACTTTCTAGGTTACAGAGTGACAGCAGCTGGAGTAAAGCCTACATACTCCCTGACTGGAAAGACACCAGCCGAACTTATGATAGGTCGTGACTTTCGCAAGTCACTGACCATTCTTAAACCAGTTGATGAAAATGTCAGAGCGAAAGCAGATGAAATCGCAAAGCAACAAGGTAAAGCAAAAGCATATTATGGCAAACATACAGGCGCAAGGGCACTACAATTTAAAGTTGGAGATTGGGTTTGCATCAAGCGGCCAAATCGTGACTACAAACTTGCTTCATCAGTATCCGGTCCAAAGCCGATTAAACGGTTGCTTGGGCGGCACAGTGGCGCAGTGGTTAGCACCGCAGCCTCACAGCTCCAGCGACCCGGGTTCAATTCTGGGTACTGTCTGTACGGAGTTTGCAAGTTCTCCCTGTGTCTGCGTGGGTTTTCGCTGGGTGCTCTGGTTTCCTGCCAAAGACTTGCAGGTTGATAGGTAAATTGGCCATTATAAATTGCCCCTAGTATAGGTAGGTGGTAGGGGAATATAGGAAAGGTGGGGATGTGGTAGGAATATGGGATTAGTGTAGGATTAGTATAAATGGGTGGTTGATGGTCAGCACAGACTCGGTGGGCCGAAGGGCCTGTTTCAGTGCTGTATCAATAAATACATACTTAGCTGTTGGATGACAGCACCAAGTGGAATGTGAGGCATTTGAAAGCGAGCAGACCAGGATATTTTGAGGATAGTGGTTATGAGGATACATTTCCTTTTCCTATGAGTGATATTGATCATTTGCCTCAAGCTGATCAAACAGATCCACAACCTCAAATTCGTAAACCTAATCACAGACCTAAGAGACCTTCCTATCTCAAAGACTATTTCTGTACTTTGAGAAAACAGACAAGTTGAACACTAAGAAATAACTTGATGTATATATGTTTTATGTTTAGAATAGTTTAATTCAAAAATAACGTCTTTAGTCTGTTAGAGTGGAATGACCAAGACAAACCACTCGACGATCAGGTCCGTTCCAATCGTCAAATGGTTTATTGATTTTACACCAGCGAGTAGCAAGATGCTGGGCTCACCATGCGCTTCTCCACCAAACACAAGAAATCAACAGGTCTTATACATTTACTCAGCCCATCCCGGCTGGATACAATTATAACGGTTATTGATTACATGTATTACATACATTACCAATAAGATTACTAATCAGGCATCATGTGGTTGCATGATAAGCTCATGATGAGCCCCTGACCATCTTATGATGTTTACCAGACCCCCTCATCGACTATCCTTGGGCCTTCACAATTAATCTTTCTACCTTTATCAGGCCTGCATTCCTGATTGATTTGTGCAGCCTGCAGTTACCCAAAGCAGCTGTCTTATGCACTGATATGAGGGGCCCTGCTTGGTCAGCCTAACTGTCTGTGTTTAGCAGTATCATTCTCAGGGATGTGACTTAGCCAACCTTGTCCCACAATGCCTTGGTAAATACTCCATTTTGTAACAATATGTGGCGATACCTTCATCTTGTATATGAGTATATATGGTTAGCTGCATCAGCCACAATTTTCCCCCAACAATCCCCCCTTTCGGTAAAGGACTACCCCTAGTCCTATTAACCAACATACCTTACTTGTTTTGTTATCCCCAATTTAATAACGCCCGGTATTCCCTGCCTCCCCATGCTGGCCAGCCACGCGATTTCAGGAATCCCAGTCACCTAGATCAAATCAATATGTCCCAAATGATCATGTCCCTTTGAGGTTAACCTCTTGTGTTGTTCCCTCACCAAAGCTTTTGCCTTCCTTCGCATGGTATATCGTCTGCATGACCTACAAGCCAATATTCCCCAGGTGAGAGCCAGTATCAATTGCACCCCTACCACCTACATGTGATATTATTCTAATCCAAGGGTGGATGTTGATGTTCATCCCCCAAACCCATACCTTTTCCCACCAGTTTGGGCTTCGAAGTTCCCTTTCAGTATCTTCTTTGAGAACCTTTATCTTACTCTGTAACTGGTGGTAAAGCTTCACCGAGTGACCTACTTTGTCCCTTAACTCCCTTAGTTCTTCGGCTAGGTATGGGATTGGGGCCTGCTCCAGCTCTTTATAATCTTGAAGATGATCATGGAGCTGATCAGTCACATTAATAGTTTCCAATCCCCGTTGTGGGGTGTAAATATTCCGGGCTTGTCCTATAGTGACTGGTCGTTGAGGGGTAAAACAGAAAACTGGGTATGGTATGTGGCAGCGCAAACTTCCCTAACGGTAGGATGTCTCGGTGGTGGACACGCAGTACCTCCCTCTTCCCTGGTGACCCGACCTTGCAAAGTGCCGAGGGGCGGGGGTTATTTCTAAGATGCGCCCTTATGTGCGATTAAATCCACATTCATCTAATTCCCCCAGTCCCACCAGGTGGGGGCACACCGTTATTCCACCTTGCTGTTTACACCCGATAAGGGAGACTCCATACAGAGTCTGGTTCTTTTGTATCACATGGGTCTCCGTCAGATAGTATTGGAGGGAGATATTGACCTGTATGGTACGGATATTTTCAAGCTGGTAATGGAGGTACGGCCCGGTATCAGTAGTCAAAATGGGAATCATAAGAACCATTCCTATCCCGGTGACCTGGCTGACTTCACAATTGGGGACCACTGGATATACCCTGTTCAAACCCTTTAAGGTACAATTGTCCAGTAATCCTCTAAGTCCCGCCAGGTGGGCCAGCTGAGCACTATCGATTCAATTCGGTACCTCCCCTCTTTGGAACTGGTCGAGGTTGTGTCTCATTTGTTCCACCATCCACAGCCCATAAGCATGACACAATTGCCCCTGCCGGAGCTTTCCTGCATCCTCTCGTTCTCTGTCGATTAGGCGATTAACAGTCTTGGCAGGTGCCTCGAGCACTGCTATCCCATCTAACTGAATTTCCATTGTTCTCTGCCCCAGACCTGTTTGATCCAATTGGGCCCCCTCAACTCATGTCCTGAGGTCTCTCATTACTCCTCTGAGCTGTTTCACCTTTTCGTCCACCCCTTGTATATCTAATGAGTTAACTATGTGTTAACTCCCGTAATAACATCGTTCAAGAGCTCCCTTTTGTGTCTGTGAAATACACTACGCCTCCTAAACCTGGTGACCCCCATGGCGTCAGCAGCTTGTTGCAGTATCACATTGGTTAACACACTTTTTGGGCCTTTTCTGGACAATACTGTGGCATCCGATGCCTGAGACATTGACCAGCACAGGCACAATTTCATGTTTCCACAGATTATACATGATCTGGTTCATGATAGAGCTTTATCAGTTCAGTCTGTATATTGGCTCGGGCAATGACCTGTGAGCCTTTCCTCCATACTCCATCCGTACCTAGTTTTGCCCCCTGACATTCCCATTGTGTTTTTTCCTCTCTGCTTGCTGCAGCTTGGACCTTTCTGATATTCATCTCCTCCAGACCCAGGGCAGCCACTCGTATCACCTGCGGGGTTGCCGTTTCGGCAGCCTCACGGGCAGCTTGGTCGGCTAGCATATTCCCATGTCGATCTTCATTCTCTACCTTTCTATGTGCTTTGATTTTTATAACTGCAGCTTCTGCTGGTCGCCTTGCTGCCTCCACTAACTCTCGGACCACGTTTTCATGTCTTATGTGTCCTCCCCCAGAGGTAAGGTACCCCCGCCTGCTCCGTGCAGCCATGTAGTCATGTACGACTCCGAAGGCGTATCGGCTGTCAGTGAAAACATTTACTCATTTTCCTTCTGCCAGCCTCAAGGCCTCCGTGAGTGCCACCAATTCCGCTACCTGGGCTGACAGGGTCCCCTCTAGGCCTCCCTTACGCACTATGGTTCCGTGCTGATCCACTACCGCCCACCCCGTCTGAAACTGTCCGTCCATGGAGCGCCTCGACCCAACTACGTATAATGTTAAGTTGGGGTCGTCTAGGGGTTCGTCCGCCACTCCATCTACTAACTCCTGCTCTATTTCTAGCTGGCAGTTGTAGGGTTCCCCTTGAACAACCATTTTCTCAGCCGAGTTAGACCCCGTGTCTATTATTATTTTTATGGATTTATCTTTAGGTAACAGTACTGCCTCCCAGGTGGCTTGCCGGGCATCGGACACAGTTCTCAATTGTCCAGTATTTAGCAGCTCCACTAATGTGCGCCGTGTGTGTATGATCAACTGGCTGGACATTGTAACTGGTTCACACGCTCTGACTGCCGAAGTTGCACAGTCGAGCGCCGCGACACAGCGGTGAAGTCCCCTGGCCACTGGGGATCCTTGGGTGGAATAGTAGGCTACGGGTCTCATCACTCCTCCCTTTTCTTGTGCTATCACAGCATTATAAAAGTTCCCGTCAACAGTATAGTAGATGTGGAAGGGTTTAGACATGTCCGGTAATTTGAGGGCGGGTGCCGCAAGGAGCTCGGCTTTTAAGTTCGCATAGGCTTCTTCCTGGTCTGGTCCCTACTCTACCTTTTCTGTATCCGCCTTCTCCCTTTTTACTAGACTCTGGATGGGTTCGGCTATCATTGCGAAGCGTGGAATAAAGTTCCTACAGTAGTTGAATAGCCCCATTACCCGTCTGACCCCTCTCACCGTATTGGGTCGGGGCATATTGTCAATGGCTGTCTTACAGTCTTGGCTTATATCATTCCCTAGATATCGTACCTGGGTCTGGCCGACCTTTGCCTTTTTAGGATTGATTTTAAAGCCTGCCTCTTCTAGGGCACGCAATACTACTGTGAGGGCCCCTGTGTGTCCTCGTTCTGACTCTGAAGCTATCAGGCTTTCGTCCACATATTGCAGCACGATGCTATCGTATGGGACAACCTTGCATTTTTCCAGCGCTTTGCTCATTACCCGGTGAAAGATGTTGGGACTGTTGTGAAACCCCTGCAGCAACCTCACCCAGGTGTACTGTCTGTCGTTCAGCATAAAGGCAAACTTCTCCTGGGACTCCGGGTCGAGAGGTATTGACCAGAACCTGTTGGCAATGTCTAATACTGTAAAAATCCGATGCTCGGGCTTCAGCCCGTTGAAAATTGTGGTTGGGCTGGCTACAATAGGGTGTTCTTTGGGGGTGACCTTATCAAGGGCCGTATAATCTGTGGTTAACCGATATGACACGTCGGGTTTCTTAACCGGCCACATAGGGGAGTGGTTGGTCTTAAAATGCCCAGCTCCACGAGCTCTTTAACAATGCCTTCAATGGCCCAGATGGCCTCAGGCTTGATAGGGTACTGTTTGTGTGGGGTGTGTATTTGGCCCGGGACGATTACAGGTTGAATGTTGATCAAACCGCAATCTCGTTTACCCTTAGCCCACGCGTCTGGCACTGCTTGGCATATTAGACCAAACTTCCCGTCTTTGGACAAATCTCGGACCAGATTTGTAAGGCTCCCTATCATAGCTATATTTTTAACAGTGGTTTGTCTCCCGGTTGCTTTTCCCCTCTGCCCCTTAGTTGTCCAAATTATCCGTCTATGTCTAGCGTCCACTATCATCCCCAATTCGCTGAGTAAATCCATCCCCAAGATGGTCCTTTCAGGGTTCTCGCATACCAAGAATTGGTCTGGAATCATAGTACCTTCTACCTCTAATACTTGGGTTTCGCTTTTATATGCAACAGTCTTCCTCCCCCCCGCCCCACTCCTTGTATTTCAATATAATGTTTGGTGGTGGGTAAGTCTGAGTTAGTTATGGATACTGAGGCCCCCGTATCTACTAATATCTCACGTCGCCGGCCCCCTAAGGATGCATCTATCCACATACGGGGATCGGGTCCGGGTCCGGGTCCGGGGGCCGATGCGACTCATTGTTTCTTGGTTAACTGTTCAATTATGTCCAGCAATTGTTGGTTATTCATTTTGCTCGCATCTGTGACCACCTCGTCTTTCTTAGCCCTCTGTCGGGGTCCCTTCCCTTCTTTTCCACCCCCCTTTGCCCAACAGTCCGTGGCCTCATGTCCCTTTCTGTTACAATTGTTACACTTCCTGCAACTATTGCGTCTTGGAGCTTTACATTCTGCGCGGCGGTGGCCTGGCTTTTTGCAATTGAAGCACGACTCGGGTCCCCTCCCCGTCGCTGCAACCTTGCCTACCTCAGTATCTAATGCAGCTGTTTTTGCTTTCTACGGCTATCTACGGCTGTTACCCAGTGCTCTAAGTGATCGTAATTGTTAGCAGTCACCAGTCCGGTTTTTATGATTGCTTGGTGTGCTGCGCTGAGACCATCTTTATACATTTGTATAAAGGTGGGGTTCTGCCTAGTGGCATTCATTATGCTATTGTGCGCAACGAAAACCTCAAATTTTCGGTTGCCATACTCAAGCGCGCTCTCCCTCTTTTTCTGGGTTACCCCCACTATTAAATTCCAATTAACTGGAGCCTGTCCCAGGGCCGCAGTTACATCGGCTTTAAATGCCACAAGGGCTTGCTCCTGCTGTTGTGTGTTGTGAGCAAGGTCCGCGCACCTAGTTCCATCTTGATGCGTGGCTTGTAGCCACTCCCAATAGTTCTCGGGTGGTTTAGTCCTGACCAATGCGGCTATGTCTCAGTTACGAAGGTTGTGGCATATGCGCATTTCCCTTATTTTCTGTCAAAACACCTCGTTGTTCTGTCTGGCTTGTAAGACAGGCAGCTTGTCTAATAATTTTAGCGTATCACTAGGGGACAGGGAGGTGTATGTCATACGTAATTGTGCTGGTCTGTCTGATTGGGCTCACTGGTCGGGCTGAGCGGCTTGGGGAAGAACAGCCGGGCTGTACTCATGCTTCACGGGGGCGGTTTTCACCGACCCACTGGGTGCGTACAGAGGGGGCAAGTCGCATTGGTTGTATTCGTACGCCTCCTCTTCTAGCGATCCCCAATCTACCTCAGTGTTTTCATTGATTGGGGCACTTGGTTCATTTTGCAAAGCTGGCAGCACAGTCTGTCCGGACATCACGGCAACTTGTTTCTTATTCTGTATAAAGCGGTTTAACCGTTTTGTTAGCTCTACATGGGCTCAGAGTACCAGAACCCAGGCTTTCTCGTCTTTATCCTTTTTCTCATTTTGCCACCACTCCCTTTGTTTTGCGGGAGGGCCGTGGGGATTCCAATTAGATTTAATCACCTTATCAATAAGTTTCTTGTTCTTAATTGCCAGATGGCACATAAGGGACCTCTCTGGTCCCCACTCTAGCTCTGCTTTTCCACTGGCGATGCTTGGGTAGGATTAGTACCGTTTTAAAGTCCACTCTCAGAGGTCAGCCTTTCAGTCCAGCGCTACTTGTAGCAAACTGTCACGTCACCCCGCCGATTATCAGGTCACAAGTCTGTCAGAACCTTTACAGCAAACATATGATAAGATACTTTATATAATGCCCGATAACGCATCCTAACGAACTACCGACCACCGTTTGACGACTGGTCAGACCCCTTTACAGGTTTGGATATCTTTGTCACTGAACACCACCTGGTCCTGGGAAAATGAGTAAATATACTCACCTGGTGCTCCCTCAATGGTGGGCGATCCTCGATATCCTGTTCGTGACACCAATTGTTATCCTAGGTTCGGACTCAGGTCCCGGCCAACTCCTCCTTCGCCCCTATGCTCCCTTCGCCCACTAAATCCTGGCCCTCACGTGGGACTGCGTCCTCTTAATTCAAGCTCAGACTGGCTGATTGGGATGACAGGGTTACAGAAGAGCTGACCTATACCTGATCCTGCCGACTACGCCAATTGTTAGAGTGGAATGACCAAGACAAATCATTCGACACTCGGGTCCGTTCCAATCGTCAAATGGTTTATTGATTTTACACCGGCGGGGAGCAAGATGCTGGGCTCACCATGCACTTCTCCACCGAACACAAGAAATCAACAGGTCTTATACATTTACTCAGCCCATCCCGGCTGGATACAATCCAATCATAACGGTTATTGATTACATGTATTACATACATTACCAATAAGATTACCAATCAGGCATCATGTGGTTGCATGATTAGCTCATGATGAGCCCCTGATCATCTTATGATGTTTACCAGACCCCCTCATCGACTATCCTTTGGCCTTCACAATGAATCTTTCTACTTTTATCAGATTCCTGATTGCTTTGTGCAGTCTGCAGTTACCCAAAGCAACTGTCTTATGCACTGATATGAGGGGCCCTGCTTGGTCAGCCTAACTGTCTGTGTTTCGCAGTACCATTCTCAGGGATGTGCCTTAGCCAACATTGTCCCACAATGCCTTGGTAAATACTCCATTTTGTAACAATATGTGGCTATACTTTCATTGTGTATGACGGTGGCACAATGGCGCAGTGGTCAGCACTGCAGCCTCACAGCTCCAGCAACCCAGGTTCTGTTCTGGGTACTGTCTGTGCAGACTTTGCAAGTTCTCCCTGTGACTGTGTGGGTTTCTGCCGGGTGCTCCGGTTTCCTCCCACAGCCAAAGACTTGCAGGTTGATAGGTAAATTGGCCATTGTAAATTGCTCTTCGTGTAGGTAGGTGGTAGGAGAATGGTGGGGATGTGGTAGGGAATATGGGATTAATGTAGGATTAGTATAAATAGGTGGTTGTTGGTCAGCACAGACTCGGTGGGCCAAAGGGTCTGTTTCAGTGCTGTATCACTCTATGAGTATATATGGTTAGCTGCATTGGCCACAATTTTTCCCCAACAAGTCAAAAGGGGAAAAATGTAGTGTTTGATTGCTCTGGGTTTGATTGTATTAGTCTGTTAACTTATTTGTGTTCACGGTGCTTGATAGCTCAAACCTCCGGGTGGAGCTGAAGAGTTGAAACTGAAATCAAAAAACAAAAAGCTAGAATGTTCTACAAAACACAGACTGTTCTGAAGAAGACATTGTTCTGAGATCTTATAAGAGCTGCGATAGTTTAAAGTGCTGTAAATAAACTAGTTAGTGATTCAATACAAGTGTGATATCTGCATTGCTCAATGATAAATCAGATATACATAATATATCCAGCAACTCAGCGTAAACATAGCAACATCAACTAATTTTAATAGAAAATGCTTTGCACACACTCACACAAAGCAAGTAAATGCACTTCACATGTATATTTACTTAACAAACATGTCACCATTCAGTGCAAAATTTGGCAATATTTCTCTTTCACCAAAGTTTGTAATTGTGACACAAATTTATCAGACACAGCACATGTTAGTATAGTTTCTCGGTTTTTGTCCAGCAGTTGCAAAGGGAACTTTGACTTCCCCAGAGTGATTGCTAAGAATGTTGACTCACACAAGTCTTGCCAGAGCCACCTGAGTTCTCCATGTGGAACACAGTTGGAGACTGCTTACATTTTGCCATGATGTGCCCTATTGGAGTTGCTCATTAATGGTTGGGTTTGCCGCCTTCTACTGGCCTGGAGTGGTTATCCTGAATGGTTATCTGGCCACCATGCCAGCTCCCCTCCCCAATGTTGTTGGTGTTTCCGCATGGTGCTGAATTCCCTGGTGCCTACAGCTGTATTTTAGCAGATAATTAATAGGCAGTAACCAAGTGAAGAAAGTGCACATAATGATCAAAAAATACACACTCTGCTTTTTGTTTTACCATGTTACAACAAAGGCACAAATAATTATACATGCATACTCCTAGAAAATTTAAGTATTGAGATCACATGCCCAGTAACCATGTCTATTAAGCATTTTTTATTTACGTCCCATGAATGAATAAACAAAACCTACACTTTCTGGATATTTAAATATGAACAATTGGGTGAGGATCTCCATGTGAGTAATCATACATGTGCAGAGCTTTATCCTGGGCATAAGGATTGGAGTTCCTGCTAGGCAGTATAAATGACATGCCACCATCAGCCTTTTTAAGCTGACAGTATTTCAACCCATGTGTCAGCTGGTCGACAATATAAAGCAGCTTTTTCTCCCCCACTGGGAATTGGAGGTTATCAGGATCAACCAATTAAATTGGTTGTGTCATTGCACTGAACCTTTAGAAACAATTAATCACATGTTACACTAAAATAAAAGCAAAATACTGCGGATGCTGGAAATTTGAAATAAAAACAAGAAATGCTGGAACCACTCAGCAGGTCTGGCAGCATCTGTGGAAAGAGAAGCAGAGTTAACGTTTCGGGTCAGTTCTGAAGAAGGGTCACTGACCCGAAATGTTAACTCTGCTTCTCTTTCCACAGATGCTGCCAGACCTGCTGAGTGGTTCCAGCATTTCTTGTGTTTATTTAATCAAATGTTACAGTATGTTGAAGAAGAAATATTTTCAAATGGGCTGATTGTTTCTGAGAGTTGCAATTACAGCTATGTTTACTTGAAGTTTGTTCCAGAGACATTAAATATAACAAATAAGCTGCTAAAATACAGCTTATAAAATCATAATTTTCTTCTAAGGAACTTAGATGAAGACTTATTTTCTTCAAGACTCATTCCAGATGTTCTTTTGAAATATTCCTGCTGTGAATACATTGTAGAATTGCAAAAGATTTGGAAATAAAGTACAGTTTGTTTGGTTAAGAGTCTCATATGCCTAGTGGCACTGCTGTCTGTCCAGAGTAAGGTATTCCCCTCATCTTGCCTTACATCCAGCAGATCCTAGTTCTGCACAGTTGATGAAACTACAAAAGACTTGTCTTGTGTTTGGGTTACGTCCAGAACAAAAGGCATTGTTATGTTTACAGATCATTAGCCAAACTCACAAAACCCTACCAGAAGCACCAGTGGACTGTGTTTACCTTTCAACCTGATTAGCTTGGGTAACCCTACTCGGAGTTTTACTCCAGCCAGAATAGCTCTCAGGGTCATAGTAGAATGCAAACCTTCCCACCATATCGAGGCGCAGTCCCTATCAAATTGAAAGATTTACATCAATGCAAGGAAAAATACAAATTCAGCAGAATGGGAGACTTTTAAAAAACAAAGTAAGGATACATAAAAAGTAATAAGAGGTGCAAAAAAAGGAATATAAAAACATCTTGCAAAAGATCAAAGTTAACTGGGAAAGCTTTAATAAACACAAAGGGCACAGATTTTGCAGTGATAATAATGGCGAAACTGTTACTGCTCGTCGTCATTACTCCACTGAAACTGATAGCAACTTTTGGAGTCCGCACATGTGCAGAATAATGAGGACATTCAGAAGTTGCTGTTAGCATTTCTACGCTCCTCCAGAGGGAGCACTGTTGAGGTCCCCCAGAGTGCAATCCCTAAGCAAATCAGTGAATTCATGCACATTTCCACTTTTATGTGGTTCGTCTCACTGTATAAGTTACAGCTTGTTGAATGAGGTGAAATTGGGCTTTTAACAGGGTACTAACTTCATAATTACTGCTAAATACCCTTACTGGCCCTGAAAAGCTAATGTTCAAATTTTTCCATGATGACAAAAAATTCCACATATTTTTAATATTTTTAATAGCTGTCAGTGTTGTAGCTGTACTGGTACAGCTTGGCTAGAGGTGCAACTAATTTTGGAGCACAAGTCTTTAGCACTGTGGCTGGTATCTTGTTGAGGTCCATTGCCTTTGTTGTATCTAGCATCTGTGATGCTGGGGACCTCAGGAGGAGGCCAAGAGGGATCATCTGCTTGACACTTTTGAATGAAGCTGGTTGCAAATGCTTCACCCTTGTCTTTCACATACACATGCTGCGCTCTGCCATCATTGAAGATGGGATGTTCATGGCGTCTCCGTTATCATTGTCCACCATCATTCACGACCGGATGCGGCAGGACTGCAGAACTTTGTTCTGATCTGTTGGCTGTGGGATCACTTAGCTCTGTCTATAGCACGCTGCTTCCCCTGTTTAGCATGCATGAGGGCCCATGTTGTAGCTTCACTAGGTTAGTACCTCATTTTCTGATATGTCTGGTGCTGCTTCTGGCATGCTGTGCTACATTCTTCATTGAAGTAGGATTAGCTGCCTAGCTTGATGGTATTGGTAGAGTGAGGCATGTGCTATGCCATGAGGTTACTGATTGTGGTGGAGTACAATTCTGCTGCTGCTGAAGGCCCACAGCGCCTCAAGGATCCAGTTTTGAGTTGCTAGATCTGTTCTTAATCTATCCCATTTAGCATGGTGGTAGTACCACACAACACGATGGAGGGTCTCCTCAGCGTGAAGATGGGCCTTCGTCTCCATAAAGACTGTGCGGTGGTCAATCCTACCAATACTCTCATGGACAGATGCACTTGCAATAAGTAGATTCCAAGGAGGAAGTCATGTAAGCTTTTCCCTTGAACTGGTTCTCTCATCATCTCCCACAAGCCCAGTAAGGGCATGCCACCCACCAGATTGGATCCTTGGGAGCCTGTGAAATAGATGCTACACTATTGAATTTCTAGGCCTTGTTTTTTTGTCCCTGCAATTTAGCTGCTTGAGGGGAAAATAGTTTAAAAGAAATGTAATCAAAGGGTAACCTTAATTTTAGGTATTGAGTATTGCATATACACAGTGAACTATATTTGCATTTAAGGCAAATAAATCTTTACTTCTCAGAAAACAACATTATGGCCGGAATTTTATTCGGGGGTGGTGCGCCTTGAACTCGGTGGTGTGCCCGCATTCAGCGGCCACCACCGAGCCACCGCGATATTACGTGTGGGGGCTCATTAGCATCACTGCGAAGCGCCGCTCCCCCCCAACAATATTACGTGGGGGGAGGCAGGACATCCTGCGCAGTGAGGAAACTTTTGACAGCTGTGCAGCAGATGCTGGGGCCCTATTTAAAGTGCCCCAGCACCTGCTTCCTGACAGCTGTCAAAGAAATACTTACCTCACTGTTGAAGAGTGGGGCTGCTGTCAATCTGGCAGCAAAGCAGAAAGTACTGGAGAAACTCAACAAGTCAGGCAGCATCTGTGGAGCGAGAAGCAGAGTTAACTTTCAGATCTGTGTCTAAGTTTACAGACCTGAAAGTTAACCCTGCTTATCTCTCCACAGATACTGCCTGACCTACTGAGTTTCCCTAGCAGTTTCTGCTTTGCTGCCACATACTTACCCTGCTGTGTCCCAGTGTCCTGTGATGTTGCGATCCTCTTCTTCCACTCAAGTGTAACATTCCTTCTTGTAGGCATGCTGCACCTGGGTGAATAATCTTAATTTCGCACATTCCAGGATGTGAGACCAAATAGACCATAAAAGTCAAATACACAACAGAAATAAAACCATAATTGAAGAATATCTACATACTATGGGCTTCTAATCATCTGACTGTGAAAAGCCGCAGACAAATATGCATTTGGAATCTGTATTCATTTCTCTGCTAACTGCTATGTGAAAATACATGTAACGCCAATTAAATGATCTTTGTAAAAAAACAGGAAAATATGTTCATATTCTAGCTGCATTGCCAACTAGAAATATTATACCAATAACTATGATCAGCTGCTGCAGAAGCAAAGTGTTCGTGAACATGTGTCGATGTGTACTAGATGAAAAACCATGACAACAGTACAGATTTCCTCACTAGTCCTGCATTGGTTTTCAACCATGTGCAAGATAAACCTTGCAGCCAGAAGTTAGAGCAGTTACATGGTGGAGTCACCTTTGCATTTAAAGGACCACACCAAAAACCGAGGATGGCAGAGGGGTACTCCAGGGTGGCCCTACAGTTCAGTTGAAGCTTCCCTGCTCACTCTCCTCCGGGCTGTGTGGGCAAAGGGGAGGTCCTTTTCACCAGCGATGGTAAGAAGAGGCCCTCCCACCTGAACAATGCAGCCTGGTTGGAGATGGCAGAGGAGGTGAGTAGCCATAGGGCCATCTGGCGACAAAATGTCCAATACCAGAAAAGGATGAACGAAGCCAGCTGGGGTCCTCTAGGCCTCGTGTGCACAGGGTACGAGCGCCAAACTCATGCACAGCCAAAGTGCAATCACATCAGCAGTCTTCCTCCAGTCAGGCTGCTAGCACAGAGGTTGCACTGAGAAGGGGCACTTGCCAGCGTTTACAGAGAACACACTGACACAAATGAGAATGCACGGGTGTCACAGCAATGTAAATATGCCTTTCACTAAATGTTCCTCACCTGCATGTGTGTCCTTTTCTCTGTGTGAATGATGTGTGCCAGCATGTAGCGCCAATATCACATCTCTTTGCACTGTTGCCCCTTCAGGAGAGCCAACGTATGCAATAACATTATTGCCATGCCACCATTACTCATGAGCATCTCCACAGATGCAGTAACATAGAAATTGGCTCAGTCAGTTGCTGCCTCTAATGGTTTACACAGGGATGCTGCAGATGTGGACTGGTGCACAGCAGATGAGTGAGGGTGATGTGTGGCTTGATAAGCCACTGCTGTACATCCCTAGCTCACTGCTAGCCCTGTGTGCTGAGTCTGGGTGCCATCTGCCCTCCAATGTGCCTTTCCTGTTGTAGGTTCTCAGCGTCCTTGTTGTTGGTGAAGGAATCCTGTTGACGTCTCTCCTCATCATGCCAGGCCTGCCCTCTATTGAGTGCATAGTTGTGCAGAGCACAGCAAGCAGCAAAGAAAGGAGCTGGCCTTTTCAGCCCGTAGTACAGGGCATCACCCTATCCATCCAGGCATTGGAAGCACTTTTTCAGCATGCCGGTCGTCTGCGCAATGGCGTCTCTTGTAGCTCAGTGGCTGGCGTTGTATCTCTCCTCTGCAACAGTTCTGGAGTCTCTCACTGGTGTCTGGAGCCATGTCTGCAAGGGATAGCCCTTGTCTCCAAGAAGCCACCCCTCCATCTGAGTCAGTTCAGTGAACAGCGTTGGCAGCTGGGACTGGCGTAAGACCCAGGTGTCATGGCAGCTGCCTGAGAAGCAGGCACAGATTTGCATGAAGCATCTCTGGTGATCACATACCAGCTGCACCTAGATTGAGAGGATTCCTTTAATGGTAATGTCTGCAGCAGTCTATGAACCCAAAAACCTATGGTTCTCCGGCAATGGTGCCAAAACCAATGGCCCTCTGGGCCTTGCTGTGAGAGTCCGTCCTGAAGCAGACATACTCACTGGCCCTCCGGTGCAGGGCATTGGTGACCTCCCTGATGCAGAAGTGCACTGCTGACTGTGTGACCCCACAAAGGTCTCAGGTGGGCCCCTGAAATGCTGCATAGGCATCAAGCTTAAGAACCGCTGCTACTATGAGGAGCGCAGGCATAGGATGTCCACCGAAGCCCATGGGCTGCAGGTCATTGTTGAGCAGGGCACAGAGACGCGTCACCACCCTTTCGAAATGCGCAATCGCCTCTGACACTGGTGCTCTGACATCCGATGACATGTCATGTGGGGCCTATAGATGCAAGACGACCTTAATGGCGAACTAGCCTTGGGGGCTGCTGCTCACAAGCGAGGGCCTCGACGTGGTTCGCAACTGCCTGTTGATTTTGACTTCGGTGCATACGGCTCCTCAGACGATGCAGATCATACAATGTAGGATGAGCCATACCCATTTCCATGTGATAAATAAAGTTGTATCCTTCATTTTTCCAAGGTTCCTAACAGGGCAGGAATCGGTGTTGATGGGTACATCAGGGGCTTTCATGGAGCAAGTATGTGTCGTGGCATGGCATTGCCCATCTTGGCTAACACTCAGAGTGGCACAGCATGCCCACATAAAGATCCTACCAGCTGCATTAATTGCCCTCACCATCCATATAACCTTAACGCTCCTGCCCTTTCGGGCACCCTCCCCACACACAGGGTGACTAGAATGCCATTGCTCCTTCACAAACACAAACAAACGCAAAGCATACACTGTTTACAGCGGGAGGGTACACAGTACCTCCCTTCATGCCTGCAGAGCTTTCCCTCCAGTAATCCCAGACCCCCTCCCTCCTCCCTTCCAGAATGCAGAGCTGAGACCCCTGTAACTCTGCACTTACCTTCACAAGAACACAAGAAATAGGAGCAGAAGTAGACCATATGGCCCATCGAGCCTGCTCCGCCATTCAATACAATTGGGCTTCAATTCCACTTTCCTGCCCACTCCCCAACTTCACTGTCCAGTACTGCTGCTTCTGATGTCCTGTCTGGTTTTCTGTTTGTGAACGGGACGGCACATAACAGCCGCCCATTCTACGTAAAATGAGTAAGTGCGGAGCGAGAGGCAGCGGGATGCATAATCCGCAGACGTAAGTAGCGTTTTACATATTCTATTTGGGGTGCCACCGCCGAGCGGCTGGGTGCTCGAGGTTCCCCCCACCGCCGGTAATATGCAGCGGGCCCTTCCCGACGTCGCAGATCGAGGCAGGCCTCTCCCCGCAGAATTTTACCGGCCCCGCGCCACAACCCGCAAAGTCGAGGGTCCGCTAAAATTCAGCCCTATGTTTTACTGTGTACAAATGTAAAGATTGCCAGAGATAAGGTTTTTAAAATCGTATATGCTTAAATTCATGCAATGAATAAACATTAGACAAACTCAGATGGTTGTTTACATTAACAGAGCAATGTCATTTTCAACAAAAAAGTATTCGGCTGCTTTGCCACAAAGATAATTGGTGTCAGCAACAGATTAGTTCCTGGAAGGTTTTGATAAGATGAAGACTTCTGTGTTTCGAATAACAAATACCACTATTTATCTAAAATCCAAATGATGCATTCAATTTTATTCAACAACTAAGCAGACATCATCACTTTTTAAAAATCGGGAGATAATTAAGTTTGACTTATATGGCTTGTTGATGTCATACAAAGAAAAATAAAAGGAAATCAAGATGAAAAATGAAAGGGCAAAAGAAAGGACATCTGAAAGCATGTTAATTGAAAGAGGAAAGAACAATCACAAAAGATCAAAAAGGAAGATTTGGTTATTACGCTCTTAGCTACTGCACAGAAATAAATGAGTTAAGGCCCATTTAAAATCCTTGGTTTCCTTATTTGAATTGTCCAATTCCTCAATGTCTTTTCAGAAGCCCAATAGTCTAAACTCACACAATAGTCATAGAGTCATAGAGTTATACAGCACCAAGAAGAAAATTTTCTTCTAGCCACCACCCTGTTTATATTTAAAAATGGAGAAGAGGAACCAAAAGCAAGCCATTAGTAGCTGTGCCGATGTAAAGCTGTGTTTACATCGGTTCTTATTTTTGAGCAGACCTACATCCCGACATGCAGAACTCCCATTGGATACAAAGAGGTTTTAAGACCAGGTGAGAAAGGGGTCTAGGAGGGGTCCCTCTCAGCCTTCAGCTGGTCTTACCGTAACAGGTTTAATTTTAGACACACCGCGTTTTTAGCTCCCCCTTGGTGAATCCTTGTTCACAGCTTTCCAATTATAAGGCAAAGGAACCAGCACAAACAGGTTTTCTTAGGTTCATAGAAGAAAGGTTGAAACTTATTAAACTTAAACTCTAATTTGGTTAACTACAGATACACGACGCACCCACGCTAGTATGCATACACGATACACACATGCAGATAGAGACAGAAAAGAGCAGAAGAAAAATAAAGTGGAGAAGATTGAGGCAAGAGGGTTTTTGTTACGGATCTTCGAGCTCACTGTAGTGCCCTTGATTGTAGGTAGATCCTGCTTTTCATTGGGGCCCAGTATTCTTCTTAAACCTTATTCACTGCAGGAGATTTTTCTCTCTTGGGGTTCATGTGTCTTCAGTGGATTTGGAGTTCCATGAGAAAGAGATTGGTGCAGACAGGAGATGCTGTGGCGAGCCAGCCAGGAGAGGTCTTTTCAGTCCAGGAGCAAACAGACTCTCTCCGTTCAAAAGCTCTGTGGCTTGTTCAAAACTCCCTGGACCAGCCATTTAGTTTAACTAGTTTGTGGATTGTATCACCTGAGCAGTTTCTGGAATGCTCCTCTTACACACAATACCAGGTGGTCAAAGTCCATTTTAAGATAAGTAGATAAGGCAAGTAACCTCTCTTATCCCTACTGGTATGCAAATATCCTTGGCAGCCCTTGTAACAGGCCTTCTCTTCTTCCCAGCAACAATTTGAAATTTAATGTCCATATGGTGAAATTAATATGCCTCATTCTTGGCAGGTGGAGACCCAGCATGACACCTCCACCCCCAATGGAATGAAATGCAAAGTGTGAAAAGCGCATTTCATTAAAAGAGTCGAGAAAAATTTAAGATACAGAAAAAAACATGCATTTCTCTCATTCATTCCCATTCATTCATAAATCTTAAAACTTGTTACAGTCTGTCTTTTCTTAGTGGCAATGCTGCTTTTATTAGCCCCTTTTTGGCATCCCAGGAAACGTGGTTTTTGGGGAAGCTTTTTCAGTTTGCACATTCCCATGACTGCCTAGGGTCTTTGTTCCTGCTGAGGTCTGCAAAGGTGGTATGGGGGATTAAGTTTAGTTAGCCCTAAGTTGGAATTTTTTCCAGGATAGTCAGTAGTGGATGGGTCTATCCTGAACTCTCTTTCAGTGCTTTGCTGAGTCATGCAAAGGCTTTTGACTTCAGGGGATGAGTGTTTCTCTTTTTTTCTGACTGTGGGGGAGGATTCTTTGCTAATCTCCCCTTTGTCCTCTGGGGATACTCCCGCCTGCGGGCATTTGTGCAGACTCTACTGCATGCCCCTGTAGCACTTCGACTAGGTAAGGTATCACCCTCACAGTTTCTGTGACCCCTAGAGGTCTTTCTTTGTTTCTGCAGGTTCCTGTAAATGCTGTTCACAACTCTGGTGGGGTGCTTCGAGTGTCTGCATTTACATAGGAGGATGTGGGGTCTAACTTTTCAAATCTTTCGGGGTTGGCTGACCGGACAATAGAGGTTTTCATCTGGGATTCCTCCCGGACATCCTTTAGCCTGTCCTCTTGGTCACTTTTTCCCCTTTCCTATCTAATCTTTTGTCATCCTTGTGCCTGCCTTTCCCCTTTTGTTCTTGGCAGGGGTCCCTTACAGTTCACCGGCCCTCTGCTGGAGGGTCCTCCTAACCCCGGTACAGGACTTAGAGGTGCAGGTTTCACTGTAGGTTGGGGGTTCCCCTCCACCTGGAACATGTGGCACTCCTGCAGTACTCCACCACATCTTTGTGGAGTTTTTGCCAGTCAAATTGCTGCCCTATGAGGGTTTTGGTCTTTTGTATACCGGCATGTACAGCTACAGTAATCTCGTGGGCCCTTCTTAATATCTCTCTCCGGTATCTCTGTGGCACCACTAACTGGTGAACTATTGCCCACTCCTTGCTCTCAGGTCTGTGAGGAGAACTTCATTTCCTCATCAGTATCTCATTCTTTAAATAGTAGCAATTCGGGGCTCCCTCTGCTTCACTTTCAGACTGGGAAGCCTGTGCTAACTCTCGCAATACTGGGTCGGCTTGCTGAGCCTCAGCTAGGGAAAATCCCTTTAATTCATTCCCTGGGTCTCCTAACTTTCCAAAGAAAGTCTCAGACAGACAGACCTGGTCATCTGCCTGCAGTGCCAATTCAGTGTCCTCTGGGGGAGCTGGTTTGATCCTGGCCTGATCCACTACACAGTCAGGGAAACTGTAGGGGTCTGTCTCCTGCCACTGCCCTGTCTTTCTGACCTTCTGCGGTCTTTCTTTCACTAGAGGGGGCCTGCCACTTTCACCCCCGCCAGATCATTACCTAGGAGCAAGTCAATCCTGTCCACAGGCAAACTAGGGACAATCCCTATGGTCACCAGTCCCGAAACTAGGTCACACTCCAGGTGCACCCCGGTGTTAAGGTACAGGCATACATAGCCCTCCAATACCATTCATTACAATTCTGTGTTCACTGCACTCTCTGGGGGAAAGGTCAGCCGTTTTCCCAGCAAAAGGGATCTAGTGGCCCCTGTCTCCCTGAGAATTACTATAGGCTTGCTTGCCCCACTCGAGGGATATGAGGTTATTTTCCCTTCAGACACAAAACCCTGATAACCTTCAGGAATCCTATTGAATTTTCCTGCACTTGCAGTAATAAGCTTCCTGGGTCTCACTCTTACTGCAGTTAAAGCCACAGCTTGTTCTGCTGCACTCTTCATCGGGATCACTTCTCCACTGAGCGGTGTGCCCTAATTAATCCTACAGGCTTTCCTTTTAGTTTCCAGCAGTCAGCCTTTATTACAATGGAAGCACACAGGTTTCCGGATCACGTTTCTACTCATAGCACCTTCCTTTTTGGCTAGAGCAGGACCCCCTGTGTCTCCTGCTTTTCTTTATCTCCCAGGACTGCTTGAGCTCCTATCACCTTCCCACCCTTTGTTCTTTTCGGATTTGTGGGGGTAACTGGTAAAGGTTCTCCCCTGGGAAACAGACTTATAAATTAAAGCAAAATCATCGGCCAGAAAGGCCGCTTGCCGGGCTCTCTGAACCTGCTGCTCCTCTACATGTGTCTTTATGGAGAGTGGGAGAGAGTTTTTAAATTCGTCTAACAGAATTACTTCTCTCAGATTCTCATAGCTGAGCTGTACTTTAAGAGCCATCAGCCACTTGTCAAATGTCAGCTGCTTACTTCTTTCAAACTCCAGATACATTTAATCAACTTGCTTCTTGAGGGTCTAAATTTTTGGCAATAGGCTTCGGGTGCTAATTCGTATGCCCCAAAGATAGCGGTTTTTGTCAGTTCATAATTTGATGAACTCTCATCTGGCAACAGGGAATAAACCTCATGGGCTTTTCCAGTTAGCTTGCTTTGTAATAAAAGAGGCCAGGTCTCAGCTGGCCATTTTAGCTGCCTTGCCATTTTCTCAAAGGACACGAAACAGTTCTTCTACATCTTCCTCATTGAATTTTGGGATTAGTTGAGCTAGTTTTAACAATTTTGTACCCAGCCCTGAATTATGCTCCTCCATATTGGCCATGCTTTCACTGGGGTTACTCTGTCACCCCCTAGTTAACTCAAGCCGCTTCAGCTCTCTCTCGTCGCATTCCTTCCAAAATTTTCTAACTCTCTCTTTCTCCTCTCTCTTGTTCCTTCTCCTGTCTTTCCTTTTCTTCACACTCCTTCTGTAAGGCTCTCTCTTTCTCCCTCTTCTGCGTCTGTCTTTCTCATTCTCTTTCCCTGTCTTCTAATTCAAGTTTCCTTTGCTCCAATTGTATCTTTGCTAACAATACCCCGTTGGAGTCTGCTCCTAACCCTGCTTCTGCTTCTTCAGATTCAAGGGAAAAATGGTTGGCCACTAGTCTTAGGAGTTCAGACATCCTAGCCTTTCCATGTACAGTGATCGCACACTGCTCAGCCATTTTTCTCAACTCCTCCATAGACCATGCATTTAACTTATACCAAGTTACTTCAACCTGGCTTGGAGAGCTATTAGCTTCAGTTGCAGACATGTTGGTGTCCAAGCACACACAACCACAAGAAAACCTTTAATGAAATCTTTTTCTTTCTTGATTGGGAACAATTTGGCTTCCCACTTCCAATTTCTCTCATTTATCTGTGGGTAAAATCCAGGATGGTAGCCCCAAATTTCTGTTATGACCAGGTGGGAAAGAGGTCTAGATTTCCCTCTCAGCCTTCACCATGTCTTACCGTAACAGGGTTTAATTTTAAACACACCGTGTTTTTAGCTCCCCTTTGGTGAATCCTTGTTCACTGCTTTCCAATTATAAGGCAAATAAACCATCACAAACAGGTTTTCTTAGGTTTAAAGAAGGTTGAAATTTATTCAATTTAAACTCTAATTTGGTTAGCGCCTACGGATACATGATGCGCCCACGCTAACATGCATACACGATACACACATGCAGATAGAGGCAGAAAAGAGCAGAAGAAAATAAAGTGGAGAAGTTTGAGGCAATCTCTGAAGAGGGTTTTTGTTACGGATCTTCGAGCTCACTCTAGAGTCCTTGATTGTAGGTAGATCCTGCTTTTCATTGGGGCCCAGTATTCTTCTTAAACCTTATTCACAGTGGGAGACTTTTTTCTCTTGGGGTTCATGTGTCTTCAGTAGATTTGGAGTTCTGTGAGAAAGAGATTGGAGCAGACAGGAGATGCTGTGGCGAGCCAGCCAGGAGAGGTCTTTTCAGTCCAGGAGCCAACAGACACTCTCCGTTCAAAGAATCTGTGGCTTGTTCAAAAAACCCTGGACCAGCTAGTTTGTTATCTGACCAGCTGGTTTAACCAGTTAGTGGATTGCATCACCTTAGCAGCCTCATATACACAATACCTGGTGATCAAAGTCCATTTTAGGATAAGTGGATAAGGGATGTAACCTCTCTTGTCCCTATTGGTATGCAAATGTCCTCCATCCAAGTCTAGCAGCCCTTGTAACAGGCCTTCTCTTCTTCCCAGCAACACTTTGAAATTTAATGTCCATATAGTGAAATTAATCTGCCTCATTCTTGGCAGGTGGGGGCCCAGCATGACAGAAGTAATGTGTAAAGCTTCACTGCCAATATTTTGTGATGGCTTTTTGATACTTGCTGTTTCAGTGCTGATGAATGTAATGCCAGGAGGAAAAATCCAAGATCATCTTTCAGACATGTCAGATGCAGTGGAACCAGGGAAAAAGTATTTCCCACAAGAAGTACCTTTCATCTCTTTCCAGAATGTTTGTCTATTGTCTTCAAAACTTCCATTGTGTAATTAAAACTAACTGACTAGAGGAAGATACACTCAACAATCTTAGATTTTAATAACTGGATATATAGTTGCATCAATTTTGTGAATTCCTGTTGCCTTAGTATTTTAATCATTACAGGAATAAAAATAGATGTTATTAGTGCTGGTAGGTAGTCGCATAGATAACTGATTGCAACAGTGACATCCTCCATTGCTTCGTTCCGTTAAGTCTTGGCTGATTTTAAAGTAGGTGTTACATTGTCAATGAGCCAAAGAGCTGAATATTTAATGCAGCAAATTATTAGAATATACTATTTGGATTATTTGACGAGGCATAACTGGGACTAGCTGGATTAATATTAAACTCCATATGTGAATAAATTCTGAAAATAGAAAAGTACAAAATCATTCAATGGTCTGTTCCCCAAACAAGTGATGGAAATGTACAGGTATATGCATTCTGTTAACAAAATATTTAAGTGATAGTTAATTTAATTAATATTAACTGAATACCAAAGTTTATTAATGTAGTGATGGAGTGCAGAATATATGTAGATAGCGGCTCAATGATAATTGAGGAAACTCCCATTTGCTGACCAGTTTCTGTACACACTGATTGGTCCGGAGTTTGCTGTCTTCGTCGCTGACCTTGAAGAAAGCTGCCACAAAGAATTAGTCATCTCTCCCAACTTTAGTTTCATTCTTGCAACAAGTCAAGTGGATCTCCAGGCATCCAGCGATAGTGATGTCATCAAGCAGGGTAAGCAGCCAATCACATTCAAGTATTTTCATAGAGCACAAACCAGGAAGTGAAATGCACTGATTATCCTTCACCTTTTAAGAGAGCAAAATAAATGTTTGGGACATACACATAGGAATAAGGTAGAAGCTGAAATTTCCTAAACTTTAAAAAAGTTTACTATTTTTAAAAAGGGCATTTTTATCATAATGGAGGAATTTGACAGTCCACAAATATAAAATTAGTTTTTCAGGGCCAGAGATATTTTTCAGCAGTAATTATGAGCTCAGTATGCCATTAAAAGCCCAGTTACACCTCATTCAAAAAGGTGTATCTTTTTCAAGGGTCTTTACAGTGAGTCTAATAGCATAAATTCAGTTCAGTGATTTCTAATTAATTGAGTCTGTGGGAACTTCAGCAGTGTCCATATAGGAAAGTGTAGAATCATTGACTGCAACTTCTGGATTTCTATGTTTAACTGCTCATTTGCAAACTCCAGAAGTTGTTGTCAGTTTCAGAGGAGTAAAGGCAGCAAGCATTGATTGTTTCACCATCATTACTAAAGCAAATCCCAAGCCATAATCTCTCGAATGGACTATGCTAACTACTCAGACTAAAGGAAATTGCACAACATCAAGACGAGTTCAAAGGTAAAATATATTGATACGAAGGAAAGTAGCTAGAAGTATATGCAGAAAATGCAATACATGCAAAGAAACATTAGGAACTGCAAGAAAATACAGGGTCAGTAAAGTATCTGTAGACCATTCAACTAGTCCCGCTCTCAATCACTCACTCCCTTTCAGTAGCAAGCTAAGTCCCTCAAAAAGTTTGCTATTTTTTCTGCATGCACTCCCTCTCTTGGCAGTTCATTCTACACATTCACCACTAACAACTAAAGTAGTTAAATCTAAACTGTCTATGCACCTTTCTGCTTCTAAGCTTGAGCCCATATCCTGTGGTTCTAGTGTTTGTGACAATCTCAAACTAATGGGCTTCAGTTTATCTCTTCCCTGAAAAATGTTGAATATTTGTATTTGTTACGGTCAAGTGAGAAGGGGTCGAAGAGCTTCCCTCTTTTCACCCTCCTTGTTTGACCACAGCAGGTTTAATTCTTTCTTAAAGTGGATGCACTGTCCAATTCAGTTGATGTTTATCTACTTGCTATGAGCATAACACGAGCCAATCAGACAGCTTTTCTTGAGTTTAACAAAGAAAGAGGTTAACTTTATTGTACCTAAACCTAACTAATAAAATAATAAACAATGCACCAACCTTTACTCACACCCACACAATGGGGGTTGACACACACACAAATAGGTTACAGAGTGGAGAAAGGTAGATTGGTTGTGTTAGAGTCCATGGAAAAAAAGGTGCATACAGTCTGTGCTGTTTGGTGATTCGGCTGGCTTCTAGCTGAATTTGATGGTCCTGAGGCTTTTAGTTTAAAGAGATAGATGACTGGTTCGGTGGGTCTCTTTGAAGATAGTGATGTGGATGATTTCCTCCAACAGGGTTTCTAATTGTAGCCGGAGTATGCAAAGGTGGGCAGTCAACAGGCAGGATTTGAAAGCTTTCAAGCTGGAATGGAGAGAGAGAGGGACCCCCACTTAGGGTCTGCACATGTCAGAGTCCAAAAGCTTCTCCTTGGCTGCAGAGAAAACATCAGCTTAAAACCACAGATAGGGAGGGGCTTGTCACATGACAGTCACTCAGTCATTCAAATATAGCAGTATTTCTTCTTCTTTCTGAGAGAAGAGGTAGTTCCTTTAAACGTCCCGGGTCTTGGTTCTTGATGGGGCATGAGCAAACATTTTGTCTCCCTCCTCACAAGCATTGCAGTGTAGGATACAGTGTTGCAAATTAGGCAGCCATCTTAAGCTGCCAGAAAAGTCATCCTTTTAGCTGGCCTTTTAAAAATGTATTAAAAGAAATATAAATTCAGATCTCCAGTCTGTGGATTAAAGAAAATTATCATTCAACAAAGCACACTGGCATAACTGTACTGTTCCTAAGCTTCTTTGTTCCGAGGTAATTTCTTCAATCACTCCTTATCGCTTAGGTTCTTTAACCTAGATATTAGTTTGACTTTTTTTTTGCTGTGTTGCTTCCAATAGCTGGATATACTCATGATAGTATAGTGACCATAACTGCACAAAGTACGCCAGATGTGGCTGTACCAGTGCTTTGGACAGACTTATTAATCTCCTGGGACTTATACTGTTATTTGATTGCATATGCTAAGATAGCAAGGTTTGTGGGTCCATACATGCTGTAATTGAGTGGGTAGTAAGCAGTATCTGTTCCTGTAACAGCACTTTAAAGGACAATGCTGCCATAGAACAGCAGGAGGTTTGTCTCTCATTACCCTCTCTGGGTACTGTAAGCAAACCAAATGGCACCTTGGCTGATCTTACAGAAATCCCCAGTTGCAGCTTGGAAGGTCAGTGACCTAAAAGTTGAGAGCTTTGTTGACTTAGGTAGCCATAGACAAAGCTTCTTTGATGGAACTCCAAAATTGTGCAGAAGGTGGCATAGCTCACCCAGGACTTCATGGAGTCAAGTTGCTTAAGACACAACTCCTCACTCAGTCCCTCACAAGGTCTATGGGGTCTATATTCTCATATAGGGGGAGGTATATTGACACACCCTAATCCTCCTTTGATGTTGCCTCACTTGCCTTTGCTCCCTTCTGTTCTCCTTCTCCTCTTCCAATTATTGCACTTCTAACTTGCCAATTCAAACAGAGATTTTCAGGGCTAAATCCTACAAGCAATGAAAAACTAAATAGAATTGATTAAATTTAATATAGCTTAGAGGCTGTAATTCTTTCATTGTGCAGGAAAGAAAGCATTAGACGCCCAAAAACCAAGATGTCCAAAGTGGCTGACTGTTGTGGTATCTATCTACTGTGGATGTATTGTAGGACCCTGTGGCATAAAAGTTGAAAGCAATGGTGACCTTCACTGCTGTCTGTAGGGCATGGCAGATGGTTGACTGTCCTTGTAGATTTTCATGGACCAGATAGCACACATCAGTCACAGCTAACACATACAGTGCTGTTTGGTCATATTTAGACAGCTGTTGCAGTACTCCTGGTCTTTTAATCATTCACCTCCTATGCTATCTACTACTGCTTCCTCTTCCTCCTCCTCCTCCTCCAATGCAATATATAAAGTTAACAACTATACTCCTCCATACTATTTACCTGTCTTATGTTGTGGTGATAATTTGAAATCTTCGCCTTCATTAAACTCAACAGCTGAGATTTGCTGCCTGCCCCTGGCAATTTTTGTGCATCTGGGGAGTGCAGGACTCGAAAATTGCTTTATTTGTTCATTCTCGGATTGTGGGTGCCACTGGCAAGGCCGGCATTTAGTTCTCTTTGCTAATTGCTCTTGAAAAGGTGAAGTTGGGCATTCTTCTTGAACTGCTGAAGGTATGCATCACAACATCAGCACCTCCTTCCATGTCCACCCATTTTCCACTCCTCAGGCCTGGCAGCGCAGGGCACTACAATTAAATGCAAAAGAGGGAAAGATGACTTCTGATGTATTTCCTGCAATTTGTGTGGTTTGAACATCCAGTGCTCTAAGGTCAGCAGAGAAGACCCCAATTTATTCTTTTTTTTTGCATCGAGCCTTGTGCAAGTGCTTACAAAAGTGGCCTGCTACAAACTGAGAGGAGGCCTCAAAATTATTTTGAAATATGTTCTGATTTTGCAGGCAGCCTGTTGCAGCCTGTCACAATTAGCCAGTGGAGATTGGGAGCCTGTTTCCAAAATGTTCTTGACCTCGAGATGGGAAGCTTGGTCAAGATCAGAGGCTGACATCTCTTGGCAAGATGCACCTCAATCAAAGGAGGCAGAAGATCCTGACCACTACCTCCAGATCTGATCTGCAGTCATGCACTCGGTTATCAATTTGAATCTATAGCTAAGGAAGGCTTCTTATGCCTTTAACTAATGATCTTAACAAAGCCTTTACAGATAAAAATGAGACTTTATTCTCCTCTTTTGTTAATGCATACTGATCAATTTTTAGAGGGATGGGAATCCTTTAAGCAGTAAACATGGATCAATAATATATTTCCACTTTCTAATACTTGAGTACTTTTTTGTTAAATTTGCAGAGAGGAAAATGTAGTCCCAAAACAGATAGCAAGAAGAATTTAGACATCCAATTCACAACTTCCTATGTTAGCTATGCTGTTCTGTGCAAAAAGGATTAAATTGGCGAGCAACATGGCGAGCACTTTCATTCCAACCTTCATTGAAATGCCACAAAGTATACTGCATATGAATGCATAATTCTACACTGTAAGAACTACTCCATGCCAGAATAATTGAAGTGATTGTTGACCATGTTGACTGTATCTTGCCAAATAAATGAATTAAGATTGCAGGATTTTTTTGTGAAAATTTAGTTTAGAGTTTACATATGGAATAATTTGAACGAAAATTTCCATGTATCTTATTTCTAAATTTTGCCTGTACTTGCCAATGTCAGCACAAACTAAGCACTCATTAAAGAAGCACATACCAAGGATGCTCAATGATAATGGACTGAATATGGAATTTTTCCAGCAAGTGTCTGATAGCAAATAAGCCAAGAGGAGTGCCCCAATCTGAATGAGTTGTGTATGGTCTTCTCACTCTCATTCTGTACTTATGCGTCAAGTGCTTTGCGGTCCTACAAGTGCATTATCAAATTTGATAATCGAAAAGCAATTTATTACTATGTAATGTCTGATGCTCGCCTGCAAATCCAATATGTGAATGTCGCACACACTTGATCAATGCACAGTGTGTTTATTGTAAGAAACTCACACATAGCTGCATATTCGGGGAAAGTGATCAGCCTGAAGGTTGGTTAATTGGGGATAAGGTGTACTCCCTGCTTCTGTGGCTAATGACACCATTTCGAGCACCATACACAGAAGTGGAGATGACATTTAAGGAGATCCATGTCTCTACCAGGCAAATTGTGAAGAGAACCATGTATGTTCTGAAAAGCTGTTTCAGGTGTTTGGACAGATCTGATGGTTTACTGCAGTATTCCCCAGAAAGTGGCCAGGAGTATTTTATTAAGCTTTGCTTTGCATAATTTTGCTCTCGAGCAAGGTCCTAGGAGGGGCGCCGGTTGAGCTAAATGTCACGCTTCAGGAACTGGAGCTGAGGGGTGCTGAACCTGCACAAGGTGCAACTGCTCGAAAGGGCAGGGCTGTCACAGCCTAACACCTCTCGCATATCTTCATGTAATAAGCCCTACCTCATGCACCCCCCTCATCCCCCCCCACTGGGAGCAGAAGACAACTCAGACATTCCTAATCTGAACATTTCCAATTGTTAATTTGATTGAAAATTGTACACAAGTGGAAAAGTACAAAAATTTCAAAATTTATTCAACATTAAAAACATGCAAACATGAAACATCAGGGTTGAACAATTATTCAAAAAGTGCTAAGATGAAGCAACAAGAATTATTCCAAAAGTGTAAACAAAAGCTCCGACTATTCATGTTGCGTGTTCCTTGAACCTGTGTTAGGAGAGACTATACACAAAGACCGACCACTCCAGATGGGATCAGTAATGCAATATTGTGGATTCTTTATTGAATACTGACAGAGCAGCTAGTACATTGAAATATTCACTGTACAGGCATTTCTTCAAGACTGCTAAACACTCTGAACCACGTGGTGTGTTACATATAGCTCTTACACAACAAACATGAAGCCACATCTCTTAAAGGTGTACACACACAATTCATAAAATGTAACTTTAGAAAAGTGCAAATAAGTAACATCTATTCAAAAATAATAAATGTGCAAGCAATGAAATTAAAGAATGTTTCAAAAAGCTCTCTGTCAACTCCCCCATTGGATGACAAGGAGGAGAAAGTGGAGGTGGTGCAGATAGGGAAAAACTCCTCCAACTCTCAAGGCCCCCGTGCCCAGACAAGTTCTTCTACTCTCTGTGCTGTCTACCGGTCACTGTGGTTGGCATGTCTACCTGTAGTGTGGTGGAGGAATGTAAGTCTGATAAGCCATGAGCCTCAGCATCACCGACTCTTACGGCTGTTTGCTCCTGGAGCAGGGATGTTGCTGCCTGCATCCCTGGACTGAGATCCTGATCTGCTTCTTGTGGTCTGTCATATGCAACATGCCTACTAGGTCTCCAATACGGCAGGCAGGAAGTACACGCATAGTTCCAACCGAAATTGCGCCGTCTGTTTTGTTAGTATATGAGATCCTGCTGGTGGCTGGAGTGCATGCCGGCAGCATTCTAAGTAGATATGAACAGCAGAGTTTTGAATGAGCTTACATTTATGAAGGGTGGAAGATGGGAGCAAAACAATATATTTATCAATGAGATAATGCATTACATTTAAATGAGTATTACAGACTTTGTTTAGGGATTCACAATAGACCGAGGAAATCAATGAATACTTGATTAGACTTATTTATTTTCACCATCAGTCAACTTCAATTTTAGCAAAAGAAAAATTGATTATTGGTGAGCAAAAGAAGTATGATTTAGGCTTATATGTATTAGTTAATGTATTAATTCTGGGAAATTTATAGCTGCGAAAGGTATGATTACCACTGCTTATTTTAACACTTAGGGCTGAATTTTTGGGCCCTGTGAGAACAGAGGTCGATGGGGCCTGAAAATACTGGTGCTGGCCAGTTAGCCGGTCTGGTGACGCTGTTCTCGGAACCTGCCATATTAAGCAGAGCGGGGGTAAAAACCCCGATATAGGCCAATTAAGGTACCTGCAAGAGCTCATTAACGGGGAAGTTGTGAGTTTCACAGAGGCGCATGGGCTACACGCGTTGTCTGGGGCGGACCTGGTGCAAGGAGACAAGTACAGAGTGGTAAGTTAATCATGGCCGCCCCAGGAAATTACCCTGGAGTCATTAAAGTTTCAATGGCACAGTGGGGGCCTCGGCCATTGGGAAACAGGTTCCTGCGCAGATGGCGGAGGGAGTGGGCAGTAAGTGCTCGGGTAGTACAGCGGGGTGATCACCCTCTGCCATCACAGGAGTAGAAGAGCAGGAGGCAAGGCCAAGGACAACTGGACAACCTGCTGACCAAAAAGAAGGCAGCAGCTGGCAATTGGGGGCAGGACTCTCAGATGGGCCAAGAGGCGATGAGCAGCAAAATCCTCCACAAGGGCAGAGCCCTGGGCATCAGGAGCGCAGCGAGAGGAACAAGGGGCAGGAAGGATTTGGAGGCCTACCCTCTGCATAGGACCTACTGCTGAAGATGGAGCTACCTGGAGATGACCAAGACCCAGTGCTTCAGGAGGCTGTAACTCTCCAGGCAGATGGTCACAGATATCTGTGCCCTTGTCGCCATCGACCTCACAACTCACAACACTGGTCGCCATGCCCTGCCAGTAGCTGTCAAAATCACTGTGGCCTTGAACTTCTTCACTTCTGGCACCTTCCAATGATCAGCTGTGGACCTTGGTGGCATCTCACGAACAGCTTCACACCACTGCATCTTCCTGATGCCCTATATGTCACAGCTGGACAATACATTAATTTCATGACCGAGGAGGCCTTACAGGCATAAAGGGCAATGGGTTTTGCTTCCATCACTGGATTCCCCCAGGTGCAAGGCATCATTGATTGCACCCATGTGGCCATCAAGGCACCCAGCAACCACCCAATCAGATTCATCAACAGGAAGGGCTTCCACTCCCTCAACATTCAGCTAGTCTGCAACCACAGCAAAAGCTTCCTTCATATGTGCGTTCACTTTCCTGGCAGCTGCCATAACTTCTTCATCCTCTGCCAGTCCAGGCTACCACAGATCTTCACTGCACCCCCAAAAGTCTGTGGATGGATCCGAGTGGACAAGGGATATCCCTTGAAGAGATGGCTAGGACAGCTCCAGAGGCATAGAGATGATACAAAAAAGTGAACATCAACGCATGCTTGAGGAACAGCATCTCATTTACCGATTAGGCACACTACAGCCTGCCAGACTGAACATTGAATTCAATAATTTCAGAACATGACGGGCTTTTACTTTTAGTTATTTTTTTCTTTTTCCTTTCTTAAATTTTTTTTGTTTTTATTTTATTTCATCTTAGTTTGTTCAGTTTGCTCACCCACTGTTTTTTTCACGTTTGTAATTGCGGCTGTTCAATTTTCAGTCAATTAACACCCTATCTGTACTAATGCATTGTCTTTCAACACACCATTAACATGTTGTGGTCAGCTATTCTGTGACCTGGTCCTATCTACACCTTCTCCTTTGTTATTTCTTGCCCCACCCCTGCTTTACTTGCATATAACCTTTCACATTTCTAATATTTGCCAGTTCTGAAGAAGGGTCACTGACCTGAAATGTTAACTCTGCTTCTCTCTCTACAGATGCTGCCAGACCTGCTGAGTATTTCCAGCATTTCTTGTTTTTATTTCAGATTTCCAGCATCCACAGTATTTAGCTTTTATTATTATTATTATACAATAAATGCCACCTGCTCATGAAGAGAACCATTGTGTGGGCCATTGGACTTCTCAAAATGCGATTCTGGTGCCTGAACTGGTCAGGTGGCACCTTCCAATACACTCTTGCAGGGATTGGTTATTGTGGTGG
The DNA here is from genome assembly GCF_036365525.1 of Heterodontus francisci. Taxonomy (NCBI): domain Eukaryota; kingdom Metazoa; phylum Chordata; class Chondrichthyes; order Heterodontiformes; family Heterodontidae; genus Heterodontus; species Heterodontus francisci. The sequence goes on from NC_090390.1 coordinate 50,695,626, forward strand.
TCTGCTGCGTTCGCCATAACATGGCCCTCCAGAAACATGTGGACGTTAAGGATGTTGAGGCCCTGGAACCAGATAGCTCATCAGAGGAAGAGGAGGAGCAGGAAGTGAGAGAGGAGGAGGAAGTGGAGGCGGAGGGGGAGGATGCAGAACACTGAGGTGCCCTGGCTGCACAAGGAGGTAGCGAGGCATGGTGCAGGGCACAAAGGTCTCGTCAGGATGTCATGAATGTCAGGGATTATTTGATTCAGGAACGTTTCAACGGAGTCCCTCTGACCCAGGATGAAGGGCATGGAATGCAATTCATTCTGAGACAACTGTGCTAACACATCCATTGAAGATGAAGGTTGGAACATCTAAACTCTAACTGCCAATGAAGAATGCACGTGTGCCCAAAGCCTTTGCCCTCGCTTTGATCTTACCCTTGATCTCCTTCACCACCTCTTGCTACTTTTTTTGCCACATCGCCAAAAAAAGGAGTCTCAGATGTGTGCCTTGAAGTGTGATTATTTATAAAATGATATGAAAGGGAAACAATACACAAAGGCAGTAAGAAGACACCCCAGTGACCCACTCAGTGCTGCCCACGACATGGTGGTTCCACACTCAGCCACTCCTACATGGTGCCCCCCTTGTGGCCTCAGATGAGATGGAGGCAGTCTGCTCACTGGTCTCTGCCTGTGGCTGAGATGCATGTAGCGGTCGTCCTCATTGAGGTGATGCCCATGAGGGTATCACTGGAGGCTGCCACAACTGCATCATTGCTGAGACAGCATCTTGTACTTGGCCCTGCTGCACAGAAGCTCCCACAGTCAGAGGAGCCAAGGAGGCCGAGGATGATGAAAGCACCCCATGATGAAGCATCCACTCAGAGTGATGCCATATATGGCACTCCACAAGGTTGGCCATTCTCTCAAGGGAAGACCTCAAGTGCTCCAAGCCCTGTGCCATGATGGCACACCTGAGCTGGATGGAGTCCTCCCTCCTCAGTCCATGACCCCGCACTGCATCAGGGAACTCTGACATATGGGAGCACATCTCCTGCTGCTGTTCTAGGTACAGCCACCTTTGTTGTGATTCCTCATCGGTTCCAAGCTGAGCAGGGCTGTGTCTGTCCACCCTCCTCTGAGGACAACTACCCACAGCTGTCTCTACCCAGTGCCACCCCATCTAAATGCGCACGAGAACCCAAGGTGAGAGTATCTGCTCTGGTGGAAAGTGCACTTGCCAGGTTGATGGAGCTTCCTCAGTTTCGTGAAGTTCCTCTGGGATGGCAGAGGGAAAGGGAGAGGGTATCGTCGGGTGGACACCTGCACCGGAGGGAGACACAAGGAGAGATTATGAGAACCAGCCTAGGAGAGCAGAAGCCACTGCAGTGCCAAGGCTGCTCAATGCTACTCAGTGATCGGCATCCTACCAGACAGGATGGCTTTCACTACACCCCACCTATTAAGCGTTTCACCCTCTGTAAAAACCATCTGCACCATGGGCTCCCATCATTCCAGGCCAACTTCTTCCTCATCTGGAATCATGGCTATCCTTTCTCCATTGGCGTTATCCTTTGGTATTACGGAACCCCATGTCCGTCAGCACCCTTTCCTGGGCATTATGTGCCTGTTTCTACTGCAAGGACATAAGAGAATGAGATGAGGCACTGCTATCCTCTATCCAATGGCACTTGACCCTCTCCATTAGAAGCCGCGTGCATCATGGTGACAGGTCCTCAGCAGCACTGTGGCTCTGAGCCAGTCTGAGGGGTAGTAAGTGACCTGAGCACACACCCTTCCCATGTTCAGGAACATACAAACATGCATACGAGCATACGAATTAGGAGCAGGAATGGGCCACTTGGCCCCTCGAGCCTATACACCATTCAATAAGATCATGGCTGATCTGATTGTAACCTCACCTCCACATTCCCACCTACCCCCAATAACGTTTCACCCCCTTGCTTATTAAGAATCTATCTACCTCCGTCTTAAAAATATTCAAAGACTTTGCTTCCACCACCTTTTGAGGAAGAGAGTTCCAAAGACTCACGACCCTCTGAGAGTAAACGTTTTTCCTCATCACTGTCTTAAATGGCCGACCCCCTTATTTTTAAATAGTGACCCCTAGTTCTAGATTCTCCCACAAGAGGAAACATCCATTCCACATCCACCCAGTCAGGACTTCTCAGAGTCTTATATGTCACTTATAAGAGTCACTTCTTACTCCTCGAAGCCTAGCCTGTCCAACCTTTCCTCATAAGACAACCCGCCCATTCCAGTAAACGTTCTCTGAACTGCTTCCAACGCATTTACATCCTTCCTTAAATAAGGAGACCAATACTGTACACAGCACTCCAGATGTGGTCTCACCACATCAGGAGCAGCTTGCGCCCTGAGGGTCCTCAAGTGCTGTGTCTGCTGACATCTATCCTGAGGTTTGGGGGTTGCAATCACCTTGCCAGAGCCTATGAGGTCATTGAACCTTTTATGACACTGAATCCACATTCTAATTACGCCTCTGCCATTGATGATGGCAGCTAACTCAACCCAAGTCCATTTAGGTTTGGTTGGTGGCCACCTCCTGCCACCCTCTGAGGAGATGACCTCCCTTCTCTCACTCACGGCCTCAAACATCACCTCCAGGTCACTATCAGAAAACTGGGAGGGGCTGCCCTGTCCCGTGTGCCAGGCCTCTGGCTTTCCAATGCCACTTTTGAACATTGCAATCCTCGCAGAAACGCTTTTGCTAGCTTTCTTCAGAATTAAACTGTAATGGCTGCCGTGGGGAATTAAATCGGGCTTGTACATCAAATGGCCAGCCTCCACTCCTCTAATTAGCCACCAAACCCAACTCCAATTCAATTAAGGGGGTGCCCGCCACTCCCCCACCCCGCCCCGGAAAAAAAATCGACTTTAATCTATTTCCACAAAAATTCAGCCCTTCGTGTCTGTCTTGTGTGCTTCCCATGCTGGTGCTGCTACGAGATGCTTCCCCAGTGGTTACAACTTGGGAGGTGGAAAGATGCTTGGCTTCCATTGAGGGAAGTGAAGATGCTCTTGGGAGGATTTTCGCGAGCAGCTCTGGGCGTACAGGGGCTGGCTGCACACTGCAGCACCTCGGGGTGAGTTACAGCAATCAGGTCCAGGTGGTTCAGTGACATTAGTAAGGGCACTAGCAGAGTGTTTGGTGGGGGAGCAGGCATGCTATCATCCTGAGAGAGGACAGTAGGTGCCTCTGCTGTGGAGCCACGACCACTGTGATGGGGCGATGCCCTGGAAGCTCCTTGCAACAGTAGCCTTCAAGCAAAGATGGCAGTTCTCTGAGCTTTTGTGGCAGCAGTTTGTGCTGCCATGGAAGCTGTCAGAGTTATCAGAAGATGCTCCATCATGGTGGGTTCCACTGTGGTGTTGATGGTTCTGAGCACTCTGTCCATGTTGGACAGAATAGTTTCCATGCTCTGCAACATTGGGAACAAGCTCTCGGGCAGGTTGCCCAATTCACCTTGCATTTCCCATTATATGTCCATGAAGCTTCCTTGATTTTTGGAAGTATGCACATGCAAAACAATTTTAATATACTTTGGATTGTAGTTGGCATAATTTGGCTCAGTCAGATAAATGTCTTGTAGTGGTAATGTCACTGAACTAGTAATCCAGAGGTCCATGCTAATGCCCTAGGGACATGGGTGCAAATCCCATGATGGCAGCTGGTGGAATTTAAATTCAATTAATTAATTTAAAAAGTCTGGAACTGAAAGCTAGTCTCAGTAATGGTGCCATGAAACTATCATCGATTGTCATAAAAATAAATCTGGTTCACTAATGTCCTTTAGGGAAGGAAATCATCCATCCTTACATAGTCTGGCCTACATGTGACTCCAGATCCACAGCAATGTGGTTGACTGTTAAGTGCCCTTTGAAGTGGCCTAGCAAGCCACTCAGTTGTCAAGGGCAATTAAGGATGTGCGACAATACACTGCAACATCGGGAACAAGCTCTCTGGCAGGAGAGCCCTTGCCAGTGACGCCCACATCCCGTGAAAGAGAAAAAAAAAATACAGTGGCCAGGCTCTCATATGTGAAGCAGAGGAGAGTGCAGGTCAGGCCTATGCCACTGTGTCATCGATTCTGTATTGCACAGTTCCTTCAAGCATTGTTCCCTGCTGGGAATGTGTTACATAGAATTACATGGTATTTACAGCACAGGAAATGACCATTCGGTCCAACAGGTCCATGTCCATGTTTATTCTCCTCACAAGCCTCCTCACACATGACTACATCTGACCCCATCAACATATCCTTCTTTTCTCCCTCGTGTATTTATCTAGCTTTCTCTTAAATGCATCTACAATAGTCATCTCAACAACTCCTTGTGGTAGTGAGTTCCACATTCTTACCAATCTCCAGGTAAAGATGTTTTCCTGAATTCCCTATTCGACTTATTAGTGACTATCATATATTTGTGGCCCCTAGTTCCAGTGTTTCCCGCAAGTGGAAACTTCTTCACTATGTCTAATCTATCATAATCTTTCATAATCTTAACGCCTCCATCAGGTCACACCTCAGTCTTCACTTTTCCAGAGAAAAGAGCTTCAGCCTGTTCAATCTTTCCTGATAGGGAGAACCACTCAATTCTGATTTTTTTTTTATTCGTTCTTTGCAAGACTAGCATTTAATGCCCATCCCTAATTGCCCTTCAGATGGTGAACCACCTTTTGAACCACTAAGTCAATGTAGTGTAGGTACACCCACAGTGCTCTTAGGAAGAGAGTTCCAGGATTTTGACCCAGCAGCATTGAAGGAGCGGTGATATAGTTCCAAATCAGGATGGTGTGTGACTTAGAGGGAAACTTGCAGGAGATGGTGTTGCCATGCGTCTTCTGCCCTCGTCCTCCTAGGTAGTAGAGGTCGCGGGTTTGGAAGGTGCTGTCTAAGGAGGCTTAGCGAGTTGCTACAGTGCATCTTGTAGATGGTAGACACTGCTGCCACTGTGTGTTGGTGGTGGAGGGAGTGAATGTTTCGGGTGGTGGATGGGGTGCCAATCAAGCGGGCTGTTTTGTCCTGGATGGTGTTGAGCTTCTTAAGTATTGTTGGAGCTGCATTAATCCAGGCAAGTGGACAGTATTCCAACACACTCCTGAATTGTGTCTTTGAGATGGTGGACAGACTTTGAGCAGTCAGGAGGTGAGTTACTCACCATAGAATTCCCAGCCTCTAACCTGCTCTCATAGCCACAGTATTTATATGGCAAGCCCCATAAAGTTTCTGATCAAACCCCAGAATGTTGATAGTGGGGGATTCAGCGATGGTAATGCCATTGAATGTCTAAGAGAGATGGTTAGATTCTCTCTTGTTGGAGATGGTCATTGCCTGGTACTTGTGCGGCACGAATGCCACTTGCCACTTATCAGCTCTAGCCTAAATGTGATCTAGTTCTGATGAAGGGTCACTGACCTGAAACGTTAACTCTGCATCTCTCTCAACAGATGCTGCCAGACCTGCTGAGTATTTCCAGCATTTCTTGTTTTTATTCCAGGTCTTGCAGCATGTGGACAAGGATTGCTTCAGTATCTGATGAGTGGCGAATGGTACTGAACACTGTGCAATCATCAGCGAACATCCCCACCTCTGACCCTATGACGGAGGGAAGGTCTTTGATAAAGCAGCTGAAGATCATTGAGCCTAGGACACTACCCTGAGGAACTCCTGCAGTGATGTCCTGGGTCTGAGATGATTGACCTGCAACAACCACAACCATCTTCCTTTGTGCTAGGTATAGTTTTCCCTCTGTTTCCCATTGACTTCAATTTTGCTGGGACTCCTTGATGCCACACTCAGTCAAATGCTGTCTTGATGTCAAGAGGAATCCCTCTCACCTCCCCTCTGGAATTCAGCTTTTTTGTTCAATGAGGTCTGGAGCTCAGTGGCCTTGGCAGAACCCAAACTAAGCATCGGTGAGCAGGTTGTTGCTGAGTAAGTGCTGGTTGATAGCACTGTCAGCAACACCTTCCATCATTTTGCTGATGATTGAGAGTGGACTGATGGATGGTAATTGGCTGGATTGGATTTCTATCATGGAATCATAGAATGGTTACAGCACAGAGGCAGCCATTAGGCCCATCGTGTCTGTGCCAGCTCTCTGCATGAACAACTTACCAAGTCCCACGCCCCTGCCTTTTCCCACAACCCTGCAAATTTTTTCTCTTCAGATAATTATTCAATTCTCTTTTGAAGGCCTTGATTGAATCTGCCTCCACCACACTCTCAGGCAGGGCATTCCAGATCCTAACCGCTTGCTGTGTAAAAAAGTATTCCCTCATTGCTTCTTTTGCAATTTGTCCTGCATTTTGTGGACAGGACATACCTGGGAGAATTTTTCACATTGTTGGATAGATGCCAGTGTTGTAGCTGTACTATAACAGCTTGACTAAGGGTGCAGCTAGTTCTGGAGCGCAAATACAGCTGGGATGTTCTCAGGGCCCATAGCTGTATTCAGTGTCTTCAGCCATTTCTTAATATCATGTGGAGTGAATCGAATTGTCTGAAAACTAGCATCAGTGATGGCGGGCACTTCAGGAGGAGGTCGAGATGGCTCATCTACTTGGCACTTCTCGCTGAAGATGGTTGCAAATATTTCAGCCTTGTCTTTTGCACTGATGTGCTGGGCTCCTCCATCATTGAGGATGGGGATGTTCGTGGAGCTTCTTCCTTTGCTTAGTTGTTTAATTGTCCACCATCATTCACGAACAGATGTGATAGGACTGCAGAGCTTTGATCTGATCTGTTGGTTGTGGGATCTCTTAGCCCTGTCCTGCAAGCTGCTTCCGCCATTTAGCATGAAAGCATGCATGTTGTCCTGTGTTGTAGCTTCACCAGGTTGGTCCCTGGTGTTTGATATGCCTGGTGTTGCACCTGGCATGCTCTCCTACACGTCCCATTGAACCTGTGTTGCTCCCCTGGCTTGATGGTATTGGAAGAGTGAGAGATATGCTGGTCCATGTGGTTATTGAACCTGTGTTGCTCCCCTGGCTTGAGGGTATTTGAAGAGTGAGAGATATGCTGATCCATGTGGTTACAGATTGTGTTTGATTACAATTGTGCTGCTGATGGCCCACAGTGCCTCATGGATGCCCAGTTCTGAGCCATTAGATCTGTTCTGAGTCGATCCCATTAGTCGATCCCATGCCATGGAAACGATGGAGGGTGCTCTCAGTTTGAAGATGGAACCTCATCTCCACAAGGACTGTGTGGCAATCACTCCTACAATACTGTCATCAACAGATGTCTCTGTGACAGGTAGTTTTGTGAGGACAAGGTGAACAGGCTTTTCCCTCTTATTGATTCTCTCACCACCTGCCTCAGGCCCAGTCTGTCCTTCAGGACTCAGCTAGTACAGTCTAGTGGTGCAATTGTGCCATTGTTGGTGATGGGCGTTAAAGCCCCCCCGCCGCCCCCCCCCCCCCACCCGCCACCCAGAGTACATTCAGTGCCCTTGTTACTCTAATTGCTTCTTCCAAGTGGCATTCAACATGGAGGAGTACTGATCAGCAGGAGGTTTCCTTGCCCATTTTTGACCTGACACCACGAAACTTCATGGATCCGGAATCAATGTTAAAGGTTCCCAGAGCAACTCCCTCCTGGCTGTATACCACTGTGCCCCCACCTGTGGATGGTGATGAATGAATCTGGGACATTGACTGTAAGGTATGCTTCAGTGCCTATGACTATATTGGGCTGTTGCTTGTCAAGTCTGTGGGACATCTCTCCCAATTTTGCCACATGTCCCCAGATGTTGGTGAATAGGACTTTGCAGTGTCGACTGGGCAGGGTGTGTTTTTGCCGAACTTTTGCCTATGTCGATGCCAGGTGGTCCGTCCAGTTTTATTCTTATTTGACTTTTCTGCAGCGGTTTGGTACAACTGAGTGGCTTGTTAGGTGATTTCAGAGGGCAGTTAAGAATTAACCACATTGCTGTGGGTCTGGAGCCACATGTAGGCCAGACCAGGTAAGGACAGCAGATTTCCTTCTCTGAAGGACATTAGTGAACCAGGTGGGTTTTTACAACAATACTGTCATTTCATGATTATTATTGATGAGACTAACTTCTTATTCCAGATCTATTAATTAATTGAATTAAAGTTCTCCCAGCTGCTGTGATGGTGGTAGTGGGATCTGAACCCATATCTCCAGAGCATTAGTCTGGCCCTCTGGATTACCAGTCCAGTAACATGAGCACTATGCTACCGTCCCCCTATCATTCTAGTAAATCTTCCTGCACCTGCTTTATTCTTTTTGTAGACTGGAACTGTTCAGAGTAATCAAGTGTGGTCTAAGCAAGGTTCTATACAAGTTTAACATAACTTCTCTACTTTTCAGTTCTATCTCTCTAGAAAGGAACCCCAGTGCTTTTTTTAGGGTGTTATTAACCTGTGTTATTACTTTTAGTGATTTGTGCATCGACGACTCCACCCAATTTAGACACATTTTCCTAGGAGTGCGTGAGCTCTTTATTCTTCCAACCAAAATAAACCATCAATAATGAAGTTCACTAGCCAATTATTTGTTCGTTCTGAAAATTTATTAACATCTCCCTGTATTTTGGCACAATCCTCCTCTGTACTAAGTACACCCCACAAGTTGGTGTCGTCTGCACATTTTGAAATCGTGCTTCCGAGTCCCAAGTCCAAATGGTTTATTGTGAACAACAATAAAACCAACACCGATCCTTGTGGAACACCATTTTCCAGTATTTGTCAGTCGGAGTAACTAACTTTAACCTTTACTGCTTCTTTTCTGTTTTGCAGTCAGCTAGCCATTCTGCTACATTTCAGTGACTCCACATGTTGTGACCTCATTCATGAGTCGACTGTGATAGCTTATCAAAGGCCTTTTGGATATCCAAACGTATTGGCCGGAATTTTACTGGTCCAGTAAATGCGAGGTCAGAGGCGGTGGGGCAAGTAGGAGTGGGGGGAGTGTAAAATCACTGTATTTGGCTGCAAGTCTGACATCATGATGTCGCCTCTGGATTTTATCAGCAGTGGAAACCATGAAAGGAGAACTTCTGACAACGAGGTGGCAGAACGCCAATTGAGGTATTTAAAAGGCCAATTAACTGCAATTTTAACGGGGTGATTTCAAATTTATCAGCGGCACGGGGACCGAAAACAAGGTAGCAGTGAAAGGGGGAACGGCAAGGAACAGCAAAGCCATCGGGACAGCCACCATGCAGTGGCAGGAAGGGTGGTGCAGAAAGAGCAGTGGCACACATCGGCAGAAAGGAAGAGAAGGTGCCAGGAGTGGAAAGAGTGTGGCCAGGGTCACATAGAGGCAGTGGCACATGCTCCAAAGAGAAGACTCAGGTGAAAGTTTTGGGCATGGTGGAGGATTGAGGGGGTCAGCTTGTTGGTAGGCCTAAGATTGAAAGGGAAGCCACCTGCCTCATGGCCCCCGTTGAAGAGGAGGGACAGCTCAGAGTGAGGCAGGTGCAGGCTGCAGTGGGGCACATAACCAACCTTACAACCATCAAGAGTGCCAGCCTTATGGTGGGCCTGGCGCACATGGGCACAGATGGGCATGCTAGGTGCCATGTGCGTGCAGCGGAGCCTATCCCTAAGAAAGAGTATACCACCCGAGGCTGAACTTTCTGCAGATGTCCGGCCGGCAATGTCTTTCAAGACTGCGGCTCTCCAGGGAGGCTGTCGCTGATCTCTGTGCCATGCTGCAGGATAAGCTGAGACCCATGGGGGTTGGTGGACACCCAAAGCCAGTGGCCCTGAAGATCACTGTGGCTCTCAATTTCCATGCCTCCATCTCCTTCCAGGGATCCACTGGAGACATGTGTGGGATCTCTCAGTCTGCATCCCATCGGTGCATCAAACAGGTGACCAATGCCCTGTTCCAGAGGGCCGACGGCTATGTACGATACTGTAGCAATCCAGAGAGTCAGGCAGAGAGGACCATTGGGTTTGGCTCCATTGCTGGATTCCCCCAGGTGCAAGTGTCATCGACTGCACACACGTGACCAGTCAGCAGCCTTCATCAACTTACTCAATGTTCAACTGATATGCGACCACTGAAAGAAGATCCTCCAGGTGCCTGCAAGGTTGCCAAGAAGCAGCCACGCCTACACACTTCAGCTGTCCCAGGTGCCACAGCTTTTCTGGATCCCCACGGGTCTTCAAGAATGGATTCTCGAAGACAAAGGCTACTCACGATTATGAGGAACCCACACACGGATGCAAAGGAGAGGTACAATACCTGCCACGGATCGACCACGAGCAACCATTGAACAGGCCATTGGACTTCTGAAGATGCGGTTCAGGTGCCTTGATCAATCTGGTGAAGACCTTCAGTATGCACAAGCTAGGGTCTCGCAAATCGTGGTGGTCTGCTGTGCACTGCACAACCTAACACTGCAGAGGGAGGAGGCATTGAACAATGAGGATATCAGTGATCGTGGTGCCTCCTCCGACAATGAGGATGTGAAGGATCCAGCTGACCAGGCGATGCAAGATGAGGAACCCCTTGGACCATGGGCAAGGTGAAATGAGATACGCGCAAGGGAGGCTCAGGACACCTTTATACAGAACTGTTTCCTGTGACCCTTGTGCCCCTTCAGAAAGATTCGAATAAAGCCTTACCTTGAATCAGCCTTGCTGTCGGGTCCTTCATTTGGCTGTCAATTGGCCAGGTGCACTTTGCAAAGCGGAAAGGCTGAGGAGCTCAATGGGCGCAGATTAGTCCACCGCTTCCAATGCGAAACTGGCATCCATGAGGAGCTGTGGGCCATCAGCAGCAGCAGAATTGTACTCAGCCATAATCTGTAACCTCATGGCCTGGCATATCCCCCATTGTACCATTACCATCAAGCCAGGAGACCAACCCTGGTTCAATGAAGAATGCAGGAGGGCATACCAGGAGCAGCACCAGGCATACCTCAAAATGCAGTGTCAACCTGGTGAAGCTACCGCCCAGGACTACTTGCATGCCAAACTGCATAAGCAGTATGCAATAGACAGAGCTAAGCGATCCCATAACCAATGGATCAGATCTAAGCTCTGCAGTCCTGCCACATCCAGTCATGAATGTTGGTGGACAATTAAACAACTAACTGGAGGAGGTGGCTCCACAAATATCCCCATCCTCCAAGATTGGGGGAGCCCAGCACTTCAGTGCAAAAGATAAGGCTGAAGCATTTGCAACCATCTTCAGCCAGAAGTGCAGAGTGGATGATCCATCTCGGCCTCCTCCTAAAGTCCCCAGCAACACAGATGCCAGTCTTCAGCCAATTCAATTCACTCCGCGTGATATCAAGAAATGACTGAAGGCACTGGATATTGCAAAGGCTACAGGCCCTGATAACATTCCGGCAATAGTACTGAAGACCTGTGCTCCAGAACTTGCCGCGCCCCTAGCCAAGCTGTTCCAGTACAGCTACAACACTGACATCTACCCGGCAATGTGGAAAATTGTCCAGGTATGTCCTGTACACAAAAAGCAGCACAAATCCAACCTGGCCAATTATCATCCCCTCAGTCTACTCTTGATCATCAATATAGTGATGGAAGATGGCATTGACAATGCTATCAAGCAGCACTTGCTTAGCAATAACCTGCTCAGTGATGCTCAATTTGGGTTCTGCCAGGACCACTCAGCTCCTGACCTCATTACAGGCTTGGTTCAAATATGGACAAAAGAACTGAACTCAAGAGGTGAGGTAAGAGTGACTGTCCTTGACATCAAGGAAGCATTTGACCCAGTATGGCATCAAGGAGCCCGAGCAAAACAGGAGTCAATGGGAATCAGGGGGAAAACTCTCCACTGGTTAGAACCGTACCTACCACAAAGGACGATGGCTGTGGTTGTTGGAGATCAATCATCACAGCTCCAGGACAACACTGCAGGAGTTCCCCAGGGTAGTGTCCTAGGCCCAACCATCTTCAGCTGCTTCATCAATGACCTTCCTTCAATCATAAGGTCAGAAGTGGGGATGTTCACTGATGACTGCACAATGTTCAGCAGCATTCACGACTCCTCAGATATTGAAGCATCCCACGTTCAGATGCAGCAGGACCTGGGCAATATCCAGGCTTGGGCTGATAAGTGGCAAGTAACATTCGCACACACGAGTGCCAGGCAATGGCTATCTCCAACAAGAGAGAATCTAACCATCTGCCCTTGACATCCAACGGCATTACGATCGCTGAAGCCCCCCACTATCAACATCCTGGGGGTTACCATTGACCAGAATCTGAACTGGAGTAGCCATATAAATACCATAGCAATAAGAACAGGTCAGAGGCTAGGAATCCTGCGGCAAGTAACTCACCTCCTGACTCCCCAAAGCCTGTCCACCATCTACAGGGCACAAGTCAGGAATGTGATGGAATACTTTCCACTTGCCTGGATGGATGCATCTCCAACAACACTCAAAAAGCTCGACACCATCCAGGACAAAGATGTCCTCTTGATTGTCACCCCATCAACAAACATTTACTCCCTCCACCACCGATGCACAGTGGCAGCAGTGTGTACCATCTACAAGTTCTACAAGCAATGCACCAAGGCTACTCAGACAGCACCTTCCAAACCCACGACGTCTACCACCGAGAAGGACAAGGGCAGCAGATGCATGGGAACACCACCACCTGCAAGTTCCCCTCCAAGCCACACACCATCCTGACTTGGAACTATATCGCCATTCCTTCACTGTTGCTGGGTCAAAATCCTGGAACTCTCTTCCTAACAGCACTGTGGGTATACCTACCCCCCATGGACTGCAGCGTTTCAACAAAGCAGCTCACCACCACCTTCTCATGGAGAATTAGGGACGGACAATTAATGCTGGCCTGGCCAGCGACGCCCACTTCCCATGAAACGAATAAGCAAAAAGATGTGATCTTACAGGGCACTGAGAAGCAGAAAGATTGAGTGAAAAATTTATTGAGGCGCACACCAGAAAGAAAACTTAACATCTGGGAAAATAAATCACCCATGACCCCCAAGTGCAGCTAAGTGCACTTTTTAACTCTGACACTGTGGCTCAGTTGGTAGTACTCTCGCCTCAGAATTACAAAGTTCCAGGTTCAAGTTCTGCTCCAGGGCTTGAGCCCAAATACCAAGGCTGACACTCTAATGCAGTACTGAGGAAATGCTGCACTCTGAGGTAGGTGTGATGTTAAACTAAGGCCCCCATCTGTCTGCTTGGGTGGATCTAAAAGATCCCATGGTACTATCTTGAAGAAGAGCAGGGGAGTTATCCTGAATGGCTTGGTCAATACTTATCCCTCAATCAACATCACAAAAACATATTTTCTGGGCACTATCACATTGCTGTTTGTGTTTGCATGCTGGCTGCCGGGTTTCCTACATTACCACAGTGACTACATTTCAAAAGTACTTCATTGGCTGTAAAGCATTTTGAGATGTCTGGTGGTTGTGAAAGGTACTATATAAATGCAAATCTTTCTTAGCTGCTATGTGGTTCTCCCTTTGTACTTTCAGCTGAGGTGGTGGCAGGCTGCCGATTGTGCTGACCTGTGGCTGGAATGACCTTTGCCATTTACCTCTGTCTGCCTGAAGCCTTGAGGGTCCTGGCATGCTGAACGCTCCTACACGTTCAGCCTTCTACTGGACCTGACGCCATTGGTAAAGGGGCTGAGGAGCCGCTATCCACTCCAGGACCACCCTGTGAGGAGCCCCCAGAAGCAGAAGGCAGTTACTCCTCCTTCATTGCAATGCACATTTGTACCTCCCTGCAGACCTGAGAAGGATGAGGTGAATCCTCTCTTGCCTTGCCACTGCTGCATCGAGCTCATGGCCAAGGCAATGGCATGCAGGTCTGTGTGCATCTCCGGCCTCCACTGAGTGGTTTGTTGGATTTGGCTCTCTCCAAGGGTCGCCAGTCTCTCAATGGAGGAAGTCAAGCGTGCAGCCGTCAGAGACACAGCAGTGCTCATGGCTTGATTGGATTCCATTGCCAGCGCATGTGTGCACATAGCCTCTGGAAACTCTGCGAGATGTTCCATTACCTCTTGTTTCAGCAGTTGCCACGTTGCAGCCAACTCCAAAGGCATATCATTAGTCTGGGGCTCAGCAGGGGCCTGGCCTCCCACAGTCCTCCACTTCTCAGTGGCCTCGGCTGTCACAGCCTCTGCCAGCTGCTCGGGCACGTCTGTGATGTGCTCGCTAAGTAGTGACCCTGAATCTAATTGCGAATGTATACCCATCGACGTGAGATATCTGTGTTGGTGGAGGGTGCGTGGAATGATGTGACACTGCACCCTCTGAGGAGCTGTCCTCTTTCTCAGAGGTAGCCAGTTGTTTCCTTGTCTCTCGACGTCTTCTGACCTTGACTTGCCCCTGACCTGCATGAGTGAACATAAGCAAGGGTTAAGGGCCTCCCACTATCTCATCCCAGCCATGCTTGCTGTGGAGCTCTATGTGTCCAGCATTAGTCACATATTCTTTGTGTGCCAGATGCAGCTTTGTACAGCCATATTCATTGACTCACCCTCTTTCGTTGGCACTCCTGCCTCGCCATCTGGAAAGGCAGGGCCGCCATGGTGGCCTGCCAACTCCAAGGCCTTCTCCTCTATAAGTTATGAAGAAGACAGAAGGAGGCTACGAAGTGATATAGATAGATAGTGAGTGGGCAAAGATCTGGCAAATGGAGTATAATGTGGAAAAATGTGAAATTGTCCATTTTGTCAGGAAGAATAAAAAAAAGAAGCATTTTATTTAAATGGTGAGAGATAGCAAAGCTCTGAAATGTAGTGGGATCTGGGTGTCCTGGTGCATGAATCGCAAAAGCTTAGTATGCAGGTTCAGTGAGTAATTAGGAAAGTTAATAGAATGTAATCATTTATTGCAAGGGGAATTGAATACAAAAGTAGGGCGGCTGTGCTTCAGTTATACAGGGCATTGGTGGGACCACATCTGGAGTCTTCTTTCTTCTTCTTTGGCCTCCTTATCTCGAGAGACAATGGGTAAGCGCCTGGAGGTGGTCAGTGCTGTGTGGAGCAGCGCCTGGAGTGGCTATAAAGGCCAATTCTAGAGTGACAGGCTCTTCCACAGGTGCTGCAGAAAAATTTGTTTGTTGGGGCTGTTACACAGTTGGCTCTCCCCTTGCGATTTTGTCTTTTTTCCTGCCAACTGCTAAGTCTCTTCGACTTGCCACACTTTAGCCTCGCCTTTATGGCTGCCCGCCAGCTCTGGCGAACGCTGGCAACTGACTCCCACGACTTGTGATCAATGTCACAGGACTTCATGCCGCATTTGCAGACGTCTTTAAAGCTGAGACATGGACGGCCGGTGGGTCTGATACCAGTGGCGTGCTCGCTGTACAATGTGTCTTTGGGGATCCTGCCATGCGGCTCACATGGCCAAGCCATCTCAAGCGCCGCTGACTCAGTAGTGTGTATAAGCTGGGGATGTTGGCTGCCTCGAGGACTTCTGTGTTGGAGATACGGTCCTGCCACCTGATGCCAAGTATTCTCCGGAGGCAGCGAAGATGGAATGATTTGAGACGTCGCTCTTGGCTGACATACGTTGTCCAGGCCTCGCTGCCATAGAGCAAGGTACTGAGGACACAGGCTTGATACACTCGGACTTTTGTGTTCTGTGTCAGTGCGCCATTTTCCCACACTCTCTTGGCCAGTTTGGACATAGCAGTGGAAGCCTTTCCCATGCGCTTGTTGATTTCTGCATCTAAAGACAGGTTACTGGTGATCGTTGAGCCTAGGTAGGTGAACCCTTGAACCACTTCCAGAGCGTGGTCGCCAATATTGATGGATGGAGCATTTCTGACGCCCTGCCCCGTGATGTTCGTTTTCTTGAGGCTGATGATTAGGCCAAATTCATTGCAGGCAGCCGCAAACCTGTCGATGAGGCTCTGCAGACACTCTTCAGTGTGAGATGTTAAAGCAGCATCGTCAGCAAAGAGGAGTTCCCTGATGAGGACTTTCCGTACTTTGGACTTCACTCTTAGACGGGCAAGGTTGAATAACCTGCCACCTGATCTTGTGTGGAGGAAAATTCCTTCTTCTGAAGACTTGAATGCATGTGAGAGCAGCAGGGAGAAGAAAATCCCAAAGAGTGTGGGTGCGAGAACACAGCCCTGTTTCACGCCACTCAGGATAGGAAAGGGGTCTGATGAGGTGCCACCATGTTGAATTGTGCCTTTCATATTGTCATGGAATGAGGTGATGATACTTAGTAGCTTTGGTGGACATCCAATCTTTTCTAGTAGTCTGAAGAGACCACGTCTGTTGTCGAGGTCAAAGGCTTTGGTGAGATCAATGAAAGCAATGTCGAGGGGCATCTGTTGTTCGCGGCATTTCTCCTGTATCTGACGAAGGGATAACAGCATGTCAACGGTCGATCTCTCTGCACGAAAGCCACACTGTGCCTCAGGGTAGACGCGCTCGGCCAGCTTCTGGAGCCTGTTTAGAGCGACTCGAGCAAAGACTTTCCCCACTATGTTGAGCAGGGAGATTCCACGGTAGTTATTGCAGTCACCGCGGTCACCTTTGTTTTTATAGAGGGTGATGATATTGGCATCGCGCATGTCCTGAGGTACTGCTCCCTCGTCCCAGCACAGGCATAGCAGTTCATGTAGTGCTGAGAGTATAGCAGGCTTGGCACTCTTGATTATTTCAGGGGTAATGCTGTCCTTCCCAGGGGCTTTTCCGCTGGCTAGAGAATCAATGGCATCACTGAGTTCTGATTTTGTTGGCTGTATGTCCAGCTCATCCATGACTGGTAGAGGCTGGGCTGCATTTGAGGGCAGTCTGAGTGACAACATTCTCCCTGGAGTACAGTTCTAGGTAGTGCTCCATCCAGCGGTCCATTTGTTTGCGTTGGTCAGTGATTATGTCCCCTGATTTAGATTTGAGGGGGGCGATCTTCTTGAAACAACACGGAAGGCAGAAGTTACGGGTTATAAGTCCAGCTAAATTGGCATAGAGATTGGGCGCCATGGGTTGCCTTTGTCGGTGGGAGAGGTCATCGCACCTCACTGGACATCTACCGCCCGCCTCAAACCGGGCAGCCCCCGGTCAATAAGGTTCTGTCCCGCCACAGTCCACCTGCTTCAATGGGTGCTTGGAGCTCAGGGTCATTGCCCGAAAAGTGGACTGCAATACCGCACCAAACAACATGAAAAAAGGAAAGAAGGTACCAGCCCTTCGCTTTGCAAGCTGGAACGTCAGAACTATGTGTCCTGGCCTGTCGGAAGACCTTACACAAATCAACGATTCTCGGAAGACCACCATCATTAACAATGAGCTCAGTAGACTCAATGTAGACATTGCAGCACTTCAGGAGACATCCCTCCCCGCGAGTAGATCTCTAGCAGAGCAAGACTACACCTTCTTCTGGCAGGGCAGGGATCCTGAAGAGCCAAGACAGCATGGAGTGGGCTTCGCCATCAGAAACTCCTTGTTCAGCATGATAGAGCCTTCCTCAAATGGCTCGGAACGCATACTGTCCATCCGACTGCTCACCACCTCTGGTCCAGTACACCTGCTCAGCATCTATGCTCCAACACTCTGCTCCACACCTGAAGCTAAAGACCAGTTCTGCGAGGAACTCCATATCATTAACAGCATCCCCAACACCGAACACCTGTTCCTGCTGGGGGACTTTAATGCCAGGGTTGGGGCCGACTATGACTCATGGCCCTCCTGCCTTGGGCGTTATGGCGTTGGAAGGATGAATGAGAACGGGCAGAGACTGCTTGAGTTGTGTACCTATCATAACCTCTGCATCACCAACTCGTTCTTTCACACTGAACCCTGTCACCAGGTTTCATGGAGGCACCCAAGATCACGTCGTTGGCACCAGCTGGACCTCATCGTCACAAGGCGAGCCTCGTTAAACAGTGTTCAAATCACACGCAGCTTCCACAGTGCGGACTGCGACACCGACCACTCCCTGGTGTGCAGCAAGGTTAGACTCAGACCAAAGAAGTTGCATCATTCCAAGCAGAAGGGCCACCTGCGCATCAACACGAGCAGAATTTCTCATCCACAGCTGTTACAAAAATTTCTAAATTCACTTGTAACAGCCGTTCAAAACACTCCCACAGAGGATGCTGAGACCAAGTGGGCCCACATCAGAGACGCCATCTATGAGTCAGCTTTGACCACCTACGGCAAACGTGCGAAGAGAAATGCAGACTGGTTTCAATCTCATAATGAAGAGCTGGAACCTGTCATCGCCACTAAGCGCATTGCACTGTTGAACTACAAGAAAGCCCCCAGCGAGCTAACATCCGTAGCACTTAAAGCAGCCAGAAGCACTGCACAAAGAACAGCCAGGCGCTGCGCAAATGACTACTGGCAACACCTATGCAGTCATATTCAGCTGGTCTCAGACACCGGAAACATCACAGGAATGTATGATGGCATTAAGAGAACTTTTGGGGCCAACATCTGGAGTACTGTGTACAGTATTAATCTCCTTATTTAAGGAAGAATGTAAATGCGTTGGAAGCAGGTCATAGAAGGTTGACTAGACTAATGTCTGGAATGAGCGGGTTGTCTTATGAGGAAAGGTTGGACAGGCTAGGCTTGTATCTGTTGGAATTTAGAAGAGTAAGAGGCAACTTGATTGAAGCATATAAGATTCTGAGGGCTCTTGACAGGGGGGATGCGGAAAGAATGTTTCCTCTGTGAGAGAATCTAGAACTCGGGGTCACTGTTTAAAAATAAAGGATCGCCCATTTGAGACAGAAATGAGGAGAAATGTTTTCTCTCAGAGGATTGTGAGTCTTTGGAACTCTCTTCCTAAACAGGCGGTGAAAGAAGAGTCTTTGAATCTTTTTAAGACAGAGGTGGATGGATTCTTGATAAGCGAGCGGGTGAGAGGCTTTTGGGGATAGACGGGAATGTGGGGTTGAGGTTACAATCAGATCGGCCATGATCTTGTTGAATAATTGAGTAGGTTCGAGGGGCCAAGTGGCCTCCTCCTGCTCCTAATTCTTATGTTCTCTTGTGGAGGTCCGGGACCCTTCCGCTGGGCCTTGGCCCTCTCTTTAATGTTGTGTGTCATCTTTTCCTGGACGTACAAAAAGGAAGACTTATTTCCCCACAGACACAAGCATAATGCCTAAACTGGTGGTAACCCAGCAGCTCATGATGGGAGGATATAGATGCCACCTGCATACAGCCACTCTCGAGGGACATTGTGGGGATCAGGGAACACAGAAGGGTACTTCTCACTGAAGGCAGCCATGCTTCAGACAGGATATGCTGCTACCTGCTTTGCCACCAACTGGCTGGTCACTCCCTCAGCACCAAGCCAACCCTCTTGCGATAGCATATGCAAGTCCCAAAGGCAAAAGAGGTATGGAGTACTCACCATGGTGGACTGAATGAGTTCACTGATACGTTTCTGACACTGGATCCAGGTTCTTGGGGTGTCCCCATGGCTGCTGACCTCCTCTGAAATCTCCATCCAGGCTTGCTTGATCAGTCGGGGCCCTCTCTTCCTCCTGTCCCTTGGGAAGGAGACTTCCTACCTTGCCCTTGCAGCTTGGAGAAGAACCTGCAGGGAGGCATCACTGAACCATGGGGCCACCCAGGGTCTTCCTTCTGCCATTGTGTGTGTTGCCTCCTGGGGACATCCTTGGTAACTTTGAGTCTCGAATGAGGGGAGCAGCATGGCTGAAGGCAACTGTATTCGAGTGTCTCCAGGCAGCATTGGCAAGTTAGACTAAGGCAGCAGCAACAGTTTAAACCAAGGTAACGGGAACAGGAACAACTCCTTTGTTCATGCAGGAACAAATGCAGGGCTGGCTGCCCTTTAAATATGGCGCCAGCATCTGCTGCAGCATCAGCTATTGCCAACTTTGCCGTCTCTGCTTCAGGCATCAAATTGGACACCCCCATGTCGTGCATTCCTTAATTGGCCTGCTGCCCCAAAATTGCAAGAGTCCGATAACGGAAACAGCACCCCCTTTCAGTGCTGCCACCCTGACCCATGCAATCGCCAGAAAATCCAACCCATTCCATTTTGAAATCCATGCTGGCTACTCTATTATAGTTTTCATGTTCTAGATATTTTTCTATTACATCTGAGTAAGGATTCAATTATCTCCCTTACCACCGACATAAGCTCATTAGTTCCTGGACTTGCTCTATCTAATGTGGGATCACTGAATTCCCTTTTGTATTAAATGGAGTAGTAGATTGCCAACTAATTGTAGCCAACCCATTATTAACATGGAAAAGCTTCTGTTTTATTGGAGTGAAAATATAAGTACGACTTTTATGATTATTGAGAAATAATAATAATAATCATATACCCTGGCAGCATTGAGATAGTGAAAAAAATTCCAATACTGCATCTCAAATGGTACTGTGATAGCTGTGTCATTTTCCAGTTATCAGATATATTATCACTGACAATGGGAGCCACACATAAGTCTATTATAATAAAGAATGTATTTTAGAATAGCATTTTTATGGCATTTCTTTATTAACGAGGGAACCATTAACATAGTATTTCAGTGTTATACTGCAAGATTATTGTGTTTATATATAATTGTGGTCCGTTGCAGTGTTATAGTGAGGTTCTATTGCATCTTCCTTAACATTGCCTGAATAGCTGTATCCTTATTGATAGCATTATATACTGGAAAATCTATTTATTATGATGAACATTCCAAGCACAGTGTTTTCTAATGTCCTATTTTCCAGTATACAGGTGAACTGATACAAAAAAGTATTTTACAGAATTTAAAACCGTTCATTGAAAGGCTTGTATTTATATAGTACCTTATCATGTCTTACAGAAGCATCTAAAAGTGAGTTACTTTGAAATGCAATATGTAGGTAAATGGAGCAACCATTTTGTATACAGCAAGACCCCACAATACAGCAATGAGCTGAATGACTTCTTGCTTTTGATGGTGTTGGATTGAGATAAGAATATCTGCCAAGTCTTCGGGCGAACCCATTACCCACTTCCAATAGTGCTATGGGATTGTTAATGTTCACCTGAACCACCAGATGACAATGAGAAACCCCCTCAGTACTGCAGTGGATGTAAATTTTGTCCTCAAAATCTGGAATGATACTCAAACCCACAACCTTCTTATTCAGAGGCAGGAATATTACCATCTGAGCCAATAAAATCCTCACTCGAGTAACTCTGGAATTATTTATATCACACCTGGATTGGTGGTTGCATATAACAATTGCACCTTCCTTCCATATGTGTGTAACAGAAAAGCTTATAACTAGTAGCTCAATATGATTAGCAGGAGAAAAGTTCATTTCAAGATAATATATTCTGGACACTTAGCAATTGAACAGCTAATGTGAGAAACGATTAACCCGCATTTACGATCTCTATTTCTCATAGAATATTCCCTTGCTAAGGTCACTGTTCTTTTCCAGTAGTATCAAATGTATCATTGTCATGCCACTCCATCATGTGTCTCACTCAATGGGTTTCATACTAATTGGAAATATACTGTCTTCATCCGAACAAAATGGTTCAGAATACATTTTTCTTTTATGACACTGCCTATAGGAAAGTGTGTTTGTTTCATATAAATTTCCACCAACAAAATGACAGAGAAACAATCCAATCTTCTTCTTTCTTTAAAGTGGGAACAATCACATTTCACCTCTTGCAGAAAATATTATCACTTTATATGAAAAATAAATCAGAATGTAATTGTGTTGCCCTGCAACACTAGAAAATATTTGTTTTCTAAGTGTACTAAAGTTGTAAACATAAAACCAGTGACAAATACTGTTGACTAAATAATAAAATGCAAGGTATTCTAACCATTTTCGAAAGATATTGCAGAACATGTACTACACTGAGCTGTTGAAATAATAATGATGAATGAACCTACTTATCATTAGTCATCACTAAGTAGGTCTTTAGAATTTGATTCATGATAATTCATTACACTCAAATTCCTTCTGCATTTAAAATACTAAGGAGTGGCCTGGCAATGGCTATAATGTACTTTAATGCATTTATGTAACAATTTAATACTATGTTTAGCATCACTTAACAGCACCCCATGTGGAAGTAACAAACAGAAATGTGGAGAAAAGTGAACATAATGTGGAACCGAGAGTGAGAAAATGACAATGCAATGAAAGTGCACATTACATGAAACAATCTGAAAAGTACTATCACAAAAACCATTTACAAAGCAATGATGAAGAACCAATTACAATGTGATCTTAACTACTTGAAATGGAAGGCCTATTGCTGCTTTGATTATAGCTGCATACTTTTATATCATTTGGCTCTTAAATTAATATTCTGCACCTTTTTACTATTGATTACAACAAAAGTAAATTGACCAATTCCATGGAACTGCAGAAAAAACCCTGATTCATACCTTTCTTTTCATAAAATCAAACATTGCAGTTTCTCTTTGTTTTGTTCTGGTGCAGAAATATTACTCCAATCCCAACCGTGTCTAACATGTATTAATGTGCAAATGGTCTTAATCATTAACTCATGAAAGGAAATTGGGTATGCTTTACAAATTCGGGGCATTCAACAATTAGATTAGACAGACATATCATTGAGAAAGTACTAATTAATAGCGGATAATTGCTCCAATAAAGGCTTGCTTTAATTATTAAAATGTTTCATTTGTTGCTGATGATATAGATGTACTCCAGTTCACTGTAACAACACAATGCTTATTTTGTAGTTCGCAAAAAACAAGCCAGTAGTTTATGTACAATACACTGTGGAACGATTAGATAAGTGTTTGCACTTATGATTCCTCAATGGCAAGTTCACAATTTCAACCAGATTATCAAGAGGATGCACAAAATGGCGGCCAAATGTTTCTTCTGAGGGAACTGGAAATATTGGATGATAAATCACTGAGGACACCGTGCACATTTCCTGGTTGCAAGTTAAACAGCAACATTGCTCAAGATTTCCTGTTCACCTTCTCAGCTAGGAATTGGCACATGGAACAATGAGATGAGTAAAAAATGATAATATAATTTAAATAAAAATTAACAAGTGGAGTGTAAAAATAATATAGTTATAAATTTACACTTGGATTAGAGAATGTGTGATCCTACAGCATATACTGCCATTTCCCTTGTGTACACTCATGAGTTATATAATTTTTCACTCATAAGATAAAATTAGTATTACATTGTTAGAGTTTTTATGTGTTTAAATTAGGTATACACTTTTTTAAATGAATTGAGGGGTCACAGTTTTTTGATCTGAAGCGAGTTAAAATAAGTAATGGTATTAGCATCTTTAACAGCATAAATTTCCCAAAATTTCTAAATTAATTCATATACACCCAACTCACATTTCCTATGGTCACTTATAATCAATTTTTCTTTTGCTAAAACTGAAGTTCAGTGATGCTGAAAATAAATAAGCCAAATCAAGTATTCATTGATTCCCTAGCTCTGTTGTGAATCCCCAAAGTCCATAATACTAATTTAAAAGTGATGCATCATCTCAGCAGTCACTGGATACCCACAATTCCATTGAAGCTCAAATTGTTGCCAATAGTGATTTTGTACAATTATTATTATTTATCTAGAAGGACAATTTTTGATAATAAGCCTTTTCTAAACAATATATGTGAGCTGTATAAAATAGTCTTTCAGCAAATAGCTTTTCACTCGAATATGGCAAACGTTAATGGAATCATCCGGATTTTGCGGTCAGCGGCAAAGTGACGACAGTTACCGTTGACCTTGAAGAAAGTTGCCCACAAAGATCTAGTGGTCTCTGTGGCGTGGATTTCCTCTTTCCTGAAGTCAGTTTAACTCTGGGGCCAAATCAAGGGGATCTCCATAAATCCAGCAATTGAGATTTTTTTTTAACTGTTTGTCATGAAAACGTGCTATGGCAAATGATTTTTTAATCCACCGCTGGAAACCTGAATTAAATTTGAAAGAAAAAGAAACAGGTAAAAGGTGACCCCACTAGCAGCTAAGATGGCCACCCCAATTTGCATTACTATTCTCCACATTCCAATGCATTGAGGTGGCGATGAATTGTCTGCTTAGTCCCCTCAAGAACATTGACCCAGAGAATCTGAGTGAACTACCTATGCTGCTCCCATTAGCAAGATATTAAGACCATCATTTGGGACATTAAACTGGTGATGATGAACCACTGAAACCTGTTGTGATCAAGCAAAAAGAGGGACCCTCCTCACCTGATCGTAACATGTTTCTCAGTTCATTGACAGGAATCAATGCTGCAGAGTTGGCATCCATAGACTTAAGTTGTCTATGGCATAGGGTCCTTTTACTTTTAACATGGGAGGTTAGGCAATCACACTGAAGTATTCGCACAGACACCAAACCAGGAAGTAAAATGCACTACATTTTTCACTTTTAATTGAAATTTCACAAGAGTGAAACAAATGAATTGGACATACACAAGTATTTTGTAGCTGAGATGATTCACCTCCAACAAGCACAACCATCTTCCTTTGTGCTGGGTATGACTCCAATCAGTGGAACGTTTCCCCTCCCCCACCACCACCCCTGACCGATTCCCATTGATTTCAATTTTGCTAGGGCTCCTTGATGTCACACTTGGTCAAATGCTGCCTTGATGTCAAGGGCAGTCACCCTGACTCATCTCTGGAATTCAGCTCTTTTGTCCATGTTTGGACCAAGGCTATACTGAGGTGAGCAGATTATTGCTGAGTAAGTGCCGCTTTATAGCACTGTCAACTGCATCTTCCATTACTTTGCTGATGCTTGGGAGTAGACTGATGGGTATAATTGACTGGATAGGATTTGTCCTGCTTTTGGGGGCAGGACACCTGGGCGATGTTCCATTTTATCGGGTAGATACCTGTGTTGTAGCTGTACTGGAACAGCTTGGCTAGGGGTGCGGGTGGTTCTGGAGCACAAATCTTCAGTACTCTACCCAAGATGCTCTCAGGGCCCATAGCCTTTGCAGTATCCAGTGTCTTCAGCCGTTCCTTGCTATCACATGGGGTGAACCAAATTGGCTGAAGACTGGCATCTGTGATGCTGGAGACCTCAGGAGGAGGCCAAGATGAATCATTCACCTCGCACTTCTGGCTGAAGATGATTGCAAATGTTTCAGCTTGTCTTTTGTACTGATGCACTAGGGTTCCCCATCATTGAAGATGGAGATGTTTGTGAAGCCTCCTCCTCTGGTTAGTTGTTATTCTACATCACCATTCATGACTGGATGTGGCAGGACATCAGAGCTTTCATCTGATCTGTTGGCTGTGGGAATGCTTAGCTCTGTCTAAAACATGCTGCTTCCACTGTTTAGCATGTATGTAGTCCTGTGTTGTAGCTTCCCAAGGTTGGCATCTCATTTTTAGGTCTGCCAAGTACTGCTCCTGGCATGCTTCTGTACATTTCTCATTGAACCACGGTTGGTCGCCTGGCTTGATAGTAATGGTATACTGAAGGCCAGGATGGTTGTGCAGCAGTTATTGTGAACCTAGTACACTATTAAAAGCTCAGTTACACCTCATTCAACAAGATGTAAGTTTTTCAATGTTTTTACAGCAAGACTAATAGTGGAAACGGACAAGTTCTCCTTAGTTCAGTGATTTCTACTTGATTGCAGTCTCAGGATGTTCAACAGCGTACCCTAAGGGGAAGTGTAAATACAATGACAGCAATTTATGGATTTCCATGTTATTCTGTGCATGTGCAAACTCCAGATGGTGCTAAAATAAAATCAAAATACTGCAGGTGGTGGAACTCTGAAATAAAAGCAGAAAATATTGGAAATTTGCCAGGGCTTGAAAGTTGCAGCTATGAGGAAAGATTGGATCGGCTAGCGTTGTTTTCCTTGGAACAGAGGAGGCTGAGGGGTGACTTAATTGAGGTGTACTTATATGAGGGGCCTACATAGAGTAGACTGGACCTGCTTCCCCTAGCGGAGATGTCAATTACCAGGGGACACAGATTGGTAGAAGGATTAGAGGTGACATGAGGAAAATCTTTTTCACCCAGAGGGTGGTGGGTGTCTGGAATTCACTGCCAGGAATAGTGGTGGAGGCAGAAACCCTCAACTCATTTAAAAGGTACCTCGACATGCACCTGAAGTGCTGTCAACCTAGATTTTTCAGCCAGCGCAGACACGACAGATTGAATGGCCTCCTTTTGTGCCGTAACCTTTCTACGGTTCTATGGTTATATGAAATACTCAGTCGGTCTGTGGAGAGAGGATCAGAGTTAACATTCATCAGTTCTGTCTGCTGTCTGGTATGAACAAAAGAATACATTCCAAGATAAGAGGTGTCAATTGCACCCCTCCTGAATCCATTAAGAGACATTTTTGAATTGAATGGGGTCTTCTGAAACAAAGAAGGTGTGAAGTGGCCACATCCTGGGCCATTGTTGATCACCACAGGGAGGAAAATCTATGTCTCCCAACAGGGGTAAGATGTGCGGAACTTTTAGGAAGCTCCCTAGAGAGAGAGAGCGAGAGAGAGAGACCCATGAAAAAGCATCACCAAAGCTGTCCAGCTGAGAGCTGGAAGAAAATCCAGAAAGCCAAAAAGAAAGGTGCCCTGCTGTGAATTCTACATTTCAACTTGTGCAGTGGAGAACTGGAAGTGATCCCCTGTCTTCAAACTGAACTTTCAACCAACAGAGAAGTCTACAAACACATCAGGCCTACAACTAAAAAGAAATTGGCCTCTGAGAAAATTCAACAAATTTACAGTGAACCCTGAAACCCTACCTCACTTCAAACCAAATATCCCTTTTCCTCTCTATCTGTCTCTTCTTGTGTGTTTGTGTGTGTGCAAGTGAATGTGTGAGTGAGTGCAATTGCAACAATTTTGGGATAAGGCATATTGCTCAATAAATAATTCATCTTCTATTTTAAATCTACAAAGAAACCTGTTGCTGTCTGATTATTTGACAAATAAAACACAAAGGGATTAAACCCTAATATCAAAAAACACTTGCTGCAGTGAGGTGGGAGTTAAACAGTGAGAACCACCCACATCCCTCATCACATGGGCATAACACGTGGCAGATGAAATTTAATGCAGAGAAGTGTGAAGTGGTACATTTTGGTAGAAACAATGAGAAGGGGCAATATAAAACAAAGGGCACAATTCTAAAGGTGGTGCAGAAACAGAGAGACCTGGGGGTATATGTGCACAAATCATTGAAAGTTGCAGGACAGGTTGAGAAAGTGATTGAAGAGGCATATGGGATCCTGGGCTTTATAAATAGAGGCTTAGAGTACAAAAGCAAAGAAGGTATGATGAACCTTTATATAACTCTGGTTCAGCCTCAACTGGAGTATTGTGTCCAATTCAGAGCACTACACTTTAAGATGGATGTGAAAGCTTTAGAGAAGGTGCAGAAAAGATTTGCGAAAATGGTTCCAGGGATGAGGGACTTCACTTACCTGGATAGAAAGAAAAAAGAAAAATATTTACATGTCTATAGTACCTTTCAAAAACTCACAACCTTGCAACTCAGAGGTAAGAGTACTACCAACTAAAACACAGCTGACATCTAATAGATAGATTGGAGAAGCTGAGATTGTTCTCCTTTGGAAAGATAAGGTTGAGAGGAGATTTGATAGAAGTGTTAAAAATCATGAAGGGTCGAAACAGAATAGATAGAGAGGAACTGTTCCCATTGGTGGAAAGGTCAATAACCAGAGGACACTGATTTAAAGTGATTCGCAAAAGAAGCAACAATGACATGAAGAAAAACCTTTTTATGCAGCGAGTGTTTGGGATCTGGAATGCACTACCTGTGAGTGTAGTGGAGGCAGATACAATCAGGGCTTTCAAAAGGGAATTGGATAAGCACCTGAAAAGAAAAAAAAAATCAGTTCTATGGGGAAAGGGCGGGGAAATGGAATGAGCTGAGATGCTTTTGCACAGAGCCAGCCCAGACACGACGGGCTGAATGGCCTCCTTCTGTGCTGTAACCATTCTATGATTCTATGAGGTTGGCAAATGGCATATTATGCTCCCTGTCTCCAAGCAAGTGCCCAAGATGCAGTGGTACTAGTGCAGGCACCTGCACTGAGTGTAGAAACTTAGAAAGGCTCAGGCTTTCATCTCACTGGCAGGGTGCAATTCCCACTCATCCACTGTTATCGAGCTTGAGCAGCAGCATTAGTGTTCAGCCCCATAAAGTTTTAATCTCCATTGGCATTCATTAGTACAGGATGTCAGGCCGCTGATGGGAACAGCTCTTGGTATTCTGACTTATCCACCAATGAAGCAACAGTGCTAAGAACAAGACAGCCAATAAATAAGAGACATAAGTGCAAATAGAACTGAGTTGCCTGGGCTTCAATAAGTGAATTACTAGGGAATGAAGCCCATGGATTATAGTTTAGGCACACCTGGCCTATATTACTTTACTTCTGATGAGGTTCCATTGATTATATTTATAGCGTTTATGGATCTTTTTGATGAGGTGACATTTTCTTTACACTGAGGTATTGAATGTACGATTCAAGTAATAACTTTAAATATTCATGTTACTTTCCAGCAGGGAAGCAAAGATCCAGAATTATAGCAATTATTTAATTTTTAGCAAAGTTCTGTGCCCTTTCAAAACACTGCAGTGCTTCCTGGTTTGTGGGGAATAATACAGACGTCCAAATCTACAGGGATATTCTATAGTGCAGTAATGAAAGTGGGTTGCCTGAAGAGCAGTTGAGTTCATTTAATAATTTATCGCTATCTCTTGCATTGGCCAATCAGATAAATTATTAAAAAGATTGAAACTATCAATGTGTTAAATAATCCAGGACAAAGAACAATTTGCTATAAAACCTTATGGCCTAAAGCTTCACAAATAAACTTATTTTTATTATGAAGCAGTGTTCCAAAGTTTTTTTAAAATTTTCTCAGCAACTTGCCCTTTTAATTTTCCAAACTTGTTTCTCTAAGGTGTTTTCACAAGAATTTCACAAATATATTAAGTAAGCAAAAAGATATTTACAAAATGTAATTTTCAGTATAATAAATATCTTTGACACACATTCTACAGCATTTGTTTTCATTGTATTGCTATAGATCATCACTATCAAACATTGAATTCCTATGGTGAGGATTCTCTGTTCATGATATACTGGGTAGTTCAAGCTACCAACCAAATGGTGGCAGTATTTTCAAGAGTAAAATCATTTAAAAAAATCAGATTTGAACTTGCTGCCATAAATGTATTTTGTTTGAATTTTATTTTTATTCTTTTCATGGGATGTGGGCATCGCTGGCAAGGCCAACATTTGTTGCCCCTCCCTAATTGCCCTTGAGAAGGTGGTGGTGAGCTGCCTTCTTGAACTGCTGCAGTCCATCTGGTGCAGGTACACCCACAATGCTGTTAGGGAGGGAGTTCCAGGATTTTGATCCAGGGACAGTGAAGAAGCAGTAATATAATTCCAAGTCAGATGGTGTGTGGCTTGGAGGGGAACTTGCAGATGGTGATGTTCCAACACATCTGCTGCCCTTGTCCTTCGAGGTGGTAGAGGTCATGGGTTTGGAAGGTGCTGTCGAAGGAGGTGTGGTGAGTTTCTGCAGTTCATCTCGTAGATGGTACACACTGCTGCCACTGTACATTGGTGGTGCAGGGAGTGAATGTTGAAGGTGGTGTATGGGGTGCTGATCAAGCAGGCTGCTTTGTCCTGGATGGTGTCAAGCTTCCTGAATGTTTTTGGAGCCACACTCATCCAGACAAGTGGAGAGTATTCCATCACACTCCTGACTTCTGCCTTGTAGATGGTAGACAGGCTTTGAGGAGTCAGGAGGTGGATTACTCGCCGCAGAAGTTCCAGCCTCTGACCTGCTGTTGTAGACACAGTATTAATGTGGTGCTCCAGTTCAGTTTCTAGTCAATGGTAACCTCCAAGATGTTGACAGTGGGGGATTCAGTGATGATAATGCCATTGAATGTCAAGGGGAGATGGTTAGATTTTCTCTTGTTTGAGATGGTCATTGCCTGGCACTTGTGTGGCACGAATGTTACTTGCCACTTATCAGCCCAAGTCTGAATGTTGTCCACGTCTTGCTGCATATGGACAGGGTATCAGTATCTGAGGAGTTGCAAATGGTACTGAACATCATACAATCATCAGCGAACATCCCCACATCTGACCTTATGATAGAGGGAAGGTCATTGATGAAGCAACTTAAGATGGTTGCGAAAAAAGGCTCTTCCAAAATTAATAACAAACGAGTTAAATTACCTGATTCAAAATTTATCATTGCATTTTCTACAATTTCATATGTTCTGCAGTTTTACACATATGAAGGGAAAGCCAGTCCTACTGAACATTATTCAATCTACCCTATTTGCTGTGCCTCATCCGAGGCTATGGTACAAAACTATTTGTCTCCATCAGTGCTTTCCAGCAATCAGTACCAGGCAGAGTATACTGCCTGAAACTCTAAACCTGCTGAACAGAAACATTTACTGCAAAGCTGAGAACTACAGGGGCACAGAATATGAAGGATTCTATCTGCATTATGGAACGGTGTTCAAGGAAAGTCTTCACAGCCTAGCTGAAATTCAATGCACTTTAGACGCCAGATTCAAATGCAAATCTGATGCAAACATAAAGTGCCATTATGCAAACCCATTTCTAATCAGATTCTAAGCATAAAATGTTCCCACGTAATCATATAGTAAATAGTCAGTCTAGCATAATTGACCGCAATCAGTCAGACTCTGTCATGCGAGAGATCTTATTTTCTATCATAAGTGACTACACTATGTGGGTGTTAATGATAATTCGTCTGCCCAAGAATATGATAAATTAAATATTGTATGCCTTAGAGTGTCTTAAAAAGCAGTAACAGAAATTGGGTAGTATACATAGCATCATAAAACATGAAAGTCTTATACTACCCAAGACAACCATTAATGTTTGCAATACTATAGAATTTTTGTCTCTTTCGTCAATCCGCTATGTTTAATTTGGGTCTGTTGGTCTCAGTATTTTAAACAGAGGGACAAGGGCAGACAGGGTGATTGTGACAATGTTTTCAGACAATACTGAAAACTAACTGCAACTGATCAAGTTTAATGACCAATAACACAAGATTCCTTGAAAAAGAAACCAACTGAATATAAATGGAAACTGTAACATTGCCAGTGCATTACTGGAGATGGTATTCTTGATCAAAACTCATTCAGGTAAATCTTCTATCCTCGTAAAACAATTCATGTAACACCCTACCAACAATAGAATATCATATTTAATTTAGATTTAGAGTGTGGGTAATTTTGGTGGCAAATTTACTATGCAGTTTGTAGGTCTTTGTTGCACTTACATTAGATTGAATGAAGCCACAAGAGGAAGCACTGGCTAAGTTACACAGACTAACCAGAAAGCATTGTTGCTCTCTATATCTATATATAACTTATGACTTTAATGGCACCTGTTTTAGTATTATTAAAATTTGATAAGCTCAAAGAGAGATCAGTACACTGAACTGTAGCCACTTGTGTCAAATCAATTTTACATACTAGTTGATGTCCTATGTATGGTTTTAAATAACAAGAAGAATATTTTGCTTGTGCATATTGTGTACTATATATAGTTGTATATTTTTTGATTATTCATCCATCCACATTATTAATTTCCATTTAAGTGTTATCATAAATGGGAAAAGAGCATCAAACCTGACCCTCCCAATATGTATATATTCAATGTATGGCCCTTACTAATACATTTTTGAAGGGATTTCTTTTGTAACTTGAAAGGAAAAATGAATAGAAATTGCTCTGTGATGTGTCTTTGTGATTGTGATGTAATTCCTCGTTACTGTTGTATGGTTACCAGGGATCAATGAGCAGCAATTACCATGGTTCAATGTCAGATGAGGTTCTTCAGTTAGATTGTTCCACAGACTGATCATGGCAGCAGTTACCAGATGGCTAAGAACCACCGATGACTATCAATTAACGTGGACCAATAACAAATGAGATTTTTTACTTTTTTGTTCCCACAAACCAATTACTGCATTGTCCTATTATTATGCTAGAAAGGGACAATTTTTTTTTTGATCAATTAGACTGCCAGAACGCGACAATAATGGAGTGGTCATATGATTACTATTGCTTCAGAAGTTCATCATCTATGTTGTGTATATATATACATGTACTGATTTTATAACCAGCAACTAAAGAGACTTTCATTCTATTGATTGAAGCTGAATTCAAACTCAGGTCACAGAGGTAAAAAGAAAATGCATGCTGCCATGTGGCCATCGATCAGATCCTTAAATAGGCCCTGGATGATACAGCGAGCTGTTTGATATTCATGGTCTTTTCCTGTGCTTTCATTCTTATTTTCTTTTGAGTCAAGATTGGTTTGGCTAGTGGATCTTAAAATGTTGTTTTATCAGGACAAAATATCCTGGAGCAGAATTGTATCATACCCAAAGAATCTGATGCAAGTATCTTTCAAACACATCTTTCAATTTAGATGTTTTATGTTAGATGTCAAGGCAGTTTTGCCAGTTTTTCCTCTTTGATCAGCACTAAAAGGAACAGAGGCAGAAGCCTAACTACTGGCTGACTAGCACAGAAGCCCCCAAAAATGATTAAGTGGGATTTAAACTAAAGGTTAATGGGAAAATGAAAATGTGAAGCATTAAGGTAAGCAAATGATAATAAGTTAGGAAAATAGTTCAAATAATACAGTATGTGCACATTATTTACATAAACTGCTATGCATTTTTAATTTGATTCAATATATGCAATATTTTGGTTGTTTACACAGTAATGACTTACATTTGAATGTGACTTAGTGGTGCTAAACCAGCACCAGCTGTTCCTCAGCAAACTGCTGGTGCATTGCACTGATGCAATTTCTTTCTGTCATTTTGCGTCTATGTCATTAATCAATAAGCATCTGTTTCCTTTTAATTTTTGCAGATAACTACATTCAGGAATTAATTTCTTTCAGCTGCTTCTAGATTAATGAAAAGTTTCTTACCTTCTATATGACTTCAGTACCTTCTATATAACTTCAGTATTGTGACTTCAGTGTTGTCATTATGAATGAATGCAAAACAACACGGCTTATATAAAGTAAAGGAGCAACCCTGACTGGGGACTTACCTGCAACCCACTGCCGGCAAGGCACCGTTCAGCATTTGCAATGTGATATCCCAGCGGCGGCGGGAAGAGGCCCTTAATTGGCCATTAATAGTCCACTTAAGGGCCTCAATTAGCCTCTGGGCAGGAAGACTGTCATTGGCCTCTCCCGCCCCCGGGAAGATTGCGTGGCAATGGGGAGGTGACGGGCCCTCCCCGCCCAGCCACCCGTCACGATACTCCGTGCCTCCCACACCCCACCCCCCGCCTCAGTGAGCCACATGAAATCCCGACCTAAGTCTGCCAATGTGCATGAAGTTACACTAGAATTGCCAACACTGGCTGATGTATTCCAGGGAATTTGATCATGTGACACTTGATCACATGACATTCAATCGCATGACACCACTCATTTCATGCTTAATTACATGGCATTTGATCACATGACCTGTTCCATTTGTAACTGTTATTACATTTACCACTAACACCAAGCCCTAAATAAAATATGGCTTTTGGTTTTATTGTGAGATGTACAATTTAAAAATTAAAGAATACAAAATAGAAAAAAATTAAGGATAGGTAATTAAAAACTACTTCTGAGATTTTTGCCACAGTATCAGCCACAATGCAAGTCACCAAGTAAATACCACTGATTCAACATATACATAATTTATTGATTTAACTTCTAACTAAAGTTTTCATACAACTTTATGACATTGTACAAGCATCAGCTGTTGCTCAGGTGGTAGCTCTCTCACTGGTGAACCATAAGGTTCTTGAGCACAAAACAAAATCAAGGCTGATACTCTAGTACTGTGTTAAGGGAGTGCTGCATTGTCACAGATGTAGTCTTTCAGATGAGACGTTAAACCAAGGCCCCATCTACCTGCTCGCATGGATGTGTAAGGGGAGACTGGCCTATGGGGATCATGGAATACTTAGTGTAAAACTTAGACCCCTGAAACTTGAGAAAAGCTTGTCTGTGAGACACAGAGAACCACAAGAATAATATAATCAAGAGGTAGGCGAGGTCAGGGGAAAGTCACAGAGAATCACATGAATAATCTAATCAAGAGGTTGACGAGGTCAATAATATGATCAAGGTAGGATGATCAAGGAAAGATGAGATCAGGAAAGAGAATAAGATGGGAAAATGATGTAATTAAAGAAACAGCTTGTCAAGTAAACGTCCTGTAACTGTATAAATTGACTGCTAAAACATTGTACTGGTAGAATCTCTATGATCATTCGTGAGAGTAGGACTTCTCCTAGCATGCTCGTAATAGAGATCGCTTGTTTGGTCAAGGCAGATGACTGTCAAAGCATTTTTGAGTACTGGGGCAAGCCCTCACCCCTGACAGAGGTAAAAGATCCTATGGCACTATTTTGAAGAGGAGCTGGGGACTTATCCTGCTATCCTGGTCAATATTTATCCCTCAATCAACATCACAAAAACAGATTATCTGGTCATTATGGTACTGCTACGGGAGTTTGCTGTGTGCAAATTGGCTGCTACATTACCTACATTACAACAATGACTACACTTCGAAAGTACTTCATTGACTGTAAAATGCTTTGAGGTGTCCAGTGGTCATGAAAGGTGCTATACAAATGTAAGACTTTCTTTACAATGCACAGCATGTTAGAAAAATAATGAATGAAATCAAAACTAAAACCGAATCAAATTCATTGACTTCCATACCTCACCACAGAAACCCAATTTCAGGAAGGTAAGGCTGCTGCCTCAGGTAGCAGTACCAAAGGTGCCTGACTCCTTTAATAAAACACATTATACAACACTCCTTCCACAGTTTGTGTTGCTCTCTTTCACATTCCTTCCTTCAGCTTGTGTTGTTCTCTCACTCTGTCCCATTTGTGTTGCTCTCAGTCTCACTCCTTCCCACAACTTGTGTTGTTCTCTCTCCCTCCCTCTCCCAGTTCATGTTACTCTGTCTCTCTCATGCAGCTGTTCTCTCAGTTGATTGACATTTCCAGATGATTTTTGTTCGCCGCAATGCCATCATCCACAGATCAGGCAATGAAGCGATGTGTTACAAATAGCAGGAAGATCAATGGGGCTCAAAACTCAGACTGGCTGCAAACCTGACAGCCAGGGTGCTGCACCTGGGTGAAGCGCATCAACAAGAACTATATCTCCTGAATCACCAACAGCAGCGCCCTGGAGACCAGTCACCCATTCCAGTAGACTCCTGCCTAAAACCAGGAGGGTTGGGTACCCTAAATTAGACTGAAGCACCATCAGAAGAGAAGGGAAGAAAATTGGGAGAAATGTTTGTACTTTTGGATTTCAGAAAAACAAGTCTCTTATGGTTAATTGTAAGTTTACTTGTATTAAGAATCCCAGTAATAACTTGGTTATACTAACTGCATTTTTGGTGTGTTTAACAATCATTTTGACAGCGAATCACATAATTTGGTAGTCAGGATTTAATGTAGAATGTGATTGTTATGATGATCTGCAAATCTGGATTGGACAGCAAATCAGTTGATAATGAAATTGCAGCCAAAAATATCCAGCTCTGAATAACGGCTACAATCAAAGGTAAGTGCTCAAATTCTGTTCAATTGACAGAAATTCTCACTGATCAGAAATTTTCAGTATTTCAGTTTAAAATCATCAAATGAAAGGACATCTGTGAACAAAGAGATGCAAAGTTCTGCATTTTCTGAATTGAGGTAAATAGCATAGCTGTCTTTAAGGGGAAGCTAGATAAACACATGAGGGAGAAAGGAATAGAGGTTATGCTGATATAATTTACAGCACAGAAACAATCCTATGTAATTCTAATGTAAACCTTAACCCAATTGTTTTAGAAAAGATAATTCATATCAAGTATTAATACAGAGAAACTGACGCCATACTTCCTTCCATGCAAATTAAGTAAGTTGTGAAGTCAAGATGAGTCATGGGACATGACTCTTTGTCCTTTCTTAGCTCATCAATTATTCATGTATTCTGTTTTAATTAGTTATTACACTACTCATTATTTATCTTTTATGTGAATAAGCCTTCTGTATTTGCATTATATCTATGATGTGCTTAGGTAACTTTAGGAACGTCATCTCATAATTGTTGTAAACAGTCACAATTGTGCAGGACCCTATTTATGACATTCATTTGGGGGAAATCATCCAGTACCCTTTCTTGCAGTGTTAGGTTTGGAAATCCTTGTCATCAATGAGTTTATTGTGGATGATTGCATCGACACCAAGGTCTTGATGGAAACTTGGCTGACGCGTGATGACACCTTTCCTCTTAATGAAGCCTCCCCAGCTGGCTATACCTTCCTCACTTGCCCCATCCAGACCACCCAGTGGCAGTGTGGCCCTCATCACCAAATCACAGCTTGGTCTGTCCCCCTACTCCTCTGACACTTTTTCTTCCATTGAGCATCTCGCCTTGTTCCACCCTTCTCGTTTCTCATTTAAAATCCTTGCTCTCTACCGCCCAGTCAAGTACCATGCCAGGTTTCTCATCTCAGCTTCTGCACTGAGCGATTTCTCATCCATGATGATTTCAACCTCCATCTCAAATCATAATATCCTCTCTCCTCTGAGCTCACTGCCCACCTGGTTAACAAAATTAAGGCTCATGGAATATGAGGGTCAGTGTCAGCTTGGATAAAAAATTGGCTTAAGGACAGAAAACAGCAAATCATGGTAAATGGTTGTTTTTCGGACGGAAGGATAGTAGACAGTGGTGTTCCCCAAGAGTCAGTGCTAGGACCACTGTTTTGTTGATATATATAAATGACCTGGATATTGGGAATCAGAGTAAAATTTCAAAATGGGCCAATGATACCAAACTTGGAAGTGTGGCAGACAGTGAGGGTGATACAAATGGACTGCAACAGGACATAGATAAGTTAGCAAAATGGGCAGACAAGTGGCAGATGGAATTTAAGACAGAGAAGCGTGAGGTGATGCATTTTGGCAGAAGGGATAGGGAGAAGCAATATAGACTTAATGGCACAGTTCTAAAGAATGTGCAGAGACAGAGGGACCTTGGGGTCCAACTGCACAGATGCTTGAAGGTGGCAGGACATATTGAGAGGGTAGTTAGCAAAACATATGACATCTTGGGCTTCATAAATTAAAGGTATTGAGTACATAAGCAGTGAAGTTATGCTGAACCTTTATAAAGCCTTGGTTAGGCCGAAACCAGAGTATTGTGTCCATTTCTGGTCATCCTTTAGGAAAGATGTGAGAGTCCTTGAGAAAATTTATCAGAAACATTCCATGGATAAGGGATTTTAGCTACAAGGTTAGATTGGAGAAGCTGGGGATGTTCTCCTTTGAGCAAAGGAGATTGAGGTGAAATTTGATAAACATTTACAAGATTATGACAGGTATAGAAAAGGTAGACAAGGAAAAGCTGTTCCTATTAACTGATGGAACAAGGACTAGGGGACACAGATTTAAGGTTTTGGGCAAGAGATGCAGGGGGAATGTGAGGAAGAACTTATTTACGCAGCGAGTGGTAATGACCTGGACCTTGTTGCCTAGGAGGCTGATGGAAACGGAGACAATGAATGATTTCCAAAGGAAATCAGATAGGCACTTGAGGGAAATAAACTTGCAGGGCTTCAGGGATAGAGCGAGCAAGGGGATGGGACTGATTGGATTGCTCTGCAGCGAGCCGGCATGGGCTCAATGGGCTGAATGGCTTCCGTCTGTGCCGTAATGTCTCTATGACTCTGACCCCTCCCTCCATATAAACTCTCCTACCTATATTCATGGCCATCCCCTCAGCCTTACTAACTCATGTGGCCTCTCTACTTCCACTGTGCCAAGCACAGATAAGGCCATCTCTGATCACTTGCTTATATCCCTCTCCACTCACATCCCTCTTCCCCCCCTCCCAATCCCATTTCCTTTTGTGCCTGCCCCTGGAAAATATCTCCCCCAAGTCACTAAGAACAGCACTTTCAGATTCCCAAGGCCTTTGGCCTTCCAGTTACCATGACATTTCTGCAGCTACCGATCTACTCAATCACACCCTCACCTCCACCTTTGATTCCCTTATCTCAATAAAATAATTACTCTTTCTCACCCGAGTCATTCCTCCTGGTACAGCCCTCATCTCCACACCGTTAAGTCCAAGGGATGCAGATTTGAATGTTTATGGCGAACAATTAGTTTAGCCTTTCATCACCTGATCTGGCTGGATTGCATAAAGCTCTCCTCTGCCAAAACTTTTCACTAATTCCAGAATCATCCCCAAATGCAAAGATCATAGAAAAGAATCGTAGAAAGTTTAAGGTGCAGAAAGAGGCCACTTGGCCCATCGTGTCTATGCCGGCTGAAAAACGATCCACCTATTTTAATCCCACCTTCCAGCATTTGGTCCGTAGCTGTACAGCTTACGGCACTTGAAATGCATATTCAGACTCCTTTTGAATGAGTTGAGGTCTCTGCCTCAACTACCCTTTCAGGCAGTGAGTTCCAGACCTCTGGGTGAAAAAGTTTTTCCTCATCTCCCCTCTCATTTTTCTACCAATCACTTTAAATCTATGCCCCTTCATCACTGACCTCTCTGCTAAGGTGTATAGACCCTTCACCTCCACTCTATCCAGGCCCCTCAAAATTTTGTACATTTCAATCAGATCTTCCCTCAGCTTTCTCTGTTCCAAGGAGAACAACCCCAGCCTATCCAATCTTTCCTCATAGCTGTGTTTTTCCAGTCCTGGCAACATCCTCGTAAATCTCCTCTGTACCCTCTCTAGTGCAATTACATCCTTTCTGTAATGAGGTGACCAGAACTGCACACAGAAATCAAGTTGTGGCCTAACCAATGAGTTATACAGTTCCAGCATAACCTCCCTGCTCTTGTATTCTATACCCCAGCTAATAAAGGAAAGAATTCCATATGCTTTCTTAACCACCTTATCGATGTGTCCTGATACCTTCAGGGATCTGTGGACATTCACTTCAAGATCCCTTACTTCCTCTACACTTCTCAGTATTATCCCATTAATTATGTATTCCTTTGCCTTGTTTGACCTCCCCAAATGCATCACCTCACACTTCTCTGGGTTGAATTACATTTGTCACTTTTCTGCCCATCTGACCAGACCTTCAATATCTCCCTGCAGCCTACAGCTATTCCCCTCGCTATCTACCACACGGCCAATCTTTGTGGCATCTGCAAACTTCTTGATCATGCCCCCTACATTTATGTTCAAATCGTTAACATACACCACAAAAAGCAGGGGACCCATTACTGAGCCCTGCGGAACGCCACTGGAAACAGCCCTCCAGTTGTTAAAACAGCCGTGAACAATTACCTTTTGTTTCCTGCCACTGAGCCAATTTTGTATCCACCTTGCTGCATTTCCCTGGATCCCATGGGATTTTATTTTTTAAACCAGTCTGCCGTGTGGGACCTTTTCAAAAGCCTTGTTAAAATCCATGTAGACCACATTAACTGCACTACCCTCATCTATCTTCATTGTTACTTCTTCAAAAAATTCAATCAAGCTGGTCAAACAAGATCTTCCCTTAACAAATCCATGC
The DNA here is from genome assembly GCF_036365525.1 of Heterodontus francisci. Taxonomy (NCBI): domain Eukaryota; kingdom Metazoa; phylum Chordata; class Chondrichthyes; order Heterodontiformes; family Heterodontidae; genus Heterodontus; species Heterodontus francisci. The sequence continues at coordinate 50,735,211 of NC_090390.1, forward strand.
TGACTATCCTTGGTTAACCTGTGCCTTTGTCAGTGACGGTTTATCCTGTCTCTCAGAATAGATTCCAACAATTTGCCCACTTCTGAGGTTAGACTGACTGGCCTGTAATTATTCAGTCTATCCTTTGCTCCCTTTTTAAACAGAGATACAACATTAGTAACTCTCCAATCCTCTGGCACTACACCTGTATCCAGTGAGGACTGGAAAATGATGGTCAAGACCCTCTGCTATTTCCTCTCTTGCTTCTTTTAGCAGCCTAGGATACATTCCATCTGGCCCCAGTGATTTATCAACTTTAAAGGATGCTAATCCCATTAATACTTCTGTATTAAATCTGTACCATTAATAACCCCTGACTTCTCCACTACAAACCATCTTCTTAAACTCCTCTCCTTTGCATCCCCCACCTTCATCTCCAATAACAGATGCAAGGGGCTCATGGACTTGTTTGTCACCAAGATTGAGATTAACCATTCAGCTACATCTGCCGCTTCCCTCCCTTCTCTTAGTCCAAACTGAACCTCTCCGAGGCTCCCCCTGCACCACCGTACACGCCACCACCCCCCCCCCCCTCCCCGAACACGCATCCTTATTTTCTGTCCTATCTCCCGTCATGCCACTTCGAGCTCATCTTGTCCATCAGACCCATGACTTCTCCCTCAAGCATATTCCCATTTTCTACCCCAACCCTAATCCCATTCTCTTCCCAGAGAGCTGTGGATGCTGCTTAGTTGTTGACTATATTCAGAACGAAATGGATAGACTTTTTGGGTACTAATGGAATTAAGGGATATGGGGATGAACTGGGAAAGTGGAGTTGAGGTAGAAGACCAGACATGATCTTATTGAATTGCAGAGCAGGTACAAGTGGTGGTATAACCTACTCCTGCTGCTAGTTCTTACATTATAAAGAAGATGTTAAAACATTGGTGCGGATTTGCGGTCAGCAGTGAATCACGATCTTATTCCACACTGCCCTCATCATCAGTGAATGCACATAGCCTATATGCATTTTAAAAGAGTCAGCATCTTGCAAATAGAAAAGATAGCTAAAAATGGCAAGCTAATACCAGTTAGGTCAAAGCAAAATGACTCCTGCTTTCTATGCAGACTGACTAAGGTTAGACTGAAGATCAAGTTGATTTGTGTCCCATATTGATGTGATCATGCTTCAGTGCAGCAAAAGGTAAACCAGCCTCATTTGCATCTTGTGTTTGTTGGCTTCAAACTAATTAAATAATGAATATTGTATTAGTTTATAAATGCTCACCATACACTCTGACTAAATAAAAAATAAACAATGGCTAGGAGTATGTCACAAGGCAATAACCAACTTGACCATTTTAAATAGTTTCATAGATTTTGGCAGAATCCTAAACATCTTACAAATATTATGGTAAACTAACCACCAGCAGTGGGTGGAGTGTACCCATTACTTGCTCATTCTTGCCAGTGGGAGGGTCAAACAGTTTAGAGGCTCAGGCCTCCTTTCCATTCTGCCAGCAAGCTGTGGGCACCCCGCAGCGGCTTGCAGGTTCTGGGAGGGCGAGAAGTAGCCGGCTTCCATTCTGGGATGACAGACCATCAGCGCCTCCGAGTGAGGGAGGTCCTCCCAGGCAGAGGCCTCGGATAGGCCGCCATACAGAATCTGAATTTAATCATCTTTATGGGCGGCACAGTGGCGCAGTGGTTAGCACCGCAGCCTCACAGCTCCAGCGACCTGGGTTCAATTTCGGGTACGGCCTGTGTGGAGTTTGCAAGTTCTCCCTGTGTCTGCGTGGGTTTCCTCTGGGTGCTCCGGTTTCCTCCCACAAAGCCAAAGACTTGCAGGTTGATAGGTAAATTGGCCATTAGAAATTGCCCCTAGTATAGGTAGGTGGTAGGGAAAATATAGGGACAGGTGGGGATGTGGTAGGAATATGGAATTAGTGTATGATTAGTATAAATGGGTGGTTGATGGCCGGCACAGACTCGGTGGGCCGAAGGGCCTGTTTCAGTGCTGTATCTCTAAACTAAAAATAAAAAAAATCTTCATCACCTTCGGCAGGCTGGGTGAGCAAATGGATAGGAGCTTGTCTTGGATCACCGGACTCCTTGGAGTATGCTTTTCCAAATATCAGTGGCTGTGCATGTATCAATGGAGCAGTTATGCAATGGGCATGCAACATGATGCCATCTCTCGTGACAACAAGAAGTCACTGACCTGAAACGTTAACTCTGCTTCTCTCTCCACAGATGCTGCCAGACTTGCTGAGTATTTCTTGTTCTTATGTCATTATACTGTACCTTTAACATAGGAAAACATCCCAAGATGCCTTACAGAAGCATAATAAGTCAAAACCTAACACCAAGCCAACAAAGAAGATATTTGGAGGGGTGACAGAGGTCATGCTCCAAGCAGGGTCTTTAAGTAGGAGAGAGAAGTAGAGATGCAGAGAGGTCTAGGGAGGGAATTTGAGACTGATGAGTGCACAGCTGCCAATTGTGGGCAAAATGTTGGAGGAACACAAAGTTTTCAGAGTTGTTTGGTTGAAGAAGACTACAAAGATAGCAAGGAGCGAGTCCATGAAGGGGTTTGAACACAAGAATGAGAACTTTAAATTAGAGATGTTAGGGGAAGTGGGAGCCATTGCAGGTCAGCGAACATAGGGGTGATGCCTGAGAAAACCTGCCGATCAGGATACGTGAAGCAAAATTTTAGATGAGATGACCTTCTTGAAGGTTGGAGGATGGGGCTGAAAACTATGGCTTTGGTCTTCTTAATGCTTAATTGGAGGAAACTGCAGCTCCTCTGGAACTGGATATCAGATGAACAGGTTGTCAACTTAGGAGCATTGGTGGGGCAGAGAAAGGAGGTGGAGAGTTAGAGCTGGGTGTCGTTAATATATATGTGGAACCCAATGCCGAGGGCAACACATTAATGAGGTACAGGAGGGGGCCAAGGATAGATCCTTTGGAGTCTTCAGACGTAACCATGTGTGGGTGGAAAGAGAACTCATTGCTGGAGATGCTCTAGCTATGATTGGGAGGTAGGAGTCCCGCTCAGATATACAATGGAAGAGAGGCATTGAAGTAGAAGGGTATGGTCAATGATGTCAGAAGCTGCAAAGAGGATGAAGTGTGATAATACACCATGATAGTTATAGGAGATGCCATTTGTGACTTTGATTACAGCTGTTCCAGTTCTGTAGCAAGGCTAGAAACCTAGTTGGAGAGGTTCAAACATGCAGTTGGGGAACCAATGTCCACACTAGTATTAGAAAGCAATTGGGGCCGAATTGCCCCATTAGACCCTATCAGGGCTGAGCTCAGAGAGGTCACCGCCCATGAGCATTTCATTGTTCCTGAACTGAGCTGCAGCAGTATTCCCTCCTCCCATGTTCCAGCCACTTGGGAAGAACCTCATACAAGCACTGGACAGGAATTGAAGGGGTGAGAAATAGTCTGCAAGTCTTCCTGTAAGCTAGTAAAACCACATGAAGTTTAAAAAAATTTGTATACAAAGAGTGTTCCTGTCATAGCTGGTGACCTTGCAATATTAAGTGCTATGAATACCAATACTGGTAATTATTTATTCATTCATAGGATGTAAGCATTGCTGGCAGAGTCATCATTTATTACCCATCCCTAATTGCCCTTGAGAAGGTGGTGGTCAGCCACTTTCTTGAACTGCTGCAGTCCATGTGGTATATGTACACCCACACAATGCAGTTAGAGAGGGAGTTCCAGGATTTTCAGGATTTTGACCCAGGGACAGTGAAGGAATGGTGATATATTTCCAAGTGGAGTTGAAGTCGAAAATTATTCATGTTCGTTTTGAATGGTGGAGCAGGCTCGATGGGCCGTTTGGCCTACTCCTGCTCCAAGTTCTTATGTTCTTATGTGAGTCAGGATGTTGTGTGACTTGGAGGGGAACTTGCAGGTAGTAGTGTTCCCATGCATCTGTTGCCCTTGTTCTTTTCCAGATGGTAGAGGATGGCAAAGTAGTCTTGGCAAGTTGCTGCAGTGCATCTTGTAGATGGTACACACTGCTGCCACTGTGTATCGGTGGTGGAGGGAGTGATTGTTTCAGGTGGTGGATGGGGTGCCACTCAAGCGGGCTGCTTTGTCCTGGATGGTGTCGAGCTTTTTGAATGTTGGTGGAGCTGCACTCATCCAGACAAGTGGAGAGTATTCCATCACACTCCTGGTTTGTGCTTTGTAGATGGTGGACAAGCTTTGGGAGTTGGGAGGTGAGTTACTCCCAACCTCTGACCTGCTTTGTGTAGTCACAGTATTTAAATGGCTGATCCAGTTAAGTTTCTGGTAACCCCAGGATGTTAATGGTGGGGGATTCAGGGATGGCAATGCGGTTGAATGCCAAGGGGAGATGGTTAGATTCTTTCTTGTTGGAGATGGCTGTTGCCTGGCATTTGTGTGCTGCAAATGTCATTTTATACTTATCAGCCCAAGCCTGAATGTCATCCAGCTCTTGCTGCATGCACAGACTGCTTCGTTAACTGAGGTGTTGTGAATGGAACTGAATACTGTTTAATCATTAGGGAGCATCCCCACCTCTGACCTTATGTTGGAGGGAAGGTCATTGATGAAGCAGCTGAAGCTGGTAGGGCCTAGGACACTACCCTGAGGAACCCCTGCAGTGATGTGCTGGGTTGTAATAAGCACAACCATCTTCCTTTGTGTTCGGTATGACTCCAACCAGTGGAGAGTTTTCTCCCTGATTCCCATTGAGTAGTTTTACTCAGGCTGCTTGATGCCACACTCAGCCCTTGATGTCAAAGGCAGTCACTCTCAACCTTACCTCTGGAATTCAACTCTTTGGTACATGTTTCGTCCAAGGCAGTAATGAGGTCTAGAGCAGAGTGGACCTGGCAGACCCTAAATTGAGCATCGATGAGGAGGTTATTTCTGAGTAAGTGTCACTTTGTAGCATTGTCGATAACATCTTCCATTATTTCGCCAATGTAGACTTATGCCGCAGTAATTGGCCGGATTGGATTTGTCCTGCTTTTTGCGGACAGGACATACCTGGGCAACTTTCCACATTTCAAAAGCAAAATACTGCAGATTCTGGAAACCTGAAATAAAAACAGAAAATGCGAGGACATACTCAGTAAGTCAGGCAGCATCTGTGGAGAAAGAAACAGGTCAATAACCTAGCATCAGAACATTTTTCCACAGTGTCGGGTAGATGTCAATGGTGTAGCTGCACTGGAACAACTTGGCAAGGGGTGTAGATAGTTCTGGATCACAAGTCTTCAGCACTACAGCCAGGATATTGTCAGGGCTCACAGCCTTTGCTGTATCCGACATTCTCAGTTTTTTCTTAATATCACGTGGACTGAATTGGCTGAAGACTGGCATCTGTGATGACGGGGACCTCAGGAGGAGGCTGTGATGGATTACCAACTCGGCATTTCTAGCTGAAGATAGTTACAAATGCTTGGCGTGCTGGCTCCATCATCATTGAGGATAGGGATGATATGGAGCCTCTTTCTCCGGTTAGTTGTTTAATTGTCCCCACTGACTGGATGTTGCAAGACTGCAGAGCTGTGATCTGATCCATTGGTTGTGAGGTCGCTTGGCTCTGTCTATAGCATGCTTCTTCCACTTTTTAGCATGCATGTAATCCTATGTTGTATCTTCACCAGGTTGGCACCTCATTTTTAGGTATGCCTGGTGATGCTCCTGGTATGTTCTCCTATACTCCTCATTGAACCAGGGCTCATCCCATGGTTTGATGGTAGTGGTAGAGTGAGGGATATGCCAGGCCATGAAGTTACAGATTGTTTTGGTGCATGATTCTGCTAGTTAACTAGCTGCTGCTAATGGCCCACAGTGCCTCATGGATGCCTGATTTGAGCTGCTAGATCTGTTCTGAATCTATCCCACCTAGCACAGTGGTAGTGCCACACAACATGATGGAGCATGTCCTCTGTGTAAAGACAGGACTTTATTTCCACAAGGACTGTGTGGTGGTCAACTTCTACCATTGCTGTCATGGATGGATGCATCTATGACAGGTAGGTTGGTGAGGATAAGGTCAAGTAGGTTTTTCTCTCTTGTTGGTTCCCTCACCACCTGCTGCAGACCCAGTCTAGCAGATCTGTCCTTCAGGTCTCAGCCAGCTCGGTCAGGGAGTCGTGCTACTGAGCCACTCTTGGTGATGGGCATTGAAGTTCCCCATTCACAGTACATTCTGTGCCCTTGCTACCCTCAGTATGTCTTCCAAGAGGTGTTCAACATGGAGGAGTACTCATTCATCATTTGAAGGATGGCAGTAGGTGGTAATCTGCAGGAGAATTCCTTGCCCGTTTTTGACCTGAGACTTTACGGAGTCCGAAGTCAATGCTGACGATTCCCAGTGCCACTCGCTCCTGACTGTATACCACTGTCCTGCCACCTCTGGTGGGTCAGTCCTGCTGTTGGAACAGGACATACCCAGGGATGGTGATGGAGGAGTCTGGGACATTGGCTATGAGATATGATGCATTGAGTATGACTGTGTAAGGCTGTTATTTAACTTGTCTGTGGGACATCTCTCCCAACTTTTTACAAGTCTCCAGATATTAGGGAGGAGGACTTTGCAGGGTTGACTACACAATGTGTGCCTTTGTCATTTCCAGTGCCGAGGCCTATGCCGGGTGGTCCATCCAGGTTTATTCATATTCAACTTTTTTTTCTGTAACGGTTTGATACAACTGAATGCCTTCATAGGCCATTTTAGAGAGCAGTTAAGACCTAACCCCATTGCTGTGGTTCTGGAGTCACATGTAGGCCAGGCCAGGTAAGGGTAGCTGATTTCCATCCCGTGAGGATATTAAAGAACCAGATGGGCTTTTATGACAATCTGGTAGTTTCATCATCATCATTACTGGGACTAGCTTTTTATTCCAGATTTATTTAATTAATTGAATTTAAATTCCCCCAGCTGCATGGTGGGATTTGAAGTTATATCTCTGCAACATTAGTCCAGGGTCTCTGGATTACTAGTCTAGTAACATTGTGACTATACTACCATTCCCCGTTTGGGCAGATTATGCCAATTGTTGGGTAGAAGGAAGTCCTCAGTGGTGGCTACATGTGTCATCACCCTTCTGTAGTAAAATTACACAGCATACAGTAAACTACAAGCATACTGGGCACTCTTTCTGGGCTATACAACAACAAGCACTTGGGTATTCCTACACCACATGGACTGCAGTGGTTCAAGAAGGTAGCTCACCACCACCTTCTCAAAGGCAATTAGGGTTAGGCAACAAATGCTGGTCATGCCAGCGATGCTCACATCCCATGCAAGATGTACTCCAATGTGTTTTGTTGAATGATAATTTTATTTGGTCCACTGACTGGAAATCTAGATTTATATATTTTTTTTAAGGACATTTTTAAAAAGACAAGCTGCCAGCATCCTTTCAGCTTATGATGATCATCTAGTTTGCAACACTGTATCCTACACTGCAATGCTTGTGAGGAGAGAGGCAAAATGTCTGCATTTCCCAGCAAGAACCAAGACCCAGGAAGTCTAAAGGAACTACCTGTTTTCTCAGCAAGAAGAAATACTGCTAACTGCTATATTTGAATGACTGAGTGACTGTCATGTGACAAGCCTCTCCCCATTTGTGGTTTTAAGCTGGTGTTTTCTCTGCAGCAGAGGAGAAGCAATTGGACTCTGACATGAGCAGACCCTAAGTGGGGGTTTCTCTCTCTCTCTCTCTCTCTCCATTCCAGCTTGAAAGCTTTCAAATCCTGCTTGTTGACTGACCAACTTTGCATACTCTGGCTACAATCAGAAACCCTGTTGGAGGAAATCATTCACATCACTATCTCCATCGGACAGGTTTTCTTGTGCTAACAAAGACAGAGGTTAACTTTATTGTACCTAAACCAAACTAATAAAAATAAACAATACACCAACTTTCACTCTCACACACACACACCCATGGCATAATGCAGCTTCTCCAACAAAGGGAGGGTCAGGATACAGCTGTACCTGCCCGGGAAGCTTCAAGACAAGAACAGCAGCAGGCGGCTTTGTAAAAAAGGGTCCACTTGCACCAGAGAGTGTACCAAACTTGAATCAGCTACCTCCAGATGTCCAAGCGGCATTGTCAGCGAAGATATTGCTCTCCACAGAGGCCATCACCGACTTATGCGCCCTATTGCAGGATGAGTTGTGGCCTATGGGATTTTGTGGTCCCCCTATGCCAGTGGCCCTGAAGATCACTGTGGCACTGAACTTTTATGCTTCTGGATCGTTTCAAGGATCCACCAGGAACATGTGTAGGGTCTCACAGGCAGCAGCCCACCGCTGCATCAAGGAGGTGACCAATGCCCTGTATAAGGTGGCTGGCGACTATGTGTGCTACCAGACTGACCCTTAGAGTCAGGTTAAGAGGACCATCGGATTCGGGCCATCACTGGATTTCCCCAGGTGCAAGATGTGATAGATTGCATACATGTGGCTGTCAAGAACACAAGAAATAGGAGCAGGAGTAGACCATGTGGCTCATTGAGCCCGCTCCCCCATTCAATACGATCATGGCTGATCTTAGCTTCAACTCCACTTTCCCGCCCGCTCGCCATATCCCTCGATTCCCTGAAAGACCAAAAATCTATCTATCCCAGCCTCAAATGTATTCAACGATGGAGCATCCACAACCCTCTGGGGTAGAGTATTCCAAAGATTCACTATCTTTTGAGTGAAGTAATTTCTTCTCATCTTAGTCCTAAATGATCGGTCTCTTATCCTGAGACTGCGCCCCAGTGTTTCAGATTCTTCAACCAGTGGAAACAATCTCTCAGTGTCTACCCTATCCAGGCCCTTCAGACTCTTGAGATCGCCTCTCATTCTTCGGAGCTCCAAAGAATATAGACGCAATTTACTCAGCCTCTTACCATCGGACAATCCCCTCATCCTAGGGACCAATTTAGGAAATCCAGGTATACTACAGCTACTGGTTCCCCTTTATCTACCCTACTAGTTACATCCTCAAAAAACTCCAATAAATTTGTCAAACAGGATTTCCCTTTCATAAAAAATGTTGACTTGTTCTAATCATACTGTGTTTTTCGAAAGTACATTGTTAAGACGTCCTTAATAATAGATTTCAGCATTTTTCCAAGGCTCCAACAGACGAGCCAGCTGCCTTCATCAACAGAAAGGGCTTCTATTCAATCAATGTTCAACTGGTCTGGGACAACCAAAAGTGTTTCCTGCAAGTGTGTGCCCTTCTTGGGAAGCAGCCACGCTGCCACAGCTTTTCAGGCCCTCTGCTCGCCTTCAGGGATGGGTTCTCGTGGACAAGGGCTACCCATTGAAAACATGGCTACTGACCGCTGTAAGGAACCCTCGGAATGCAGTAGAGGAGAGGTACAACATTTGCCAAGGCTCCTCCCGAGCAACCAGGCCAATGGGCTGCTGAGGATGACATTCCTCTGCCTTGATCAATCTAGTGGAGCCCTGCAGTATGTCCCAGCAAGAGTTTCTCATATTCTGCTGTGCTCTGCACAATCTAGCACTGCACAGGGGTGAGATCTTACATGACGATGAGATGCCTGAGCAACACTCCTCCACTGATGAGGAGGACACAGAGGAGGGAAAGGAGGAAGCAGCACTGGATGCTGAAGCACTTGCACTGGAGGCCAGACAGATTGAGCGACAGGCCAAGAAGGCAAGAGACAATCTCATAATCACTGATTCCAGCATCCCTGATACCCACTCACAGAGAAACCAATAAATACTCACCTCGATGCATGTAGTCTGTCGCCTCCTTCCCATTTGTGTTTCCTGACTTGCACCCAGCTGTAAACCGTGCAACTGCCCACGGGAGATCAAATGTTAATGAGAGCTGTGGTCACTTTGGCATTCCACCAAGGGGGAAGGGGGAAGTCAGCAGCTCACAATTAGAACATCATGGAATAATGACTGTTACAAAGTGATCATCAGTTAAATTGAACAAAATAACTTTATCTAAGTCAGACGTCAGAAATGCATGATTCTCCAAGTGTGGCTCGGTAGTTTTCTTAATACATTTGCGAGTGCTCCTATGAGGTGTGATCTCAGCAACAGCAGCTGGGCTGGAGGCAGGCTGCTGATCAGGCTGCCCCTTGGCCTTTGATGACTTCGGCAGCCGTCCTCTGGCTACCTGAGGCCAGAAAGGCCCTGGCTGCCTCAGGGTTTCCTGCACCGGTGCAGGACTCTCCTCAGACGTTGCAGCTACTGGAGTGGAGTTCACTGGCAGAGGGGCTGAGGAGCCGCTGACCACATTAGGAGTGCCCTGAGAGAAGCCCCCAGATGTGGGGGTCAGCCTCTCCTCCTCCCTTTCAAAACTCACTTGAACCTCCCTGCTCATAAGAGAAGGACGAGGAGTGGGAGAAGACTCCAGGGGCCTCGTCCTCTCTCGCCTTGCCACTGCTGCGTCAAGCTCAGAGCCGAGGAAATGATGTGCAGGTCTGCATGCATCTCTGGAATCTGGCTCTCCATGAGGGTCGCCAACCTTTCAATGGAGAAAGCCATGCGCTCACATGCCTGAGACATGGCAGCAGTCATGGCACAGATGGACTCCTCCATTGGCTGCTTCTGGCATCTCTGCCAGATGTTGCCTTACCCCTCTCTGCAACTCCGACATGCCGTGTGCTGTCGACACCAGAGGCTTGTCATCAGCTGGGTCTCAGCATGGGGCTGGCCACCCGCAGTCGTCCGACTGTCAGTGGCCTCAGCTGTCTTAGCCTCAGCCGCTGCTCAGGCATGTGCATGGTGCTCTCATCAGTTTGTGACCCTGTTTCTACAGCTGAACGGAAACCCACCGAGCTGAAAGTATCTGCATGAGTGGATGGTGCAGGAGAGTCATGGGATGGTACATCTTCTGACTGCTGATTCTCCTCACAGGTGTAATTTTGTCCCCCTTCCACTGGAGTCTCCTGCCTTTTCTTTGCAGCCTGGAGGAGAATCTCAAGGGAGGCATTGTAAACTGTGTGACCACCCTGTGCCTTCCTTCTGCCATGGTCAATGCAGACACAATGCATACTCCTGGGGTACAAGTGGTAGCCAAAGGGGTCCTGGTTCAACGAACGGCACTGTGGAAGGCGGTCATTTTCAAAAGGCAGGAGTAAATGCAGGGCTGGCAGGCCTTTAAATATGGTGCCAACACATGCTCCGGGCTCATCTGATGACGTGATGGGCGTCTCACCTCCCGCCTCCACCTCGTGATTGGTGGGGCCCCGCGCCTCCACTCTGTAAAACGGCCACCTGCCACATGATTGCAGTGAGGCAGCCGTCTACGTGACAATCGGGAATGGCACCCATTTTCGGGCCACAAATAGTGGAAGAAATGGACAATTGACACTATATAAAATCATCATTGCTACTGCCAGGAAAGTAGGCACAGATCTGTTTGTTGCACTGTGGATCTCTTTGCGAACAAAGAACAAAGAACAAAGAACAGTACAGCACAGGAACAGGCCATTCGGCCCTCCAAGCCTGCGCCGATCTTGATGCCTGCCTAAACTAAAACCTTCTGCACTTCCGGGGACCGTATCCCTCTATTCCCATCCTATTCATGTATTTGTCAAGATGCCTCTTAAACGTCGCTATCGTACCTGCTTCCACCACCTCCCCCGGCAGCAAGTTCCAGGCACTCACCACCCTCTGTGTAAAGAACTTGCCTCACACAGCCCTTCTAAACTTTGCCCCTCTCACCTTAAACCTATGTCCCCTCGTAACTGACTCTTCCACCCTGGGAAAAAGCTTCTGACTATCCACTCTGTCCATGCCGCTCATAACTTTGTAAACCTCTATCATGTCGCCCCTCCACCTCCGTCGTTCCAGTGAAAACAATCCAAGTTTTTCCAACCTCTCCTCATAGCTAATGCCCTCAAGACCAGGCAACATCCTGGTAAACCTCTTCTGTACCCTCTCCAAAGCCTCTACGTCCTTCTGGTAGTGTGGCGACCAGAATTGCACGCAATATTCTAAGTGTGGCCTAACTAAGGTTCTGTACAGCTGCAGCATGACTTGCCAATTTTTATACTCTATGCCCCGACCGATGAAGGCAAGCATGCCGTATGCCTTCTTGACTACCTTATCCACCTGCGTTGCCACTTTCAGTGACCTGTGGACCTGTACGCCCAGATCTCTCTGCCTGTCAATACTCCTCAAAACAGCTGTCGCATTGATTGAAGTAGTCCACAGAGTAACATGGGCACAGTCAATGATGTCCTAGACTTGGCAAACCCTGCAATCTGTACAAAGTCCAGCACCCTATCTATCATTCTGCTTCAGAAGACCCATAAGGTGACAAACCCATTTGATCTGAAAAACTAGACAACAGTCACCTGTCTAATACCAGCAAAGACTGCTGATTGATTGATATTGGCGATATTGGTGATATCCCCTGTGGCATGAATTGGAAGAAAAAAATTCAACACAGCAGCGACCTTGACTATAGCAGACAACGCTGCACTAGATACAGCAGTTGGCTTTTGATCCTCCTGCAGGATGTGACACAACATTGGTCACTGACTCCTGAAGAACTGAAGCCGCCTAAAGTCAGCAACTTGCCAAGGTTCCTTCGACAGCACCTTCCAAACCAGCAACCACTGCCACCGAGAAGAACAAGGGCACTACACCACCGCCTGCAGGTTCCCCTCCAAGCCACACACCATCCTGACTTGGAAATATATCGTTGTCCCTTCAGCGGGGTTAAAATCCTGGAACTCCCTACCTAATAGCACTGTTGATGTACCGATACCACATGTACTGCAGCAGTTTCAGAAGGCTCAAGGGCAATTAGGGTTGGGCAATAAATGCCCGCCTTGCTCACATCCCAAGAATAAATAAATTTTTTAAAAATTTCCTCAATGAACTGCAGGTATGTTGTTCTGGAACTATAAACACTGTTCAGAGAGTAAAGATTTCTCTGAACGTGCTCTCCTGCTTTTTTTCTTCTGCGCCTGCCAGATGGAATTCTTAGGTTTACCTCATCAAAACACAACTGTAATGCCTGAAGCCCCTTATCAGTTCAGAGCATGCCATAGGTACAGCAAGCACCTTTAAACCTTTCATGCTAAAATCGCACAAACTACTGCAAGAAAAAGTCTCCTTGAGGACACCCGGGGATCCCTTTAAAGAGCATTTCAAATGACCACCTCAGGATTTGTACCACTCAGGGTTGGTTGGTGGGAGCTGGAAGTGGTGTTAGTCAGGTGGTAAGCTTGGAAAATGGCATTGGCATCATAATGGCATCACAACCCTGGCTTAACTATGAGGCTCTGGTCTGAAACAGGCAGGGACTCTGACCATCAGGAGTCAGATCCCTGGAAAACCAGGCAGGTTGCAAAATCAACAATAACTGGGCAGGAGAAATAGAAACTTTGAGGGCAAAAGTGGATAGCCCTGGAAAACAGGTGCAGGGATTGCGATGTGTGATTAACCTGCGCTCATTCCTTCTGACTCAGTTAGCATGCAGACTTCATGCTGCCTGTTCGTTTACATTCTAGCTGCATGCACCCTAGTGCTAAACGTGCTGTTGAATAGCTGCATTCCTCAGCAGGCAGCCCAAATTTGTGCAAGGCTAGCACCACTTAATGCTAGCATGCACTACTTAAAGGGGAGTTGCATTCTGGCTGGAGCAGATGCTGGAAGTGGTTGGGCAACACAGTCTGAGCAGGAAGAAGAGTGACTAATGGCATAGCAAGGTACAGTGTGTGCTCCAGGTTTCTCTGATGCAGCACTGGAGGCCTTGGTGCAGGAGGTGGAGAGGAGGAGAGAGTTTCTCTATCCATAGGGGGCCAGAAGGCTCTCCAGGTAGACACTACAAAGATAGTGGTACAAGATGGCCATCGTGGTCAACACCAGCAATATTGCCCCAAAGACCTGGATGCAGTGCTGCAAGATGTTTAACGGCCTCACACAAGTGATCAAGCTCAGTGAATGCACCTTTAAATGCCATACCCTTACAACTGAACTATTAGCCTCCGACACTGCTCAATTCACCAACTACCCCCTTCACTCACCTACCAAAAAACTCTCGTACACATACAAACCTCACATTTATAGTTTCACGTCATCCTCACACACTTTGCACTGCTGCGAGCCTCACAATGCATTTCACAGCTTGCATACCCTGTCAGCTGTTCAACCATGACAGGCACATCACCCAAACACTTTGTACCGCAATCCATGACACACTTCCCTCACCCTGCAGGCCAAGGTAGAACACAACCACAGGCAGCATTACCTAACCGGTGGGAGACAGGCACAGAGGCATGTCCTCACCCCCATGGAGGAGACGGAGCTGGACATCATTGGAGTGGCCATTGTTGCGGTATTACTTTAAGGGGTATATCTAAAACGGCTGTCCATCACCAGACAGGTTGTGATGTACAGACTGATATGATCTCGAGGCAGTTGTTGGAAGCAGTTCAAGAGATAAGACATGGTACCCTACCTTCCTAGTATTGCTGGATATAAGTTAACATCTTCAATACAAGAGCCCACCTTTTAGATTCACCAATCTTGTCTGTGAGATTTGTATGTTTGTGTCAAGAAAGAGAAACTCCACAGCTATGACTGAGGACATGGCCAGTGGTGGGACTGAAATCACTGAAGATAATGGTATCTTTATACCTAATCCTCCTTCTCATATCGCATTTCCCCTCATCCAACAATCTCTTCTAAGTTACAAGCTGCTCATGTTGTGAGCAAGCACCTCTTTCACACCATCCTTCCTACCCCCTCACCACAACTGTACCCTGTGCCTTTTTCCTTTCAGAGACCCAAGAATTTCTACCTTGTCTGGCAGTGGTGGAAGAAGAAGAGCAACAAGACACTGATGATGAAGAAAAACCATCAATCGCTCTCCCACTAGCAGCCACCGGTTCAGACACTGACACTGAGTGTATTTTAGAGGACAGTTTAGAGGTGGGATCTGCACATGGTGAGTCACTGGGCACAAACAGCCTTCAGCCAGGGAAGGGGACAAGGTGCCCAGCTCGCTAGAGGGTGAGTTTGGATATAAGTTCTGCTAGGGAGAACTCAGATGGGGTGTCCTACAGAAGAAGGTTGATGGGTTTGCACAACAAAATGCTTGGTGCATTGGCACTCCTGCCAAAAAGTCTGCAGTAAAAGTCAAGGAGAATGGAGGAGTCCCGTACCAACTTGGCACAGGGTTTGCGCAGAGCTTGGAGTCCATCCTTTCCAATGTCAAAATGGTGGTCAACTCCATGACGGCACTTGCAGACCCAACCATGATGCAATGTGTGATGGCCATGTCTCAGCTTCCATTGAAGCACAAACAGAAGAGACCAACATCAGGCTGCTGCAATGGAAACTCAGAGTGAAGTCATGCAAGCTCAGACTGCTGCCATCATGGCTGCAGATACCAGTGTTCATAGGGGCTTGCAGCCTGTCCTCCAACACAATGCTAGAATTGCTGAGGTGCCACCCTGGAGCAGGTGGCTGCGTGGAGCATGAGCCTGCTGTCCTCTCTCAGGACAGCAGCATTCGTTCTCCCACCATTGCAACTCCACCAGTGCCCTTGCTGTTGCCTGTCATTCAGCCTGCCCGGACTGCTGCCACCCCATGCTGAGGTGATGCTGTTCAAAGCCGGACTTTTGTGGGCCAAAGCTCTGCAAGGTCATCCTGCAAGGCCATCCTACAAGGCTATTTGCAGTCTCTTCCAGTGAAAATCAGTAGCCTTCCATCAACCATGCTGCAGTAATTGGGGTAGCACTGAGTAGCAGCACTAGGACAGACAAAGGCACACAGAAGGCAGGCAGTAGGAGAATGCAAAAGGGTGATTAGTTAACTTTTCTACTGAATATATGATGGTTTGATTGATAAAGTTGGTTTTGAATATTTGTTTTGTTGTGGCTTTTAATTCAGCAACGTGGCCATGGGGATGCTGTGATGGTCAGTATCAGAGAGAATGTAAGGTGTGGGACTGTTGTTGAATGGGTACTTGAGGTTGCATTCACTGGTACCACAGTCAGATGCACTGATCACGAACAGCCCAGAAAGGGAAAGGGGATGTGTTGCTTCCCTCCTGCTCTTCACTCTCCTCTCCTCCTCCTCCTCAGCTGCTCGCCATATACCTGATGGTTTGTGCAGAATACTGCAGACCATGACGAATCATGACGTGGTCTGGCAAGCACTGGCTTCTCCAGAGTGGTCCAGGCAGCAGAAGCATTGTTTAAACACCCCAATGGTCTGCTCGATTACAGTTCATGTGGCAGTTTGGCTTTCGTTATATGCATGCTACTCATATGTGCGTGGAGTCATAAGCTAGGTGGTAAGCATCAAGCCCTTGCTGCCAAGCAGCCACCATCTGCTTTGTCATGGTGGCTCAAGTGCAGATAGCACAGCGGACTGCCACAGAATAAAGGCATCATGACTGCTGCCCAGATACTGGGCATTGACTCACATGATTCACTGAGTATGGTCACACAACAGCTGGACTTAGAGAGAGTGGAATCCCTATCAGTTGCAGTTCACTCTGGCATTTACATGTGGCACCTACAAAAAGAGACGTGCGTGCAGTCAATGGCACCCTGCACAGGGGGAAGCCTGCAATCCTGGTGTGCTCACTCCACCTGCTTCTCTCTGGCAAGAGAGAATGAAATGTATTCAACTCTCTTTGCATACAGAGCCTCTGTGACCTCTCTCATGCAACAGTGGATGACAAACTGCTAGATGTTGCAAATTTTTTTTTATTCGTTCATTCATGGGATGTGGGCATCGCTGGCTAGGACAGCATTTATTGCCCATCCCTAATTGCAGTTGAGAAGGTGGTGGTAACCGCCTTCTTGAACCGCTGCAGTCCTTGGAATGTAGGTACACCCAAAGTGCTGTTCGAAAGGGAGTTCCAGGATTTTGACCCAGCGACAAGGAAGGAAGGGCGATATAGTTCCAAGTCAGGATGGTGTGTGGCTTGGAGGGGAACTTGCAGGTGGTGGCGTTCCCATGCATCTGCTGCCCTTGTCCTTGGTGGTAGAGGTCGTGGGTTTGGAAGGTGCTATCCAAGGAGCCTTGGTGAGTTGCTTGCTCAAACCTGGAAGGAGCCCATGCATATAAGTTCATGGCCATGATCACCTTCACAGCCACTGGCAATGCTATCCTCGTCCTGCTCTGAAGCTGGAGTTTGGGCTGCAACGGGTGACAGATTTCAGTGAACACATCCTTGCTGAAGTTGAGACATCTGACATACAGTTTCTTACTGAGGTTGAGGTAGGAGAATTGCTCTCTGAAGACCTTGGTCAGAAATGGCCTTCTGCTGAGATCCCGTCTCCCCTTCCTCCTCCTCCTTCTTGGAGCAGCTTGTTTTCCTGTGTTTTGCCTCTTGTCAATTCTCCGTCGTGCTGCTGGCCAAGGTCTGAGCAAGTGGTCTGAGCAGAACTATTGAAGACAGAGCCAAGGCCTTCACCATATGCCACACCATCCCCGCTGGACTTCAGTGACATTAAATAGCAGTACAAACCAGAAAACACTTCTACAAACTTAGCAACAGCCAGTAGAAATCAATCAGCAACTAACATTTTAAATAACGCTGGTGGGGTCTTTCCTGCTGCTGAATGCATGTTCAGCTGTGTGAGATTAGGAGAGGGCATTGCTGGGGCATTAAGCCTCGCTGGCATGAAATCAGCATTACACGCTGACTGGCAACACCATGTGCCTACTCTGCATAGCTCCAGCACACACTCCCTGCACCCGCACTAATGCCCTTATCAAAATTGTAACCAGCGAAGCCAGCACCAGAAGTTTGCACATGTAGCATGGGTGCTATTTTGTACCTGAATCATCACCCACAGTGCTGAAAATATGGGTGCTACACAACTGAATTTTGAGTCTTTATTTTCCGCCCACTCCCACCTCATTGATCAATGCAAAGAAGGCTGTAATTAAACCAAAATTTAACCCAATGTTCAATTTTGCAAAAAATAAACTTACTCTTTTCTCCTAAGTCAGCACAAGCAATATTTCCACCAGCTGAAACCCACTGAAAACTCCAGCTCAGAAATATTTGCATCATGAAAAAGTGATTTTCTAAAATAGGTCGTGCTGAGAAATGTGTGAAAATGTACTGAATAGATTTCTTCATTACTGTATCTGCAACATCAAGAGGTGAAAATTACAGCTTCATTTGAGCAATTCTTCTTTGACTCTACCAAAGTGCTTGTCCCAGATTTACAGAGGGCGACTGATATGCGGATGAAGTTTGATTTTCAATTTAAATTTAACTGTTGTCCTTGTAGAGGCCACCGAAAATTTATAGAACCTTCAAACATAAACTATGTGAAACTGAAACTACATTATCTTTCTACCTACATTTATTCTTTCCAGGTATTTGCTGCAAAAGTCAATAGGCAGGGTTTTATGCTGCCCTTGGAGGCAGGAATGGATGCGAGAGGGAAAACAAAATGGCAAAGGGTGCCGTTCCTGAGGTTGTCTGGGCTCCCTGTCATTTTGTCCAGGGCGGGGAGGCATAGGACCTCCCTTCAGCCCCAGGCCAGTTGAGGCCCTTAAGTAGCAAATTAATTGTCACTTAAGGGCCTCTTCTCACATCCACTCCAATTTTGTGGCAGATGGAGGGGCCCGTGCCGCATGGAGACCCTGGTGGCCTCCAAGTGGAATTGGGAGGTGGGGTCCCTCCTCTGGGGGCAATCCATGGTCTGGAGAGGGCCCCCCTGGCAGTGGTGGCCACCCCCCCTACAAGAATTCCCCTACCTCACCCTCACCAACCAGTCACTGGGGCCTGCCTGACTGGCTTCAGCAACCCCAACCCCACTCACCCGTCCCGGAGTCTCCGATGTCTTTTCCTCTGCAGGGCATCCTGCAGTATCAGCTGTGGCCACCACTCCCAGTGGCGCTGCTGGTACTGCAGAGCTGCCAGCCCTCCAATTGGCTGGCAGCTCATCGCTTAAAGAGGTGGCATTCCCGATGGTGGGCCGTTAATTGGCTGCCCGCTGTTAAATTGCAACAGGGATCTGGCAGAGGGCCGAGGCAGGTTCTCCCTGAGGCCTTCCAGCTAGCCAGCAGGACCCGTCACCGGAATAAAATCCAGCCCATTTTTGTCTCTTCGTCGGCTCCTTAAACATTCCTTAAATCAGCAATTAATTTCACAAAAGAATATTATACTTAACACTTTATCTGCAAAATAACATTCTTAAACTATTTCCACAAAAATAATGTCAAAAAAATGATCAAAATATTTGTGATATATAAGTAGTCTAACTGATTATCAAACTGCACTAACTGCACAATGGAATGTTTGGAAGAAACTTTTATTGTATGCATTTGGTCTGCTGATCTGCCAATTAACAGTCACTGTGAAGTTACCACAGATTCCCCACACTCCACAGACATTTTGACAAAGATTGTGTGAAATAACTGTAAAAATAACTTTAGTTGGGAACTTTAGAGCTGCTGCATGACATTTCTTGTGAAAATTCACACACAATTATTTAAGTGTTAGTGGACTAAAAGCTCAAACATAATAATATTACTAATTGCTTTAATTGTTGGATTTCAATGATGTCAAAATCCAGGTCTGGGCTGAGTTTTCTCGCATGTGTCAGGAACCCGACATCGGGATTATTTCCAGGTCCCGACCCCATGCGCTTTGAATGTGCACCTGACAGCCTCATTTTACAAGAGGCGGCCAATTAGGGATGACGGATGGATTCTTGAGGTGGGAGTGCAGGACATCGCAGCCCTCTACAATGCAGGTTGGCAGCCCCCACTGTGAGACCAGCGCTACTGAGGGGACTGATGGAGCGGCAGAGAGGCACTGCATCTGCCACCAGTGTCTGTGGAATGGCTGGAATGTAACATGGAGACATCCGTCTCCACCTTTTAAGAGCTCAATGGCAAGGCTGCAATATGGGCAGATAGCAGCCTTGCCATTTTCTGTCTGAGCTCATCACCAGCCTCAGAGATTCCGAGGCTCTGACCTCCCGCTGTGAAGCTGCCTCTTCTCACCTGCCGGGGAGCAGAGACAAGGAAGGGTGGTGGGGGCGGGGGGGGGAGGTTGTGGGGGCTTGAGCGCCACTGGCAAAGTCTATACTCTGTCAAAAAATAGGGCTTAATTGCCCTATTAATTGCCTTAATGGGCTACCCGCTGCTGCCGCTAGGAGCCTGCCTCCGGGAAAAGTGCTTGGAGGCAGGAAGACATCGTGGAGCCGACCGAGCGCATGGCACTCCAAACGTCCACGCCACCCCTGCCTCCATGGAAATTTAGCCCAACGTGTCATCATTCCAACCTCAGAAGAGCTCCCCTACTGCACAAATGGGTCATTTCTTCCCCCTTTTCACAGTAAGCTTGCCTATCGGTGCCAAATAAGAGAGTTTTGTGCTGTAGGCCCACTAGAAATTGGCTTGAAATTGCCCAAAATCATTCACTCAGGGCCCTGTCAGGCAACAGACAGATTTCATCCAATTAATTTGGGCTGGAATTAAACTACTGCATCACTCTGGTCCCTTCAAAAATCTTTTTTTTTAACTCCTTTGAGGACCATTGCAGCATTATTTAAATATCACAGTTCATTTGCCTAAATAGGTAAGGGGGCCTCAGGTGTGCATGACCTGGAATTTCCTCCTTGGGTGCAATCTGGAAGTTAGACCTAAAATTGTGTCTAATCTTGCTCCAATTTCGTCAATGCCATTCCTCCCAAGTATGGTTTCAATCTCATTAGGATGTAATGGAATTTAAAATGGGAGTAAATCACTGTAAACAATCAGAGCCACCAAATCCACACCAGTATATTTCCTCTTTGAGTCTTAAAATTTAAGTTTCAACTCATTTAATCATTATTCATATACATCAGGCTCAGTGTGTTTAAGAACTTTCATTCAGGGAAGCTTTTCAATTTTTAATGTGGTTTATACTAATACCATAAAAATGCATTACAGCAAACAGAAAACACAGCACAAGTCTCAAGTGAAGGCCAGAAAAATGACTTTATTCCCTGCTGCACCTGTTGAGACGCCCGAACAGGCATAATTTGAGGGTACCTGCATTTGAGAGTTAGGGTCATGGCCAATTTAGAGAACAGAAAATTTGATGGATGAATGTAAAAGATCGAGGTAACTTAGCATGGAGTCAGCCGTGGCTCAGTTGGTAGCAGTCTTGCCCTTAAGTCAGAAGATTATGATTCATGTCCCATTTCAGAGACTTAAGCACAAGAATCTAGGCTAACAATGCTGCACAGTCAGAGGTGCTTTCTTTCAGATGAGTTATTGATCTAAGGCCCCATCTATCTCCTTTAGTATTCTTTGTCACTGTTTTAGAGAAAAGTAGGGGAGATATCCCCAATGCCTTGGCCAATATTTAACCCTCAATCAACATCACTAAAAAACATTATCTGGTCATTATTAGCATGCTGCTTATGGGAGCTTGCTGTGTACAAATTATAACAGTGACTGCATTTCAAGTGTACTTGAGCACTCCTGAGGTCATGAAAGGAGCTATATAAATGCAAGTTTTACTTGCTGGTCACAGACCTGAAACGAGTGGAATCTTCGGAGAGCCGTGGCGTTCCTGATGACAGGACCAGAAATTGTCGTAACTTCTGCTTCTGCCGCAAATCCTGTTTCCCACGTGATTTTGTATTTAAATTAGCTATGCAGCGATGGGCACGGGAGACATGTGGGATCATGCGGCAGGGGCGGCCTTTCATTGGTGGAACAGGCCGTCATTGCCCCGAGCAGCATGATCTCCTCAGATAGAAAACATTCTGTGCTGTAAGTATGTTCAGACTAACTTAAATTGAAGCTTTTATTTAATTCAAAATGTTTTTGCCTCCCTTATTTTGTGAATGTCACCGCCATCTTCATACCATTTATTTTCCCAAAGTGAATCAAATCTCAGCTGGCAGACAGTGTCCCGCCCCACGGTTCAGTGATGAGTACAGGAGCAAGGGTTCTTTTTGCAGTTATGCAGGGCCTTGGTGAGACCACATCTGGTGTATTGTGTGCAGTTTTGGTCTCCTTATCTGAGGAAGGATGTTCTTTCCATGGAGGGAGTGCAAAGAAGATTTACTAGGCTGATTCCTGGGATGGCAGGATTGATGTATGAGGAGAGATTGGGTCGACTAGGCCTATATTCACTAGAGTTTAGAAGAATAAGAGGGGATCTCATAGAAACCTATAAAATTCTAACAGGACTAGACAGGCTACATGCAGGGAGGATTTTCCCAATGGCTGGGGAGTCCAGAACCAGGATTCACAGTCTCAGGATACAGGGTATGCCATTTAGAACCAAGATGAGGAGAAATTTCTTCACTCAGAGGGTAGCGAATCCGTGGAATTCTCTACCGCAGCGGAGGCCAAGTCATTAAATATATTCAAGAAGGAGATAAATATATTTCTTAATGCCAAAGGGATCAAGGGATATGGGGAGAAAGCAGGAACAGGGTACTGAATTAAGCCATCAGCCATGATCTTTTTTGAATGGCAGAGCAGGCCCGAAGGGCCGAATGGCCTACGCCAGCTCCTATTTTCTATGTTTCTGTGTTTCTATGCCTCCCTACAGGTTCTCCTCCAGTCCATCAGGGAAAGGCGGGAGGTCCTCTTCCCTGCAGATGGATTCAGAAGTCCCTCCTACCTCTCCAAGGTGGCCTGGATGGAGGTAGCTGAGGAGGTCTCGAACTGTCGGATAACTCTTAGAAGTACGGGTACGGTGCCGCAAACGAATAATGACTTGCTCAGATCAGCGAGGGTAAGTGGCTCTGGTAAAGTTGCTTCATTTTTTTGTTCCATGGTGTCATGGGTTTCGTTGTGTTATCTTAAGCAACACAATGAGGTGTGTGGATTCTAGTTCATTGAAGATCGCTTGAAGGTTTATGAACAGTTAAACTAGTATAGACAATACACAGCAAACTATGTACAAAACCATTGTCTAGGGTGTTACCGTTGCAGAGTGACTATGGCTTCTAGTCACATGATTACATCTTGGTACTTAGCTCATTAGCATACTGAGTTCTTAAAGGGACATCACTCTTAAGGCGATCATATAACATCCCCTTTCTTTCCAAAGATGCTACAAGTAAAAACACATAAAATTGAATAATATCACAATTAGTTATATGGAATAGAAATTATAAAATTTACAGACATAAGAATAGGGTTTGTGACATTTATGAGTGCAGAAGCTTAAGAGTCCATATATTGTTACGGTGGTTTGACAACTCTTCCAGATTTTGTTATGGTATAACCTTCTGGGATCTGGATTTCACCCTTGGCTATTATTGGTTTGCAGACATGTTGTCAATGTGTTGGCTGTTGTCCTGTTGTTCCTTCACACCCTCATCGTTGGAGTGTGTTCTTTCAAGTCCGCTGTGCGCAATTGGAATATTGCACACTTCTCTTAATTGGCTTTGGTTCCTCCTCAACACTGCTCCGTTAGATGTTGTAACTTCGTAGGACCTAGGCTCCCTGCATACTTTGGATACCTCTGCGGGTAACTATGTTCTCATTGTGGGGTGTATGACCCTGACCTTTTGCCCTAGATGTAGCTGAGGTAGTTTCACCCTGCATGTCGGTCATGAGCCATCTTCATTCTCCCTTGTTTTTCGAGCAGTGTCTCCTGCATCTCAGAGAATTTGGACAGATGATGGCTTGGCAGAATTGTTCTCACTTGTCTGCCAAACATGATCTCTGCTGTTGACGGTAAGCCTATATCTATAGGTGTAGCTCTGAGGTGTAACATGGCAACACGAAAATCTTTTTTCATTGTCCTACACTTCAGATAAGTGATTTAACTGTGTGAACCATTCACTCGGCAAGACCATCAGATCTAGGGTAATGTGATGAAGACATCACATGGTTTATGCCCCATTTAACACACACATATCCCCGAAAGGTCTGCCCATACACTGTGGCCCATTGTCAGAAATATTGCACTGAACAGACTGAATATGACACTCAATGTGTCTGCGCCAAGCACGCTTGAAGTGTCTTTCATCTGTCTGATAATTGGAAATTTGGAAAAATAATCAGTGACTAAGATAAAGTAATTTCCATTCACAGAAAATAGATCAGTGGCGATTTTGGACCAACAGACTGACAGAATCTCATGAGGATGTAAAGGTTCTTTAAGTTGTTGTGGCTGGTGCCTCTGGCATGCCTCGCACATCCTCACTAACTTTCAATGTCATCATTAATCCCTGGCCAATAATCAGTGTCTCGTGCCAACTGTTTCATTCGCTCTATGCTCATATGGCCTTGGTGACGTTGTGACAAGATGTCCTGTCGGAGAGCTTTAGGCACAATCACTTGTTTTCCTTTGAAGATGACACCTCTCGCGATATCGATTTCATCTCTATAAGGCCAAAAGTTTCTGAGAGTTTCTGGAACCTCTTTTACCGTATCAGGCCATCATCTATGAAAACTCTCCACAGTGTCTTCAGTTGTGGGTCATTGGCTGTCTCTGATTGTAGTTGGTCATATTTGTGCTGACCAAAATGCAATAAAATTGACTTTGAGCACATCTTCCACCTTGATGTCCATGCTGTCTACTTGTAAATCCAATGGAACTTTTTAATTCTTGTTCGGGTTTGGCAATCTGCTCAGCGTATCCAAGGTGACCATTCTGGTACCCAGTTTGTGGCAGAAGTTGAAATTATACCCCTGTACTTTCACTAAGAGTCGTTGTAGTGGAGGTGGTGTGCTTGTCAATGGTTTGCACCAGATCATCTCCAGTGGTTTATGATCAGTTTCCACAGTGAACTGCTTAACGAACAGGTAGGTGTGGACCCTTGTGATTCAAAACACCAGAGCAAGTGTTTCACAGTCTATGTTTGAATAATTGGATTGTGCTGAAGATAAGCATTTGGATCCAAATGCAATTGGTTTGCCATCTTGCAGGATGCATGCTCCTAGCTCTTTTTGTGAGGTGTCAACTTCCAGGATTATCTTCTTCCTTGGATCATAGTACTGCAGAGTACAGGTTTCTGCTGACAACGCTTCCTTGAGAGACTCAAACATATGCTGATGGTCCTCCTGCCATACATATGGTACATCTTTCTTTAAGAGCTCTCTCAGTGATAATGCTATAGTCTCTTCTGATGTAATGAGTACCTTGGTGACCTCATGGATAGTCACAATGTTAAGGTCCATACACGTTGGTAGTCCTGCCACTGCTTGTCTGCTTGTCTGCCAGATAAAATATTTGTGGTTTCCATGCCAACTTGCCATAGCTGCATTGCATTGTTAGTGCCCCTGTGCAAGGGATGGGTGACCCATTGTATGCAGTTAACTTTGCAGTTGTCAGTTGTATCATTAATTTCCCATGACCCTGGTACATATCCTACAGGATTCAGGCTGGTCGGATATTTGCACTAGCTCCGGTGTCAATTTTAATCCTGAGTGTTTGTTTGCCAACTTTCTTTGGGCACATGATGCTAATAGTAGCAAAAGCTTCCAGTTGTTTGACTTCATCTACACAATGTGTCAGGTTCACAATGTGAAATGCCTGCTCATCTTCTGGCTGGGAATTACTCCACTCTGAGCCTTGTCTCAGGTCTAATTCGCTGTGGACTTCGTGTATCGGCTTGCGTTTATGCAGGTTTCTAGCACTTTCCTTGCTGCTGTTGCCCTGTTGCTGCACCTGTTTTCTGTTTGTTTGTGTCCTATTGTGACTTTGTGCTGCGTCTTTGGAGCCAGATTACTTGCATGAGGTCCAGTGTCCTTTTTCCCCGCACACCTTTCACAGGTCTTGAAATGCAGGACAACTTTGCAGTGAGTGGGACAAACCACACTTACCAGACAGCTTGCTTGCTTTTTGTGACCTGGTTAATGTGCCGATACTGTCGGCTGTACCTAATGCTATCAGATACTGTTGTCCAGCTACAATAGCTTCGTACTTCCTGCCATCTTCTAGCAGTGCATAAATGCTGTGACCTTTCTTTTTCCCCAAGAAGTCTTTTTGAAATGCTTCAATAGGTGTTGAGGCAATAACCAGCTCCATTATTTGCTCCGACAGCACAGTTTCTGAAAAATCACATTCGTTGTCCTTACTACGGCATCTACTGATGAACTGATCTATTGATTCCTGTGGCTGTTGCCTGTAGGACATCAATTCCAGGTGGTGAATTCTAAAATTCACTCTTATCTGGAGCTGATCTTCTAGCACTTTCTATATCTTTGCGGGATCTTTCTGGTCCTATTCAGATAAGCCAGAGGTATTGATTCTGTGTAACCTCTCATTTCCAACTGCTATCAGTATTTTCACAGCCTGCTTCTCTGGTTCTACAACCACTTGGTCTATGAAGCATAACTGTATTCTTTGTTTAAAAGTTTGAACTTAGACAGGACATCAGTGACCTTCCAGATCATGCTGGGAAATTTGATATCAATCTTTCCGCCATTCTTTTGCTTTCTGATCTATATTTAAATTTGTTCAGCTCTGTGTGTGCCTGCAGCACTGTACTTATTATGACATTTCCATTTTTGGTTTTAAAACTTGTTCTATTACTCTGTGCTGTTCTCCCTTTAAGAAATTCTTTTTTATTTCGACTAGCTGCTTTGATGGTGCTCAATAGTGTTCTCTGTTTATTTTGCTTTCAGCACTTTGGCTTGTACGTTTACACAGCTGTTTGATAGGCGGTTCAAGGGTTTTCCCCTTCCTTTTTTTGGTAGAGTTTATGTTCTTCACACTTGACTGGTTTAATTATCTTTTTCAGCTTTGGCTGCATGAATGGAATGTTTGGGGGTTTTCCTCCCTTTTATTTGGACACCTCCTGTAATGGCGCTGACCTTGATCAACCTGAGAAAGTAATTGTGTTTTCCCTTTTTTTTTCTCTCCCATGGAGCCTTTGAAAAAAAATCAGTTTTTTAAGCACTTCAAAGCTTTTTTTAAAAACCTGGATTCCTCAACCATCAGCACAATGACTCACAGGAATTGATTTGCAGCCTGGTGTTCAGTGCTCTGTCTCCCACAGCTGGAGGTACGTTTTTTCTTCTTTCCACTGTTTGGGCCAGTATTTCTTTTGAACTTTCTCTATTTTGGCTGTAGGAAGGGTTGCTTTCACAGTTATTGTACTGGTGGTCTTCAAGCTTAGATCTGGTCTTTTCACCATCGCTGCCACCATGTCATGGGTTTCATTGGGCGATCTTAAGCAACCCAATGAGGTGCGTGGATTCCAGTTCGTTGAAGATCTCTTAAAGGTTTATTAACAGTTAAACTAGCATATACAATACAGAGCAAACTATGTACAGAATCTTTGTCTAGGGCCTTACAGTTGCAGAGTGACTATGGCTTCTGAGTTCTGAAAGGGACATCACTGTTAAGGTGATCACACAGCACATGGTTCTGTGTCTTTAAGGCAGAGGGTACACAAGGAATGCAGTGGAACGTGTAAGCACCCTTGCTGCCATCCACTAAATAATGTAGCGTCATGAAGATTGGCATTGTTTATGTGGTGGGATGTGTCATATGAAAGCTAATGCAGAAAGAGTGATGTTGATGCATGTATGCAATGGTTGTCATGCATTATTTGCCATGTCATTAAATCTACACCATCTGTTGGGGGAGAAACAAAGCCACAACCAATGCGAGAATGCTAAGTCGAGAAGAGGTGTCCCTGACACAAGTTTGATGACCATGGCTGAGGAGAGCACAAGAGAGGAGGGAGGCAGGGTGAGAGGTGCTGGTGAGGCAGAAGCCACAACGCATAAGGATGAGGTGTCATCTTTACTCTTGCAGCCATACGTGGAAGCTGAAGGAAATTGTGTGAACACATGTGAAGCACATGATTAAAGTGCCTCTGTTTGTGTCTCCACTGCAGGTGCCTGCACTGGAGTCGCAGAATGCTACATAGCCCAAGAATCCTCCTCTGGGGAGGAAGAAAAAGCCAATGCCCCAGAGGATGCACCATCACCTGCCGCTTCTTCCACCTCTGCCAGTGTAGATACATCCTTACGGTCCACTGGGGGGGGGGGGGGGGGGGTTTAAGATTAGAATCTGGGTCACAAGCTGGTGGTCTTGATAAGATTCTTGATAAGCAAGGGAGTGAAAGGCTATTGGGAGAGGGTGGGAATGTGGAGTAATCAGTTCAGCCATAAACTTATTGAATGGTGGAGCAGGCTCAAGGGGCCAAGTGGCCGACTCCTACTGCTAATTCATCTGTTTGTATGGTCACAACACAGACACGTCCCATCAGCTGAGGGAGCATGTGCCAGCTGGGTCCCCTGACAATCAGAGGACTACTGGGGACCAGGCCCCTGCTCAGCCCCACGCTCATGATAATCCTCTGTTTGTTGCTATGAGAAGTCTGCTGGATGTGCAGCAAAGCCATGTGGAAATATGTCAGCGATGCCTGAGGTCATGTGTGGCTTTGCGCGTGCCATGGAGGAGTCCATGCAAGCCATGACGTCTGCCATGTCCCAGGCATTTAAGCATCAGGCTTCCTCAGTCAACAGTCTGGTGAGCTCCATGGCAGGTCTGCTTGAGCAGTCGAGCCATATGAGATCTGACCTGCACTCCATCGCTGTTGCCGTTGGCTCCATGCAGCAGAGTCTAAACGAGAGGGGGATGAGGAACCTGGATCTCCTTCTGAGTGCTCCTTCCTCTCAAGGAGACAGGCAGGTGCCATCGTGCACACAGATGGAAGAGGAGAGCATGCTAGCTGCCCTGGGGCCTGCCTTTCAGGACACCCCCAGGGTAAGCGGCATCTCGTTCTCCCCCTGACATTTACCCCTTACCTCCAGCAGGCGAACAACAGGGGATACTCTAGTTCCATTGCTGCAGACCCCCAGTAGGATGGAGCCATCAATGCTCTGTCCCTCTAGAGGATACCAGCCACAGTCATCCACAGCAACGGGGCAGCGCACTGAGCAGACTGCCTCCACCTCAGCTGCTAATGTCGGGGTAGCCCCCGGATGTAGTGGGAGAAAAAGGAGATTGAAAAACAGTTTCATCGTGAAGGTGGCATGGGTGCTGTACAAATTATGACAATTGAAAAGATTTAATACATTTTTATTTCATGCAAAATTTGATACACTCTCAGTAATGTTTTGCTTGGTTACAAGGGTATACACGGTGTTTTTTTGGAGGCCTACGGCAGGAACGCAATGATGTTTCCAAAGCAGTGCCCATATCTCATTGAAATCTGAGCTTTCACTCTTCAATGATGGCTGCTTTTCTATTGATGATTAATAACTTTTTCCCATACCTTACATGCCTTACTTTTGTTTTCTATGGTCATCTATGGTCATGCGCAGTGGTTAGCACCGCAACCTCACAGCTCCAGTGACCCAGGTTCAATTCTGGGTACTGCCTGTGTGGAGTTTGCAAGTTCTCCCTGTGTCTGCGTGGGTTTCCTCCGGGTGCTCCGGTTTCCTCCTACAGCCAAAAGACTTGCAGGTTGGTAGGTAAATTGGCCATTATAAATTGCCCTTAGTATAGGTAAGTGGTAGGGAAATATAGGGACAGGTGGGGATGTGGTAGGAATATGGGATTAGTATAAATGGGTGGTTGATGGTCGGCACAGACTCGGTGGGCCGAAGGGCCTGTTTCAGTGCTGTATCTCTAAACTAAACTAAACTAAACTAACACTGCTTGCAGTGGTGTGTAGTCGTATTCATCGTAGCCCATAAATGATCTTAAATGCAGCCACGCTTCGTTAAGATTGCAGGGATGAATAAGACGTCATGCAAAAGGGAATTTCTGTGGGAAATTACTATGTTTCTCCTCCCAACGCCCCTTGACGCTTTGGCTTATTGTTGGCTGAAACATGCATTAATGAGGTTCTCTCTGATGGCCCTTGCATTCTCTCCATGGCCATCATATCGATGATGGCATCGTTGTCATTGTTGTCCTCCTTCTCACCCTCTTCATGTCACCCTCCACCTGCAGAATGTTGCCGTGCCTAATTGCAAGGTTGTGCAAGGCACAGCAGACAGTTATTCCTGACACCCTCTGTGGTGCGTACTGAAGAGCCCCTCCAGACTGGTCAAGGCAACAAAATTGCATTTTCAGCATGCCAGTGGTGTGTTCAAATGATGGTTGTGGTGGATATGGGCGCAGCATTGTGTCTCTCTTCAGCCGCGCTTTGGAGATGATGTTCCAGTGTCAACCATGTACAAAGTGGGTAACCCTTATCACCCAGGATCTATCCATCCACTTTGGCTGGTTCCTCAAAAATGCCTGGCATCTGGGACTTCCTCAAAATGTAGGAGTCATGACAACTCCCTGGGAAACGTGTGCAAACATGCATGATTCTTTTCCTGCAGTCGCAAACCAGATGCACGTTTAAAGAGTGGAAGTCTTTGCGATTGACAAAGACAGCAGGCTGGTCCTAGGGAGCGCTAATGGCCACATGAGTACAGTCAATCACCCCTTGCACTCTAGCGAGCCCAGCGATAGCGCTGAAGGCCTTGCTGCCAGTCATGTTTATGCCTGGTTGCTGGATAAATTATATATATCTAATTTATCTTAGAGCAATGCAGATATCTCACTTGTATTAAATCAGCAACTGGTTTATTAACAGCACTTAAAAATATCTCAACACTACAAGATCGCAGCACAATGTCTTCTTCAGAACAGTCTCTGTTTAGTAGAACATTTTAGCACTACCTCTTTTTAGTTTCAGTTTCAAACTCTTAAGCTCCACCCGTAGGCTGAAGCAATCAAGCACAGCAAACACAGATCAATGGTCAGACTAATACAATCAAACCCAGATCAAACAGTACATTTTCCTCCTTTTAACAAAAGACTTATTTTTGAATTAAATTGTTCTAAATAACAAACATATATACATCAGGTTATTTCTTAGTGTTCAATTTGTCTGTACAGAAATAGTGTTTGAGATAGGAAGATCTCTTAGGTCTGTGGATAGATTTACAAATTTGAGGTTGTGGATCTGTTAGATCAGCTTCATGAGGCGGATGATCAATATCACTCATAGGAAAAGGAAATGTATCCTCATAACCATTATCCTCACAATATCCTGGTCTGCTCTGTATCAATTGTCTCACATTCCACTTGATGTTGTCATCCAACAGATAAGCATTGGTACCAAGCAAACTTTTAATCTGCTTTGGACCAGATACTGATGAAGAAAGTTTATGGTTGTGATTTGGCCGTTTGATTTGAACCCAATCTCCAACTTTAAATTGTGGTTCCCTTGCACCTGTATATTTGTCAAAGTATACTTTTGCTTTACCTTGTTGCTTTGCGATTTCGTCTGCTTTCGCTCTGACATTCTCATTCACTGGTAGTGATGGCTTAAGAATGGTCAGTGGCTTGCGAAAGTTATGACCTATCAGAAGTTCGGCTGGTGTCTTTCCAGTCAGAGACTGTGTAGGTTTTACTCCAGCTGCTGTCACTCTGTAAGCTAGAAAGTTAATCTCAGGTGCTACAAATGTGCATGTGTTTTGCAAGTCGAGTGAGCACTGCTGACAAGTGTTGATCATGCTCAGCTTTGTCTCTTCGGTAGACAACGACGTCATCAAGTAGGTTGAGCGTCCCCTCAACATCTGACAAGACTGAAGAAATGATCTTCTGGAATACGCTAGGTGCTGAACTCAGTCCATCGGGCATTCTGCAGTATTGAATCACAACTTCATGAGTAACGAAAGCTGTAAGATATCAGCTTTGTTCTTCTGGAGGTATCTGAAGATAATTCCATCGCATATCAAACTTTGTGAAGACTGTGGAGTCATGAAATGATGCTGACAGTTCTTGAAGTTTGCCATTTTATTGTCGTGCAATGACTAGATTTAATATCCATGACGATGAGTCGATTGACTCAATGATACCATCTGCGTCTAGTCATTTCAGCTCCTGTGACACTTCAGCACAGATTGCAAACAACAAGAGTTTCAAATTTTGTGAAACTGGTCGAATTGATGTGTCAACGCAAGGAGCATGACAGTACTCCTTGATCTCCTCAAATCCAATAAATAAGGAAGAATACTGGCGTGTATAATCTGCATCATCAATCCTGTTAATACGTGCTCCGGTAGGGTCTTCAAATTTGAATCCAAGCCTATCGAAAGGTTTACCTCCCCATAAGCCTTCAGCCTTTAGCTACATAAAAAGTGAACCTGTCTAGGGTGACATTTTTGTAGCACACTGAAACTGTGATCGTCCGTGAAACTGGAATGATAGTGTTGTCATAAGCTTGAAGAGTGTCTGTTGCAGGAGTGATGGAGAATTGCAAAAAATACCAATGGTAGAGTTTGTCACTCAAAATAGATACTTTCGCTCCAACATCGATAAGAAGTGAACTTAGATGCCTGCGTTCTCGACTGAGCACTCCTTAAAGTGACCTGGTGGTTTACTTTTTGTGATGGTAAATACATGCTGTACCTTATTCTCAGGAAGAGACTCCCCCACATGTCGAACCAATGAAGTCTTTTTCTTTGATAACCTGCACATCTTTGCAAAATGATTCCACTGCACTTTTTCCCCTCGATCTGGACACGTCATTGCGATTCAATGAGCATTTCCACAATTTGGGCACAGTTTTGAAGGTAACTGACAGCGATGGGGCACATTTTGATGAGGTTGCTGAGGTCGTCTTGTCCTCAGCCCTTGCACTGAAGCTAGTTGGGCAAGCTGTGTCTGCAACGTTGAGTCTGAGGGTGCATGTGTGTGTAACCTCTTCAAATTTAACATGGCAGATTCGATCTGGACTGCTAAGGTTATGGCTTTTTCCAAGGTTAAATCATCATCCTCCATGAGGAGACGTTCCCTAATTTGTGGAATTGAAGTCTTTTCAATTAATTGGTCACAAATTAGTTCGTTGTTTAGTGTGCCAAATTTACATGTAACCGCCAATTGCTGCAATGCTGTCATGTATTGTTTAATGGACTCACCATATCCTTGGCATCTCTAGTGGAATGCATTTGCTCTATCTATCTATCATGGCCAGAAGTATTTTTCAGGAGCACTTACTGCCATATAAAATGTAGACCTATCTTCTGTGAACTGCTCAAACATACACTGGCCTTCTGATCCGAGACAATGTACGAGTATCACTTTCTTAAGGTTCGCTGCTATATCTGGGGTGTCCATCCCCATAGCAGGCAAGTAGGACTCAAACCCCAAAATCCATCGCTCTCAGCACAAGGAAGGATTTCCCAGCATTGAAAGAAATGTTTCTGGAGCAGATAACATTAAAGTTTGCTAAATCATCCTCGTAGCCACGTTTTTGTTATGCTTGCACCGGATTGCTGGATATGTTTATATATAATCTGATTTATCTCAGAGCAATACAGATATCTCACTTGTATTAAATCACCAATTGGTTTATTTACAGCACTTTAAAATATCCCATCATTACAAGGTCTCAGCACAATGTCTTTTTCAGAACAGTCTCTGTCTTTTTTTTGGTTTCAGTTTCAAACTCTTAAGCTCCACCCATAGGCTTAAGCAATCAAACACAGTGAACACAGATCAATGGACAGACTAGTACAATCAAACTCAGATCAAACACTACACTGCCTGTCTGTCCTCACCTACAGGTAAGTAGATGAGATCATTGGCACTTCGAAAAAGGGCATTGGTCACCTCTTTGATGCACCTGTGGGTCACAGACTGCGAGATGCCACATGTCACCTGTGGATCCCGGGAAGGAGCCGTTGGAGAAAAAAAGAAATCGAGTGCAGCAATCACCTTGAGGACAACTGGCATGGGATTCCCACTGAAGCCAAGTGGCTGCAGGTCATGCTGCAGGATCCTACAAATTTCTGTGACCATTTCATGTGACATCCTTAGGCGTCTCTGGCATTGCCTCTCTGACATTTGAAGGTAATTTGTCCTTATCCTGGGGATACGGAGGTGCCAGTGCCCGTCTTCGTAAAGGATGTTCCCAGATGTTATCATTCAGAGCATCCTCACCTTCTTGTTCTGCCTATTGCTGGCACTCAGGCATCATGAGTTGAGAGAAAAGAGCCCTCCTAAGTCTCTCTCTTCGCTCTTCTTCCCATGGTATGAGACAAAGTGAGTGTATGAGGCGCATGTCGCTGTGGCTTTTCTGAAAAATAAGTTATCAGACCGCGGTGATTCAGCCCTTTGTTAACATTGAGCTGAAACACCGAGGCAATGACAGCTCCCTTATAATCTGCCTTCAAATTGCAGCCTGGTAGAAGACACACCTACTGTCATTTGCCTCCTACCACTCTCCTCGCAATTCTTGAGTGTCCATGTGGTTTCCATTATCATTGGAGAAGATGGTGCAGGTGGAATTCAGGGCAAGTTTCCAATTTTCCAACCTCCTCCAGCAGCCTTCCAGCTTGAACCCATCACCCCTGACCTACCCAATGTTACCGTTACCCTTCCCTCCATTACCATTGAGCCTCCCCCATTACCACACACAATGTAATCATCAATGTATTCATGCCATCCCTCTGCCCATTCCTACTCCCGTTACTATCGACATGCCAATTCTTACCCTTGAACCTCCTCACATCGAACCGACCATTGTTGCTGAGTCCCGTTCCCCTCCATATCAAGATGTTGAATACCCACCCATTAGTCTTGACCTTCCCCCATACAGAATCCATTTGCCCCATTGACTGTGACCATTCCCTCTGCTAACCAGTACCCTCAATTTGTCCCACAGGTCCCGACGTTGACAGCACTCACCCCTTCCTTTAGGCCCTTGCCAAATACCTTTACACAATTCTGATCTAATCCACCCACTACCCCCACAGCCGACAAAATGCATCTTCACCAACAGCAAGCATTCAAAAACTTGGATGCTCCAGTCCACCTTCCCCTGCTCCTCGATGCACCCGATCAACTCCACCCTTCCCTCCTTGACTACCCTCGCCTGCTCCTTCACATTGCCCCTGCCCATGCCTTTGTCGCCATCCCTTGAGATGATTCACCCTTGCTGGTGCCAAGCCTGAAAGTAAACGTCCATTCCAATGCTGGCCTGGAGGCAAACATCCATTCCAATGCTGATAGTTTGGCAGATGGGTCAAAGAGAGAAGACCACAGCCCTGAGATTCAACTGCACAAATCCGACCGTTCCACGCCATGTTGAAACATTCATGAACATGGGAATGGGAATATCACTCGTCATTGACGTAATCTGGCAGGCAGGACTAAATTGTAACTATGTGTAGGTAAAGGGTATTCATGTTATTTAAATGAATGCAAAGTTGCAATCTGCCATTGTGCTGAGAGGAACCCCGGAATGCCGCAAACCTGCCACGAACTTAATTCCTCTAAAATATCCCGCTGTCGGGAAACCAAAACACACCTCCCGACTAATTATATCATCCCGCACGCCACCGAACCTGCTGCATTGGACAGCATAAAATTCCCCCATTAACTCTGTTTCTCTCTCCACAGATGCTGCCGGGCCTGTTGAGTATTTCCAGCACTTTCTGCTTTTATTTCAGATTTCCAGCATCTGCAGTATTTTGCCTTTATTTTACTTTCTTTGGGTGTGTTGTAGTTACGCACATAATTACACCCAAAATTCCATGATCTTTCCAGATGCAATTGGTTTATGCTCAGATTAGGTGTGTATCTGGGTGTAGACATGGAGGAAGCTCTTAGTCCATTACTTGCTAATGGACTAATTACTGATTACTACATGGAGCACTGATAAACTTCCTGTTGGCTTTCCGGCTCACACCAGCCTCATCATTAGAGTCGTGGCTTATAAATTTATCTGGAGCTGAGTGAGAAGAACTCCAACAACTTGTCTACCCTTCTAGCTCTCATTAGTGAGCCAGTCTGGTCAATAATCAATAGTGAACATAGGTATAATCGTGTATTCACCCACTTCTAGGTTGTAATTGGTTCTGTTCAGTTCAGATTTTGCTTTTGTAATGACAGTGTCATGCTAGGCCCCCACCTGCCAAGAATGAGGCACATTCATTTTGTCATGAACATTGATTTTAAACTGTTACTGGAGTGAGGGGAGGACTTGATGAACAGACCAGCCATGGCTGGAAAAGATATTTGCATATTAACAGATGGTGTTTGGAAGGACAAAGCAGCCATTCCCTGACATTCAACCGACAATGGACTTTTGATCTTCAGACATTGAAGGTGGGGGAGCTCGCATTCCAGGTTGACTGCTAAGATGACTGAATACACCAACAGACATGGTCAAACCAGCTAGTCACATGACTAACCTGCTGGGCAACTTGAGTTTTTTGAATTTGTACAAACAGTTTGGGCAGAAAGCTGTTTGCTCCTGGACTGAGAAAATATCTCTCCTGTCTGCTACAATCTCTTTCTCACAAGCCTCTCAATCCACTGAAGACACATGAACCCCAAGAGAGAAAAGTCACCTACAGCGAACAAGGTTTAAGAAGAATACTGGGCCCCAACGAAAAGCAAGATTGACCTACAATCAAGGACTCTACAGTGAGCTTGAAGAACTGTAACAAAAACTCTTCAGATATTGCCTCAAAGTTTTCCACTTTATTTTTCTTCTGCTCTTTTCTGTCGCTATTTGCATGTGTGTATCGCATATGCATGCTAGCGTGGGCATGTTGTGTATCCATAAGCATTAACCGAATTAGAGTTTAAGTTTAATAAATTTCAACTTTTCTTCTTTAAACCTAAGAAAGCCTGTTTGTGCTAGTTTCTTTGCCTTATAATTGGAAAGTGGTGAACAAGGATTCACCAAGGGGAAGCTAAAACACGGTGTGTTTAAAATGAAACTCTGGTACAGTAAGACTAGGTGAAGGCTGAAAGGGAACCCTACATCTCTTTCTCACCTGGGCATAACAACAGAGAAACTGTCAGCATTTGCTGTCATCAAACTGTGAAGCTGCCAGCAATTTCTGGCATCCACACTCACGTAGTTAAATATGATAATCCGCAAGTAACTGTCAGTGATTTCTTCAGGGTAGACTGCTGTTGTCCTCATAGATGGAAATCTTAGTAATCACTTGATTTGATGGGACTTTCACTTTTTACACTATTAGTCTTGTAAAAACCCTTGAAAAGGTTATACCTTGTTGAATGAGGTGTAGCTGGGTTTTTAATGGTGTATTAAGTTCATAGTTACTGAACAATCTCTCTGGCCCTGAAAAATTAATGTTATCTTTGTGGAATGTCACATTTCTCCATTATGATAAAAAAAATTCCACAAACTTTTACATTTCGTTTGAAGTTTTTTGATGATATTTCAGCTTGTAACTTAATGCCATGTGTATATCCCAATCTTTATTTCGCTCTCTGTAAAATAGTTAAAAAGCGAAGGATAATCAATGCTTTTTACTTCCTAGTTTGCTGTCTCTGAGAATTCTTCAATGTCATTGGCTGCTTAACCTGCTTGATCGCATCACTATTGATGGATGCCAAAACATCCATTAGGACCAACAAGTCCAGGGAACCCTGGATGTCAAGGGATATAGAGGATTGCATCAGGAAAAAAAAAGGAGGCTTATGGCAGATTCAGAGCGCTGAAAATAGTGGAGGCCTGAGAGGATTATAGAAAGTGTATGGGGTACTTAAAAAAGTAATTAGGAGAGCGAGGAGGGGACATGAAAAAACACTGGCAGGCAAGATAAAGGAAAATCCTAAAGCATTTTGTAAGTATATTACAGGCAAGAGGATAACCGGGGAAAGAGTAGGGCCCATTGTCACCAAAATGGCAATCTGTGTGTGGAGCCTGAGGATATAGGTGAGGTTTTAAATGATTACTTTTCATCTGTGTTCACTATAGAGAAGGACGATGTAGGTGTAGAGATCAGAGAGGGGGATTTTGATATACTTGAACATATTAGTATTGAAAGGGAGGAAGTATTAGCTGTTTTAGCTGGTTTAAAAGTGGATAAATCCCCAGGCCCAGTTGAGATGTATCCCAGGCTGTTATGTGAGGCAAAGGAGGAGATAGCAGGGGCTCTGACACAAATTTTCAAATCCTCTCTGGCCACAGGAGAGGTACCAGAGGACTGGAGGACAGCGAATGTGGGACCATTATTCAAGAAGGGTAGCAGGGATAATCCAGGTAATTACAGGCCAGTGAGTCTAACATCAGTGGTAGGGAAACTATTGGAAAAAATTCTGAGGGACAGGATTAATCTCCACTTGGAGAGGCAGGGATTAATCAGTGATAGTCAGCATGGCTTTGTCAGGGGGAGATCGTGTCTCACTAACTTGTTTGAATTTTTTGAGGCGGTGACGAGATGTGTAGATGAGGGTAAAGCAGTTGATGTAGTCTACATGGACTTCAGTAAGGCTTTTGATAAGGTTCCGCATGGGAGATTGGTGAAGAAGGTAAGAGCCCATGGGGTCCAGGGCAATTTGGCTAATTGAATCCAAAATTGGCTTAGTGGCAGGAGGCAGAGGGTGATGGTCGAGGGTTGTTTCTGCGAGTGGAAGCCTGTGACCAGCGGTGTACCGCAGGGATCGGTGCTGGGACCCTTGCTGTTTGTAGTGTACATTAATGATTTAGAAGTGAGTATAGGAGGCATGATCAGTAAGTTTGCAGGTGACATGAAAATTGGTGGTGGCGTAAATAATGATGAGGAAAGCCTTAGATTACAAGATGATATAGATGGGCTGGTAAGATGGGCAGAACAGTGGCAAATAGAATTTAATCCTGAGAAGTGTGAGGTGATGCATTTTGGAAGGACTAACAAGGCAAGGAAACATACAATGGATGGTAGGATCCTAGGAAGTACAGAGGGTCAGAGGGATCTTGGTGTACTTGTCCATAGATCACTGAAGGCCGCAGCACAGGTAGATAAGGTGGTTGGGAAGACATATGGGATACTTGCCTTTATTAGCCGAGGCATAGAATATAAGAGCAGGGAGGTTATGATGGAGCTGTATAATACGCTAGTTAGGCCACAGCTGGAGCACTGTGTACAGTTCTGGGCACCACACTATAGGAAGGATATGATTGCACTGGAGAGGGTGCAGAGGAGATTCACCAGGATGTTGCCTGGGCTGGAACATTTCAGCTACGAAGAGAGACTTTAAAGGCTAGGTTTGTTTTTCTTGGAGCCATGAAGGCTGAGGGGGGACATGATTGAAGTATACAAAATTATGAGGGGCATTGATAGATTAGATAGGAAGAAACTTTTTCCCTTAGCGGAGGGGTCAATAACCAGGGGGCATAGATTTAAGGTAATGGGCAAGAGGTTTAGAGGGGATTTGAAGAAAAAATTTTTCACCCAGAGTGTGGTTGGAATCTGGAACGCACTGCCTGAAGAGATGGTAGAGGCAGAAACCATCATAACATTTAAGAAGTATTTAGATGAGCACTTGAAACGCCATAGCATACAAGGCTACGGGCCAGGTGTTGGAAAATGGGATTAGAATAGTTAGGTGCTTGATGGCCGGCACGGACACGATGGGCCAAAGGGCCTGTTTCTGTGCTGTATGACTCTATGACTCTATCAGGAAAGGGGGAATCCACGCCAGAGATTGCTAGATCTTTGTGAGCAGCTTTCTTTCAGGCCAGCAGTGAGCTCCATCATTTTGCCACTGACTACAAAATCCCAGCCATTAAGTCTAGCATTTACATGAGCATCTTACATGTTTCGTGAAAAAATGTTCATTGATAGCTATTTTCTGTTTATAGCTGATTAGCTCATATTCAAATTTACACATCACAGTGCAAAAGTCTTCCATCGATGTACATTATTAACTGATTCAATCATATGCAAATCTCTTACGAAGGAGAAAGTGAAGCAATTAAATATTACACAAAAAAATTTCAAACTCTTTTCATCTTCCTTTTTTATCTGGCAAATGAAATTATCTAAAGCTCAAAATAAGTTTTGTAACATAATATAAACATAAAAATGTTATCTCATAATAATATTTATTAAATTTACCTATTAAATTGTCTTTTGTGTCTTTAAGTACGATTAACAATATTTATACTCCGAGACCTCAGCCTCTCTCATAAAGCCTGGCTTGGAGTTGTTATTCTTCCTAGAACTTTAAATTGAAGAAAATTAACAACTGCAGCTCTGTCTGTACTTCCCTGGTTGCTGCGGTGTCAGCAATGTGGACAATCTCCCAAAATATATATGTGTATGATTGTCTTGGTGTAATTGGATTCCTCACAGCTACAGCAGTTTATGACTTTGCTTGAAAACAAGTTGGAAAATAAATTTTAGAACCTTATTTTGGGGTAACGTTAGACATGAAAACAATCTAGTGCTTGTTTTACTTGAAAAAGAGAGAAATAGATGCATACAAATGAACAGGAAAAGAGGGAGTGGTTGACTATTGCACCAGTGATTTATTTTGTTAATACTGAGAATTTGAAGATAATAGTTTATATAAAGGTTTATTTAATGTAGCATGGATAAGGGAAACACAGTTTATTTTCTAAGGACCAATCAGAAACACTTGCTTCACAACAAGGAGATATTTCAGAAAGTTCTTACCAAATTCTTTTAGAGATGTACATCCCAACTCCCCCCCCCCCCCCTCCACCCCACCCCCCACCCCACCTCTCCACACCATCCGTACAACAGCATAATCATTGATTTACCAAGACCAATGTCACAAGAGATCCATTAATATAATAAAAACAGTACATCATATTTCATCACCATACATCAGTGCCTCTTCCTTATCTAAAAATCTGCCAATTGTTCTTACAATTGATTGGCTTATATTCCAATTTAATATAGCTCATGCAAATATCTTTTACTGATTGATATCCTATTTTATTAATTGTGATTCACTCATAAGAAAATGTCTTCCTAAATAAAAGGCAGACCAATCAAATTGCTCAAAATACTTTGAAACATTTCATCTGTTATTTATTTCCCCTTTAGCCTGTTGAATATGGGCTCAAAATAAGGTATCTAACATAATTTTTAAAAATTTAAAATTCAGATTTCACAATTATATGATTAAACTTAGCAATAAAGTTAGATTTTGTGGTTGAGCACTTTCATTAATATCTTTAGAAGGAATTATCAGCCTCTGGTAAAACCTAGAGTCGAAATTTTCTCACCGCTAAAATTTCATTAGTTGCAGAAAGTTACAAATTATACCTGTATCCTTAAATCTCAGAATGCCTGTCTCAAGTTGCACAGTGTGGAGAATATCCCAGAATCCAACAGTATATTGGTCTCAGTCGAACTATGAACATGTCTTTCTCCAGGCAGTTGCAGTATGTATCCAATTTTTTCAAATGCTTTGAAGAAATGCGAGGCAACACATTTTGTACATTTTTTTCCATGTAATATTGAGCGTTTTGTACCTCAGACAGACAGGCTGTCTCAGAGAGAGAAATAGACAAAGACAAGGATTTTTTTTTAAATTACTGCTTTTAGAAAAACAATTTTTTGAACTTGAATCAGAGAGGCTGTGTGAGAATGCATTGGGGGAAAAGAGGGAAAATGGTTTTGATTATGCAATCTGTGGTTTATCAATGTTTCGAATTCAAAAATAGAAACGTTTAGTTATGTAGCAATGCTTGCTACACATTTAACTGTCCACAGTAAGTAATCTCCAACAAGGGAAGGGAAGATGAATTTTCAATATTTTATTCAAAAATATTTCATGCCTGAACTATTGCCAACACTCAGTTCTGCAAATCCCCATGGCCATCTCATCCAATGTTATCAAAGTGAAGGACTTTCCCCCTCCTCAGTGCTGTGTATCCTGATCTTTAAAAAGGTAACTGATAAAATGAAGTGTTTAGTTTAGTTTAGAGATACAGCACTGAAACAGGCCCTTCGGCCCACCGAGTCTGTGCCGACCATCAACCACCCATTTATACTAATCCTACACTAATCCCATATTCCTACCACATCCCCACCTGTCCCTATATTTCCCTACCACCTACCTATACTAGGGGCAATTTATAATGGCCAATTTACCTATCAACCTGCAAGTCTTTGGCATGTGGGAGGAAACCGGAGCACCCGGAGGAAACCCACGCAGTCACAGGGAGAACTTGCAAACTCCACACAGGCAGTACCCAGAATTGAACCCGGGTCGCTGGAGCTGTGAGGCTGCAGTGCTAACCACTGCGCCACTGTGCCGCCCCAATTGCTTGTACAAAGGAACATATGATAATAATCAAGGCCATTGATTCACAGTTTTCATGAAAAAATGGACAGATTCCAGAAATTTAATCCTGAAAATACTGGTTTAAAGTCTAAATACCAAGTAATACAAACTTTTAAGGCACCACATCCCATTCAGATTTCCTATCAGATGCTAGGAGCTAAAGATTTACTCATGCAGTGCTGCTTCAAAGTGGTGCTAGATAGACTATATCAATTCCCTGGGGGCAGACAGCACCACCAGCCATTACCTGCACAACCCACACAGATTTCCTCATTGATATCATTGAAGAAACCCATGCAGGCCACACAGGTAGCACCCCACAGCACTGACTGCCTCCAGGGAATCAGCGTAGTCTGTGTAGCACTACTTTGAAGCAACGTTACGTGAATGAGATTTTAGCCCCAGAAGCCCTCGTTGGGCCCACATTCATCCAGTCAGGTGCTCATCCCACAATGCCCACTTCCCATCTGATCGGCTCATGCAAGTGAAAATCTAGGCTTTAACGCTATTTCAATCATTTACCATATTTGCACCTAGAAACAGTTATCTCAGAAATAGCCAATTCCTTTATTCCCATCCAACTCTGATAGCAGGCTAATCAAATTAACACCAATACACCCTCGATAAGCAATGGGAGTTAAACATCTCTGAAAGGTGCCCTCTGCAGCATTGATGTTCTCATTATTTAATGCCATGTTAGTGCCATCCAATGTTAAGGTCTCACACAGTCAGTAATAACCCCAGTGAAAACTTGCCAGATTATTAAAGGCAGGAATTGGGAAGGCTCATTTTTACAGACTCTTATTGGCAGCTTGCCTTAATGAATTTAATTTGAGGTTGCCACTAGCTGTTTGAAGTTCAATGGCAATAATAAGTAACACTCACACCACACAAGTGCCAGGCAATGACCATCTCAAACAAGAGGGAATCTAACCATCTCCCCTTGATGCTCAATGGCATTACCATCACTGAATCCTACACTATCAACATCCTGAAGGTTACAATTGACCAGAAACTGAAATGGACCAGCCACATAAATGCTGTGGCTACAAGGGCAGGCCAGAGGCTGGTAAATCTGAGGTGAGTAACTCACCTCCTGTCTCCCCAATGCCTGTCCGCCATCTACAAGGCACAAGTCAGAAGTGTGATGGAACACACTCCACTTGCCTGGATGGGTGCAGCTCCAACAACACTCAAGAAGCTCGACACTGTCATGCGTTTCTTTGTGTTATCTTAAGTAACACAATGAGGTATATGGATTCCAGTTTCTTGAAGATCTCTAGAAGGTTTATTAACATCTAAAACTGATACATATGGTACAGAGCAAACTACATATCTCCTTCGTCCAGGGTTTTGCAGTGCAGAGTGCCTGTGGCTTCTAGTCACAAGACTACATCCTAGTACTTAGCTCATTAGCAAACTGAGTTCTTAAAGGAACATCACTCTTAAAGTGATAATACAATATCCCCTTTTTTTCCAAAAATAAAACTCGTACGTTTCAAATTAAAACACATAAAATTGGATAATATCAAAATTAGTTCTACAGGGATAGCGATTATAAACTTTATGATTATAAAGATTGGGATTGTAAAATTTACGAGTGCAGAGCTAATGAGTCTATATATTGTTTCGGTGGTTTGATAACTCTTCCAGATCT
This sequence comes from Heterodontus francisci, assembly GCF_036365525.1. NCBI lineage: Eukaryota > Metazoa > Chordata > Chondrichthyes > Heterodontiformes > Heterodontidae > Heterodontus > Heterodontus francisci. Next base: position 50,778,834 of record NC_090390.1, read on the forward strand.
TGTTACAGTATAACCTTCAGGGGATCTGGATTTCACCCTTGGCTGTTCTTGGTTTGCAGACATGTTGTCAATGTGTTGGTTGTTGTCCTGTTGTCCCATCACACCCTCATCGTCGCAGTGTATTCTTTTGAGTCTGCTGTGCTCAATTAACATTTCTCTTAATTGGCTTCGGTTCCTCCTCAACACCGTTCCATTAGGTGTTGTAATCTCGTAAGACCTAGGCTCACTGCATACTTTAGATACCTTGGTGGGTATTCATGTTCTCATTGTTGGGTGTATGACCCTGACCTTTTGTCCTAGATGTAGCTGAGATAGTTCTGCCCCGGCATGTTGGTCAGGCACCATCTTCATTCTCCCCTATTTTTCGAGCAGTGTCTCCTGCATCTCTCAGAATTTGGACAGATGATGGCTTGCAGAATCATTCTCACTTGCCTTCCAAACATGATCTCTGCTGGTGACGGTAAAACCCATATCCATAGGTGTAGCTCTGAGGTGTAACATGGCAGCACAAAAATCTTGTTATGTTGTCCTGCACTTCAGGATAAGTGATTTAAGTGTGCAAGCCATTTGCTCGGCAAGACCATTAGGGTAATGTGGTGAGGACGTCACAGGGTTTACACCCCATCTGGCACAAATATCCCTGAAAGGTCTGCCCGTATACTATGGCCCATTGTCAGAAATAATTTCTTCAGGTGTATCGAACAGACTGAATATGGTACTCAATGTGTCTGCAACAGCCACACATTAAGTGTCTTTTACCTGTCTGATAATTTAAATTTGGAGAAATAATCGGTGACTAAGATAAAGTCGTGTCCATTCATGGTAAATAGATTAGTGGCGATTTTGGACTAAGGGACTGACAGAATCTTGTGAGGGTGTAGAGATTCTTTACGTTGTTGTGGCTGGTAGCTCTGGCATGCCTCGCACATCCTCACTAACTTTCAATGTCACCTTTGATCCCTGGCCAATAAATAATGTCTCGTGCCAGTCATCTCTTTTGCTTTATACCCATATGGCCTTGGTGAAGTTGTGACAAAATGTCCTGTTGGAGAGCTTTGGGCACAATCACTTGTTTTCCTTTGAAGATGACGTCTCTCAAGACACTGAGTTTATCTCTATAAGGCCAAAAGCATCTGAGGGTTTCAGGCACCTCTTTTACCGTATCAGGCCATCCTCTATGATGACTCTCCACAGTGCCTTCAGTTGTGGGTCATTGCCATTTCTGATTGCAGTTGGTCACATTTGTACCAACCAAAATGCGATAAATCGATTTTGAGCACATCTTCCACCTCGAAGTCCATGCTGTCTACTTGTAGATCCAGTGGAACATCTTCATTCTTGTTCAAGTTTGGCAATCTGCACAGCATATCCGAGGTGATCATTTTGGTACCTGGTTTGTAGCAGACATTGACGTCGTACCCCTATACTTTCACTAAGAGTCACTGTAGTCGAGGTGGTGCGCTTGTCAATGATTTGTACCAGATCCTCTCCAGTGGTTTATTGTCAGTTTCCACAATGAACTGCTTACCAAACAGGTAGGTGTGGAATCTTGTGATCCCCAGCACCAGAGCAAGTGTTTGATGCTCTATGTTGGAGTAATTGGATTGTGCTGAAGATAAACTTTTGGTGCCGAACGAAATTGGTTTATCCACCCTGCAAGATGCACGCTCCAAGTCCTTTCTGTGAAGCGTCAAATGCAAGTATTGTTTTCTTCCTTGGATCATAGTACTGCAGGGTACAAGTTTCCACTGACAATGCTTATTTGAGAGACTCAAACATATGCTGATGGTCCTCCTGCCATACAAATGGTACCTCTTTCTTTAAGAGATCTCACAGTGATGATGCTTTGTCAGAAAAAATTGGAATGTATGGTGCCAAGTTAAAAAATCCAAGGCATCTCTGTATATCTTCTTTGTCTTGTGGAGTAGGCATGTGCCTTACAACTTTGACTTTGCCAGCGTTGGCACGGAATCCGCAACCTGAATAGATGGAGCCAAAGAAATTGATCTGCCTTACATTCACCTGGCACTTCTTGCTGTTAAAAATGAACCCTTCATGACGAGCTACTGCCATCAGTGAATGAAGATTTCGATCATGCTGTTCTTTGGTTTTGCCCATTTGGAAATTAATGATACAACCGACAACTTTCAAGTTAACTGCAAACAATGGGTCACCCATCCCTTGCAGTGGCACACTAACAATGCAATGAAGCAATATCATCGGCAATCCAGGCACATTTTCTTAATTCTGTCCATATGCTGCTGAAGCATAGCTTGACTGACAGATAAGCTGAAGGGTAGTCTCTGGAAGCAATATCTTCCAAATGGTGTTCTGAAGTTGCTGACTTCCTAAGATTCCTTAGCTGGGTGTACTGACCAATATCCATGTTTGGTAACCAACTTGGAAAAGAATTTGGTTCCTGTGAAAAAACAAGAAATGCCGGAAATGCTCAGCAGGTCTGGCAGCATCTGTGGAGAGAGAAGCAGAGTTAACGTTTCAGATCAGTGAGCCTTCATCAGAACCTGTGAACTTGGGATTCAATTCCTCTAGTATTGGAATCTTGTGAGGGCATCTCTTTAGAGAAAGGTTTAGACGCCTCAGATCTAGACACACCCGATTGCTCCATCCTTCTTTAGTACACATGTAATTGAACTGCACCAGTCTAAGTGATGATACACACGATGGATGATGCCATTGCCTTCCATGTCATCCAGCTCGCACTTAAGCTTTTCTTGTATGCGCACACTGCACTTTCTGGGAGGGTTGATTAATGGAATTGCTTCCTCTCTGATGTGTAGTATGGCATCGCCTTTGAAATCTCCTATGGCATCGAACCTGTCCGGATACATTTGTTGTAAGTCCTGGACTGACTCAATGTGGGTCCCCTTGGTCTCTTCTGGTGTAATAGGTACCTCGGTGATCTCGTGGATAGTCACAATGTTGAGGTCCATACATGCTGGTAGCCCTGCCACTGCTGGTCCACTTGTGTCTACCAGGTAAAATATTTGTGGTTTCCATGCCAACTTGCCATAGCTGCAATGCATTGATAGTGTGCCACTGCAAGGGATGGGTGACCCATTGCTTGCAGTTAACTTGACAGTTGTCGATTGTACCATTAAGTTCCAACGATCCAGGTATACATCCTTCAGGATTCAGACTGGTAGGATATTTGAACTCGCTCCTGTGTCAATCTTAGTCCTGAGTGTGTGTTTGCCAACTTTCTTTGAGCACATGATATTAATTATAGCAAAAACTTCCAGTTGTTTGACTTCATCAACAATGTGGCAGGTTCACAATGTGAAACGTCTGCTCGTCTTCTGGTTGAGTATCACTCCACTCTGAGTCTTGTCTCAGGTCTATTTTGCTGTGGACTTTGTGTATCGGCTTGCATTTATGTAGGTCTCTGGCGCTCTCCTTGCTGCTGTTGCCATGCTCCTGCACCTGTCTTCTGTTTGTATGCGTCCTATTGTGACCTCTGGCTGTGTCTTTGGAGCCATATTTCTTGCATCGGCTGGTCCAGTGTCCTTTTGCACCACAAGCCTGGCACAGATCTTGGAATGCAGGACAGCTTTGCAGTGAGTGGGACAAAATATGCTTACCAGACAGCTTGCTTGCTTTTTGTGACCTGGTTACCATGCTGATACTGTTGCCTGAAACTAGTGTTTGCAGGTGCTGTAGTCCGGCTAGAATGGCTTCCTATTTCCTGCCACGTTCTGGCTGCGCAAAAATGCTGTGACCTTTCTTTCTCCCCACAAGGTCTTTTTGAAATTCTTCAACAGGTGTTAAGACAATCACCAGCTCTATTATTCGCTCCGACAACTCAGTTTCTGAAAACTTGCATTCGTTGCCCATACTACGGCATCTACTGATGAATTGATCTATTGGGCTGAAATTTATGGTGCTGGGCCACACTTTGCAGAGCCTCCGTGATATTAGACATGGCAGCACATTTAAATGGCCGGGGCGGACTGCCTCCCCCACCACCACCACGGCCCGCACCCCCATGCCCCGATGATGTGTTATTTTTAAAGGGCTTCGAGCCCTAACTTGTAATTTAAATATTTAAAGGAGAAATTATTAATTACATTGATCCTGACCCTCTCCCACTCCCCCCCCAATCACCATAGAATTAAGTACCTACCCTCTCCACACCCACCCCCAAACACTTACCTGGTGCACCTGATCTTGCCTCCCTCCCAAAGTTCATAACTTTAAACGTTACCCCTTCCCACCATCCCCTAGACCAATGAAATTACTCTGAAGCCACCACCGCCCCCCCACCCCCGCATTGAAAAACTTACCTGCTCCCTCCTCCCCATGGAGATCCGAAGACACGGGAGTGCCGGCCACCGCCACCAATATCACCCCAGAATGGCTAGCAGGAGCAGGTAGGTCATTTATTCATTCATTTTCCTGTGGCTGTTGCCTGTAGGACAATAATTCCATGCAATGAATTCTAAAATTCACTCTTAGCCGAAATTGCTCTTCTAGCACTTTCCATATCTCTGCGGGATCATTCTGGTCCTCTTCAGATAAGCCAGAGGTATTAACTCTATGTAACCCCTCATTTCCAACTGCTATCAGTATTTTCATAGCCTGATTCTCTGGTTCTGCAACAACTTGGTCTATGAAGCATAACTGCATTCTTTGTTTAAAAAGTTTGAACTTGAATAGGACATCAATGGTCTTCCAGTACATGCTGGGAAATTTGATATCCATCCTTCTGCTGTTCCTTTGCCTTTTTCAGACACAATGGAGAGGCAAAAATGTTTCAGTAATCCTATTACTATAAGGATACTCCACATGTGCCTCCAGCTGTGTATCTGCTGTGCTTTCTGCTTTATATTTCACTTTGTTCAGTTCTGTGTGAGCATTCAGCACTGTACTGTTTGTGACTTAAAACTTGTTTTAAAGCTTGTTCTACTGACTCTGCACTGTTCCCAATTACAACCCACTCTTTTTTTCTTTGTTTGTATTTAGGCACGCTTTTTCTTTGTTACGCGCGGGGCTACAGACGGACCTTTAAATTTTAAATAGCATGGTCCTGACTCAGTTGCCTGCTTGCCCGGACATTCCCAGCTCAAATATACTCACAATTTGTGGAGTAAGTAAGCATTATTTTCTTCTGTTTTCTGTACTACAGGAATGTACGACTTCTGGTACTGCTTTTAAATCGTGTTTGCTGTTTCACCCATGGTCTTCGAGCTTGTATCTTGTCTTTTAAAGAATGCAATTACCACTGTACACCACCACTGCCACCAGGTCATGCATTTCTTTGTGTTATCTTAAACAACACAAAGAGGTATGTGAATTCCAGTTTTTTGAAGATCTCTATAAGGTTTATTAACAGCTAAAACTAATACATACGATACAGAGCAAACTATGTACAGAACCTTTGTCCTGAGTGTTGCAGTGCAGAGTGCCTGTGGCTTCTAGTCACAAGACTACATCCTGGTACTTAGCTCATTAGCATACTGAGATCTTAAAGGGACATCAATCTTAAAGCGATAATACAACAGACACCATCCAGGACAAAGCAACCCGCTTGATTGGCACCCCATCCACCACCTTCAACATTACTCCCTTCACCCACCAACGCACATTGGCAGCAGTGTGTACCATCTACATGATGCACTGCAGCAACTCACCAAGGCTCCTTCGAAAGCACCTTCCAAATCCATGATCTCTACCACCTAGAAAGACAAGGGCAGCAGATGCATGGGAACACCACCACCTGCAAGTTCTCCTCCAAGCCACGCACCATCCGGACTTGGAAATATATCGCCGTTCCTTCACTGTCGCTGGGTCAAAATCCTGGAACTCCCTTCCTAACGGCACTGTTGGTGTACCAAGGACTGCAGCGGTTCAAGCAGGCAGCTCACCACCATTTCTCAAGGGCAATTAGGGATGGGCAATAAATGCTGGCCTAGCCAGCGAAGCCCACATCCCATGAATGAACGAACAAAAAAAATACAGCACCAGACTAATATAAAATATTCCATTAAAAAAAAATAAAGAAAAAGTAAATAAATAAGCAAAGCACCAGGTCTGGATGAGATGCATCCAAGGATACTGAAGGAAGTGAGGGTGGAAATCGCAGAGGTACTGGCCATAAGTTTTCAATCTTCCTTAGACTCAGGGGTGGTGCCAGAGAACTGGAGAATTGCAAACGCTACAACCTTGTTCAAAAAAGGGTGAAAAGATAAGCCCAGCAACTACAGGCCAGTCAGTTTAACTTCGTTAGTGGTGAAACTCCTAGAAAAAAGTAATTCGGGACAAAATCAATAGTCATATGGACAAATGCGAGTTAATTATGGAAAGCCAGCATAAGGGAAAATCATGTTTAACTGAGTTGCTGGAGTTTTTTGAGGAGCTAACAGAGAGGGTTGATGCGGGCAATGCTGTTGGTGTGACATGGACTTTCAAAAGGCATTTGATACAGTGCCACACAACAGACTTGTGAGCAAAGTTATAGCTCATGGAATAAAAAGGACAGTAGCAACATGGATACAAAAATGATTGAGTGACAGGAAACAGAGAGTAGTGGTTAATGGATGTTTTTTGGGCTGGAGGAAAGTTTGTAGTAGCGTTCTCCAGGGATCAGTGTTGGGACCATTGCTTTTCCTGATATATATTAATGACCTAGACCTTGGTGTACAGGACACAATTTCAAATTTTGCAGATGATACGAAACTTGGAAGCAATGTGAACTGTGAGGAGGATAGTGTAGAACTTCAAAAGAACATAGACAAGTTGGTGGAATGGGCAGACAGGTGGCAGATGAAGTTCAGTGCAGAGAAATGTGAGGTGATTCATTTTGGTAGGAAGAACATGGAGAGACAATATAAAATAAAGGGCACAATTCTAAAGGGGGTGCAGGAGCAGAGGGACCTAGGTGTATATGTGGATAAGTCATTGAAGGTGGCAGGACAGGTTGACAGAGCAGTTAATAAAGCATACAGTATCCTGGACTTTATTAATAGAGGCATAGAGTACAAGAGTGAGGAAGTTATGTTGTTATGTTGAACTTATATAAGACACTAGTTCGGCCTCAGCTGGAGTATTGCGTCCAATTCTGGGCGCTGCACTTGAGGAAAGACATGAGGGCATTGGAGAGAATACAGAAGAGATTCATGAGAGTGGTTCCAGGGATGAGGAATTTCAGTTATGAAGATAGACTGGAGAAGTTAGGACTGTTTTCCTTGGAGAAGAGAAGGCTGAGAGGTGATTTGATAGAGGTATTCAAAATCATGAGGGGTCTGGACAGAGTAGACAGAGAGAAACTGTTCCCACTCATGAAAGGATCGAGAACGAGAATCGAGCACAGATTTAAAGTATTTGGTCAGAGAAGCAAAAGTGACAAGAGGAAAAACATTTTCACGCAGCGAGTGGTTAAGGTCTGGAATGCCTGAGCATGTGGTGGAGGCAGGTTCAACTGAAGCATTCAACAGTCATATGAAAAAGAACAATATGCAGGGTTATGGGGAGAAGACAGGGGAATAGGACTGCGGGAATTGCTCTTTCAGAGAGCCAGTGCGGACACGATGGGCCAAATGGCCTCCTTCTGTGCTGTAACAATTCTGTGATTAATAAGGTCTCATTTCTGGTGCTCATGAGTGTTTGCACTGACATATTTTTAGGTCTTCAATTCTGCTGCCAAGATTGGATAGCTGGATTTAATCAGGTAAACACCAGGACCTGATTCACAGATGTGGAATCATGGAGTCTAAAATTAACAAGCACCAATATAAGAATGGCTGTGTTGGTCTGATCTTTCTACTTATACTTCTAATTCAACTACCACCAATTAATAAAAATCATGCAGGGTCTAAAATGCGTGGGCAATGTCGTGTAAAATGCAGATGATTGGTGTGCATGTCAATGTCTATAAAATGCATTTTTATTTTAATATCTAAATATCACCATTAGTCAATGATACCTTGACTTCCACTGAACAACCAGTACTGTAAATCTTGAAGCTTTAACATATAATATTTTACTCCACCAGAAATATTCTGTATTTTAGCTAATTAACCCATATTTATCGAAGTAGATACAATGCTCCTTTTCATAAGCTGCTGCTCATATGCTCTAAACTTGACTTACAGTATTAGGGAGATAAAAGCAAATGGAAGGCTGAAAACCCCACTTCTTTTTAGAATCTCCCTAGTTTAAGAAATTTAGACTCTGTTTTGCCTTTAGCCTCTGGTCTTAGCTTTAATTTTACGTTGATTCAGCCTTTTTACGGTCTCCACTGTTCCACATAAACAAGAATCTGCGGGAAAATAGTCAAATAAATCACAGGACTGACAGAAATCTGGGAATTATCAAACATGCCTGTGAATTATTCCTGAAATATGCTTAACTGTAAGATTTAGAATTTGCATGTTCACAAACCCGGATTGATTTGAATTATTAAACGCATGGAAGGCATGTGCATACAGGAAATTAATTTCATCCCTTGAGACATGTTCCTAATCTGTGTTCTGACAGCTGATTTGTATTTTCCACATCTTCAGTTTTCCTTCAAGGAGGAGATACATTTAAATAACAATAAGTTGTTGTGACATCATAAGGTTGATTATTAACTCCCCCCGTCTGGCGGAAACCTGACAGGATGCAGCAGTTAAAATAAAGTGGGTGACATACTCACAACTTATCCACCCCTATCTGGTCAACTGCATTCCTAAATTGCAGGAAACAAGGGAACCCTTCCCAAACCGATAGGGTCCTCTTTAAATATGCAGATTGGACTCTGTTGACATTCAAAGCAGCTGGGAGCAGAAACTGGGCTCACTGTTATAAATCTAACAGTAACTTCCGGCTTCCACTCATGTGCAGTAAAACATGGAAATCCAGAAGCTGCTGTCAGAAATACCCACCTCCTCCACTAGGTGCAATGCAACAATCCTCGCTGATATTAGACTCAGCACTGAAATCTATAGAACTGTGTGAAGTTGGGGAACTTGCCCACTTGTTCCACACTAATGATGGCAGAAATCGATTGGGCTGGAGCATTCAGGAGTAAGTGAGTTTTAAATGGGTGATAAGTGATAATTACTGGCAAACAAAGTCTCTCGCCCTGAAGTTTTAATTTTGCAGTGTGGAGTCTCATCCCCTCAGTGTTACAGTTGGAGCTTTAAAAAGTAAGTAATCTTTTACTTTTTCTATTTTTCTCAAAAAATCTCTTTTAATCAAATCTGTCTTTCCCAACTGTTATTTTGCTTTCCGTGCTTGATTTAAATCTAATTTATATTTCCTACATTATACTTCCTAATTTAGACTCGGCTGGCGGAATTTTCAACACTTAGTCCGTGCCTTAGTGTTGGGACCATTAGTGGGTCGGGAACCTATTGAACTCTCCAGTGAGCTTTGCCATTGCTCTTTAACTCAGCCACGGTATTAGCATCCCATTTCTGGGTTCCCTGACCAATCAGAGAGGGTGGGCGGGATCACGACGCGGATCAAAGGAACGATTCCTAATAAAAGAGATCCTGGCATAGCTTAGAATGGCTCACATGGATTTTTGAAGCTGCAGCAACCACAGGAATGGAGAGAAGACCTGGGAAGACTGCTCCCTGGGTTTCCACTCTTACCTGGAGATACTGCTGTGGGATCTGAGGGGCTGCAGTGACATGATCTTCCCCAATGATAGGAGGAAGAGGACAACCTCTCTAACCAAACAGGCATTCATGGAAATGGCTGAGGAAGTCATCAGCAGGAATGTAGACCCTCCAACCCGGAGATAGTGCACCAAGTGGATTCAGGGGGGTGGGAAAGGTAAGTGGCATAACACGTTCAGGTGCCAAACCCCACATTCTGACTTCCCCAGCATTCTTCTGCACAGCAGTCCTCAGAACACCACATCCTTCAGTTCCATTCATTCTCTCCAGTCACCTAACATCCCCATCAGAACAGCCAATACTCACACTCACCCTCATCCTGTTACCCTCACATATATGTTCGTAGGAACATAGGAGGAGGAGTCGACCATTCAGCCCATCAACCATTAGATCATGCTGATCATCTACCTCATGCCACTTTCCCGCCTTATCCCCATATCCCTTGATGCTTTTAGTATCTAGATATGTACTGATTTCTGTTTTGAACATGCTCAATGATTGAGCCTCCACAGCCCTCTGGGATTGAGAATTCCAAAGATTCACCACCATCTGAGTGAAGAAATTCCTTTTCATCTATCTCTTAAATGACCTACCCCTTATTCTGAGACAAATGCTGTCCTTCCCTCCCCTTCATACAAGCTATTTCTAATATTCATAGCTCTATGCTTTCTCTCCTTTCAGAAGAGAGCACATAACTTTGAGGAGAGGCAGAGAGCTGGGGGGTGGCCGTCCAGTGACAGGCACCTTGCTGGCCACTGCAATACGTTCTCACCTGGCCCGCTGGGAAGGAGGTCTTATTCCAGGAGGTGCAGATGGCAACAACAATCTGCCATGAAAACCTGAGCTTCCTGAGGCACTGGTGCTCACACATGTTAAGAGAGCTAATCCTCTGCCTGTAGACCTTATGTTGGGGGTGGGGTCTCACCTCCTTGGAACTGGAGCTAATCAGAGGTGCAAAATAGAGCTGCATAAGCTGATCTCATGTGTTTTGAAGGCTGGCAGCAGGAAAGTGCAGCTGAAGGTGAGGGAAGTGAAAGATAGGTGAAGTGACTTCCAAGAAGTTGGAAATCACCTGTGACACACTGAAAACTCACTGCGATGGAATGCCGTGAGCAGTGACCTCTCATCAGGCCATGGCTGAAGATCTTCAGTTTCACTGAAGAAGCTCTCCCCACTGTGCAATCATCTCAGAAACCCTGGTGAGTTGCTGACAGCTTAGGACATAGGTCAGCTGGCTGTTAAAGCCAGAATGCTTGGTTAAAACACAACTTAATGAGCTATTTGAATGTTTAAGTTACTTACCCAACAGCTACACAGAGGTTCCCTGCTCACTTCCGAACTGACAGGGATGAAACCTGGAAGTGGGTGGGATGATGTCAGGATCCTGACCCAATGTCACTTTTAAGAGATTTAACTCCCCACACGGTCCCAAACCTACCTCTCCTTGCCTGTCAAAATTCCACGTACCACCCCACCAGTGAAGATTCTTCAATCTGATTAGTTGAAGAGCCTCACTGTTTTTTCTCTTGCTCAGAAACATCACAGATGCCCTGCTGAGGGCACCACTTGGATTCCATTCTCTTTGAAAGAAAAACTAAAATAGATTAATTTGTGATCAACATGGGGATATTAGTGCAGGTGAACATTTTTACTTTGTGCACCCAGTTTCATTACTGAACATTCACAAATCCATATGTACTTTGAGTTAGATGGAGGGTCTCAATACTTGGCCTCAACAAGAGTACTTTTATGTACTAGTGTGAGTTTTATTCTTACACAAATTGCCCTTATGGTCTCTATGAATGAGATTGCCAAATTAGTACCAATTAGTCTGAATTATAGGCAATTTTATGTTGTGGATTCGTGTCTGTTAAGAACTCAATAAAAATTGTCCAAACTCAATTACTAAAAAGCCTAAAGGCAGTAGGAACATTTGAGATAAGTTTTGACTGATTCCAGGGGTGAAAATATTATACTGCTATTTTAATTTAGATGATTAAAATTCAAAAAATATTCTTACCCATGCACAGTGCATGTTCCCTCTTTATGTAACAATATGTTGTATGTTATACACTGAGTAACCACACACTCCTGTTCTGCAGGTTTCTGATGTGAGCAATTGGAAGACAAGTTCTTGTTTCTATTTTTTTTTTGTGTTTGCTGTTCTGTCCGTTTGATTGTTTAATTTATTTAGTTCCTATGGTTGTCAATTGATTATGCAAATGAGGCAATTCATTTCAAGGAACTATCTACCTAAGATATCTATTTCCAAGATGTTCACTAACCTTCCCCACCCAACCACCAAACAAAAAACATCTTATTAGAAGCAAAACTAGGTTGAGACTTTGCTATGATCTCTAAGTAGGATATCTCCCACAGAATAGATCCGAGTTTTAACTTCACAATACCTAAGAACTAAATGTTGGTCTTAGAAGTTTGCATTGTATGACGTCATGACCCAGTGTATTGTATTTCCACACAAAAATTATATATTCACTTAAACACTAAGTAATTTTCTCAATGGATACCAACATAAATAGGATGCAAAAGCTGAACCTGTCTAAGTTTTAATCCTTCTAACTCTTTTGTATCTGCAGCAATTCTGGATTAGGAGCCTGATCACAAATAATTTATTCTTCATATGCCAGTGCAGTTTATTCCAGATCTTTCAAGAAGCCTTGACGTTAATGATTAAAATGTTTTTTTTTAGAGAATTGTTTTCTGATTAATTATTGGGGAATGTATGTGGGCAGGCTGGTTTCTGCTATATTTGATTCACATATAGTTTCTGTCACTGATATTTTTCTTCCTTCCGTGGCTGCTTGATTCATTTCATACAGTCTGTCATCTCTTATTCTAATTAGTAGATTATACTGCTGCTGCTGCCTGCTAATCAATATTCTTCCAACTGCTGTAAAATTCATTTGGAAACTGGCAATGAAAAAAAAGTTAATAGATAGGGTTTGTGGGCCAAGCAACTGAACTGTGATAGTGAAAAATTAGCTGCTCGAAACCAGAGAAAAGAGGACAGGGTTGAGCAAAATGTTTATCTTGGAATTAATTTTCTTCAATATTATTTTGCTACCTCAACCATATGTAAAAATATTAAACACAGGAGCTGGTTAGTGAGACGAATCATGCATCCATTTTACTCAAGAATAGGCAGCATTGCCCCCTCTAGACATATTATAAAATTTGCATTAATTGAAAAACTAAAATATTCTTCATTTTATGTAAAACTTCAGTAAAATTTGTTGATTTCAAACACAGTTGGAAAATAAAATCTGTGATGTATTTTCAACAGCAGTTGAGCTGAGGCAGGGCGGAGACACATTGGCACATTGGTGGAAGTAGGATTCTTGGTGGTAGAGAGGACATGGAGTCGGAAGCTCAGCTCCTAGTCAAATAGGATGCCAAAGTTGTGAATATTCTGGATTGACCTCAGACAATGACCAGGGAGTTGGATGGAATGGGTGGCTAGTGAATAGAGTTCATGGTGGGACCGCAAAGAATGGCTTTGGACTTTCCAATATTTATGAACATACATACAAACATACGAATATGCATTAGGAGCATAAGTAGGCCATTCGGCCCCTCGAGCCTGCTCCACCATTCAATAAGATCATGGCTGATCTGTTTCTGTCTCAAATTCCACACTCCCAGCTAACTCCAATAACCTTTGCTTCCCTTGCCTAGCAAGAATCTAGCTACCTCCACGTTAAAAATATTCAATGACCCCATCTCCACCACCTTCTGAGGCAGAGAGTTCCAAAGTCACACAACTCTCTGAGAGAAAAAATTCTCCTCATCTCTGTCCTAAACAGTGTCCCCTAGTTCTGGACTCGCCCACAAGAGGAAACATCCTTTCCACATCCACCTTGTCCAGACAGTTCAGGATCTTATATACTTCAATCAAGTCTCCCCGCACTCTTCTACACTCAAGTGAAAATAAGCTCAGTCTGTCCAACCTTTCCTCATAAGACAACTTGCTCATTCCAGGTATCAATCTAGTAAACCTCCTCTGAAGCGCCTCCAATGCATTTACATCCTTTCTTAAATAAGGAAATCAAAACTGCACACAGTATTTGAGACATGGTCTCACCAATGCCCTTTATAACTGAAGCATAACATCCTTACTTTTATTCTCAATTCCTCTCATAATAGAGGATAGCATTCCATTAGCCTTCTTTTTTACTTGCCGTACCTGCATACTAACATTTTGTGACTCATGGACTAGAACACCTAGATCCCTCTGCACCTCAGAATTCTGCAGTCGTTCTCCATTTAAGTAATACTCTGCTTTTTTATTCTTCCTGCCAAAGTGAACAACTTCACTTTTTCCCATATTATACTCCATCTGCCAGATTTTTGCCCATTCACTCAACCTATCTATATCGGTCTGCAACCTCCTTATGTCCTCTTCACAACATACTTTCCTACCTATCTTTTGTCATCTGAAAATTTAGCTACCATGCCTTCGCTCCCCTCATCTAAGTCATTGATATAAATTGTAAAAGGTTGCGACCCCAGCTCAGACCCCTGCAGATCTCCGCTCATCACATCCTGCCAATCAGAAAAGGACCCATTTCTGCATACTCTCTGTTTTCTGCCAGCCAATCTTCTATCCATGCTAATATGTTACCCCTTACACCATGAGCTCCTACTTTGTGCAATAACCTTTTATGTGGCACCTTATCAAATGCCTTCTGGAAGTCCAAGTACAGTACGTCAATGGGCTCCCCTTTATCCACAGTGCATGTTACTCCTTCAAAGTACTCCAATAAATTGGTTAAACATGATTTCCCTTTTACAAAACCATGCTGACTATTCCCGATTACCTTGAGTTTTTCTAAATGCCCAGCTACAGCCTCTTTAATGATCATTTCTAACACCTTCCCCACGACAGACGTCAAGCTAACTGGCCTAAAGTTACCTGTTTTCTGCCTCCTCCCGCTTCTTGAATAGAGGGGTTATATTTGTTACTTTCCAGTCTGATGGAACATTTCCAGAATCGAGCGAATTTTGAAAAATTAACACCAACGCATCTGCTACCTCGTTAGCCACCTCTTTTAAGACCCTAAGATGAAGCCCATCAGGCTCCAGGGACCTGTCAGGCCGCAGCTCCATCAGTTTGCTCAGTACCGTTTCCCTGGTGATTGCAATTTCACCAAGTTCCTCTCTTCCTTCCACCGCTTGATTTAATTGGATGTCATTTCTGGATGTCAGTGTGACAAATTAGAGGCAGTGGAAGGGTCAAGACAGATGGTGGTGAGGTAGAACTGGATGTCATCAGCGTATATGTGGAGCCTAACACTATGTATTTGGATGATGTTGCTGAGGGCAGCATGTCAATGAGAAATAGGAGCGGGGGTTGGGGGGGGTGGTGTCAAAGATAGATCTTTAGGGGACTCCAGAGTTAACAGTATGGGTGTAGGAAAAGAAGTTATTGCAGGTAATTCTCTGACTGCAACTGGATAGATAAGAATGGAACCATGTGAAAGAAGTCCCACACAAGTTGGACAATGGAGGAGGGGTATTCAAGGAGGATGGCATGGTCTGTGAGCTTGTTGTTGGAGATGAGGGTCATATGGGAAGATGAAACAGGTTTACGAAGACAGTTTATAGTGAAAAGGAGAAGCTGGGGGTTTTCTTCACATTCAAGAAGAATCCTGATATGTTAAGCAGTTTTGGCAGAGAGCAAGACATAGTGCTTTATATGGTCCAGCCAGAACTGATGATGAATGGTTAAATCAATCGTTCCCATGAAAGTTCAAGTCTGCATCCTCTGGACTTAAGGAAGTGGAGATGGGGCTGTGCTGGGAGAGCTACTGGGGTAAGAAAGTGTAACGGTTTTACTGGAGACAAGGGGCATTAAAGGTGGAGGTGAGAATGTGATTGAGCAGATTGCTAGCTGCAGAAATGTCTTAGTGAATGGCAGACCAATGGCGAGACAGTTGGGAATTTAAAAGTGCCATTGTATGTAACTTGGAGGAGAGTTCATTCCAAGGATGGACACAGAAGGAAGTGGAGTTGGCAAGGGAAGGAGGATGAATGTGGAGACGGATACAATGATGTGATCCGAGATGGGTTTAGCTTTGATTTGCACAATAGGAGTAAAGAGGCCACATGAGATATTAAGGTCAAGTGCATGGTTGTGAATATGGGTCAGCGAGTTTATAAGGAGGGACAAATTAAGGGAGGATAGGAGGACAGTGAACTTGGAGGAGAGAGGGCATGATGAGTTGAGATGGAGGTTGAAATCACTGAGGATGAGAAGTTACTCGGTGCAGAGGCTAAGAAAGGACAGCAGTGACGTTATCTTGATGAGAAACCTAACGTTATTTGGTTGCCAGTAGAGAATGAAGATTTTAAATGAGAGATGAAAGTGATAGAACAAGATGAGATGTTCAAAGGAGCAGAGGGTGCCAGAGGACTAGGGGGACATCAGGGTGTTATTTGGTGATAAGGTCCACACTGCCGCCGTGACGGTCTGGGCAGGGCAAGCAGTGGAAGGTATCGACAGGCAGGGAGGGTTCAGTAAGGGAAAAGTTGTCATCACCCATCAGCCAAGTTTCTGTCAAGTCCATGATGTCGATGCATCATCTACAATAAGGTTGTGGATGGTAAGGACCTTGTTCACGTGAGAAGGGATATGCAGAAAGGGGTGGTAGTAGCTGATCCACTGGCAAACTCCACACAGTCAGTGCCGAAAGGGGTGAATGCGACAGGAAGGGGGTTGGCAAGATTAGCTCCCACTGGGTGCATTGGGCAGGAAGATCAATGAGAGAGTAGAATGGGGTAGTTGGGGTTGCTATTCACAACCATGCACTCAACCTTAATACCTCATGTGGCCTCTTTACTCCTATTGTGCAAATCACAGATAAACCCATCTCGGATCACGTCATTGTATCAGTCTCCACTCTCATCCTCCTTTCCCTGCAAATTCCACTTCCTTCTGTGTCCATCCTTGGAAAGCAGTGACACATGCCTGAATGGGTCCTTTGGAGGATACCAAGAGAGGCACAGAAGGAAAATGTTGTCCAATCCAGAAGAAATTCAAGCCTGGGATGGCAGCAGGAGAATAGGAAGGTCATGGATGATGAAGCATTGCCTATGGATTTGGGGAAGTGGCAGAGTATATGAGAGGGGAGAAATGAGAGGAGGCATGGCAACAAGTGAAAGGGGCCTGGGTGAAGAGAAAAGAAAAAAAAAAGGTGGAAATAGAATTGGTAGGCTCAGGTCCAGAGCAGCAGCCAAAATGCACATGCTCGTGAACACAGGGAAACCCAAGCTAACTCCCAATATATTTTCTTCATCTTGCTTTAACCAACTGCTTAATTTGTTGTAAGAGTTTCAAATGTTGTTGAAAATTGCATGAATAGAAACAAATAAAATAAAAATAAATAACAGAAAATAAAGAGTATATAAAATTGAACAACCTGTTAACGTATTCTTATTAACTTTTCTCCTCAGAAGATAACTTACTTCCCTTCATTAAAAGAGTACACTTAAAAATACTTCATTTGCTGCCAAGTACTTTGTGAGGTCCTGAAGTCATGAAATGAGCTATATAAATGCAAGTTCTTTCTCTCTTTCACTTTTGTATCGATGGTTCAACTGTATGTTCACTGGGAGATTATTTTTACCATTCTGCCTACTGCTTTTGGGGAATCTTATAACGTTTTTAATATAAAGATTATTGTAAAAATAAAATCTCTGCCAAATTCAGTTGTTGCAGTAAATGTATTTAATAAATGAGTTTCAATGTTTTATATATAGTTGCAGCTCTGTGCTTGCATGCTGGCTGAGGTCATCATCAGGTACTTTTACATTGACACATTTTCATCAATGGCAGGAATGTGGTACTCCTGTTGTGAATGGGATACTCTAATATTAGCAACTCCATTTCCATAACTGACAGAACTAGGGACACACATTTTATTGGGTTCAATAGGCCAAGGTCAGAGGCACAGAAAACATTTCTCTGGATCCGGCGAGCAGAGGTGGGAGACACAGCAACCATTTTTCCTATTGGCTCTCCAACAGAGTCCACAATGATGGGTGGCATAAGTCAAAAGTGATTCTCAGTGTAGAAACGCAAATGTCTCCATGGACTCCTGACACTTCTTCCCTAAGCTAACACCTCGAGAGTGGCCATTTGGGTGAGGCACAGGATAGCTGCCACTTTCCATGGAACCAACTCCAGGCATGAGTTCAAGGCAGAAGAGGAGAAAATTGGGAAAAACATATTTCATTAAGTTACGTTTTGCAAATAACTCAAGCAAGCAGCAAAACAGCTCTTAGCATAAAATAGAATCGTTTCATTATTAATCACAAAATGATAGGCATCTTTAGAAAAGTAAAGCTACGAGTTTTACTTGCTACATTTTAATGCAAGAGAAATCATGAGATTTATATTTACATCCTAAGAATACAAATTCCCTTATTTGGATGTGTTCCATTAAATTTCACCCTGTGGGGAGCATTCGGAGACAAAGGATAGTAGATTAAAGCTGACACAGATCAATGCACCCCTGCTAAATGATGCCTCATGTTATCTAATCACAAAGCAATATTAATAACAACCATGGAGAAGTCTGTGGCTCACAGGTGTATCCTAGAGACTGAAAATCATAACACCATTGGTGAATAGTATAATTCGGAGTGAACTATGGATAAAATCGGAAATGACAAAAAAGTCAAATCTAAACATTACTTTCTTACAAGAAAAGAAAATAATAAAAAAAATGTACAGTGGGCCCATTATAGAAACATAGATAAAATAGGAGGAGTAGGCCATTCGGCCCTTCGAGCCTGCTCCGCCATTCAATACAATCATGGCTGATCATCCAAACTCTGTAACCTGTTCACGCTTTCTGCCCGTATCCCTTGATTCCATTAGCCCTAAGAACTGTATCTAACTCTTTCTTGAATATATTTAATGATTTGGCCTCAACTGCTTTCTGTGGTAGAGAATTCCACAGGTTCACCACTCTCTGGGTGAAGAAATCCCTCCTCATCTCAGTCCTAAATGGTCTACCCCTTATCCTTAGACTATGACCCCTGGTCCTGGACTCCCCTGCCATTGGGAACATCCTTCCTGCATCTAGTTTGTCCAGTCCTGTTAGAATTTCGTAGGTTTCTATGAGATCCCCTCTCATTCTTCTAAACTCTAGCGAATACAAGCCTAATCGACCCAATCTCTTCATCTGTCAGTCCTCCCATCCCAGGAGTCAGTCTGGTGAACCTTCATTGCATTCTCTCCATAGCAAGAACATCCTTCCTCAGATAAGGAAACCAAAACTGCACACAATACTCCAGATGTTGTCTCACCAAGGCCTTAGACTGTGACCCCTGGTCCTGGACTCCCCTGCCATTGGGAACATCCTTCCTGCATCTAGTCTGTCCAGTCCTGTTAGAAATTTGTAGGTTTCTATGAGATCCCCTCTCATTCTTCTAAACTCTAGCGAATACAAGCCTAATCGACCCAATCTCTCTTCATACGTCAATCCGCCCATCCCAGGAATCAGTCTAGTGAACCTTCGCTGCACACTCTCTATATCATGAACATCCTTCCTCAGATAAGGAGACCAAAACGGCAAACAATACTCCAGATGTTGTCTCACCAAGGCCTTGTATAATTGTAGCAAAATATCCCTGCTCCTGTACTCGAACCCTCTCGCTATGAAGGCCAACATACCATCAAGCTTGTTGTCTGCCCCACTTTACATTGCCTGCACCTCAAGGTAATCCCCAGGGAATCTCAGGGCAAAGGTAAAACATAGAAATTGGATGGGAAGGGAATGTTTCTGGCAGTCCCAACATATTTTCCTAAAGATTCACCAGAAGATCATCAGAAATCCTTAACCCTTATGTCTGGCTCCCTCACATTGAACAGTCTGAGAGAAGCAAATCACAAGATGAAATAGGCCTAAAAATCTAAATACCCTTTTTGTATTCCCCAATGGGATCCATTGGGTCCTCAAGTATGGAGCCCCTTGGCTTCTGTTTCTGAGTGGCCGCCAGATGACTCCATAGCCAGAAGGCATTACCGCTGTTGCAGACTTCTTGGGTCTCAGTTGGCTTTTCTCCCCCAATTCTGGGGCAATGTTTCAGGTCAGTGATACTTCATCAGAACTGACCTGACCTGAAATTTTAACTCTGCTTCTCTCTCCACAGATGCTGCGAGACCTGCTGAGTATTTCCAACATTTCTTGTTTGTGTTTCAGATTTCCAGCATCTGCAGTACTTTGCTTTTATATTAGCTTGGATCAAGGTGCACTGTGCTTGACAAGTGCCCAGAGCGAGGGAGAAAAGAATATTGGGGTGCCTTTGTCAGCCTGATGAGGGAAGAGCAATGATAGTGAGGGTGGTGGAAGGGTCAACAAGCATGCCATTGAAGTAGTGACTCCTCCGATAAACAGAAAGAAGTGGAGAGGTGAGGGGAGGTTGTGTCTGGTGCTTGAATCACATGGCAAAATATGATCTGATATGGAGTCTAGTAGGGTGAAAACAGAGAACAGGAAGAACCCTGACATTTCTGAGAGAAGGAGCACAGAACCAAGATTGCTATAATTAAAGGCCTTTTTGACCATTGCTAAGGGAAACAGGGGCCTGGACTTCTGCCATTGGGTTTTTCACAGGTATCTACAAAAAGTTGACAGATTACCACAATTATTTGGATTATGTTTCTTCCCAGCTTTCTTCCTATAAGGACCCTCCCTTTTTTCTCAAGCTCGCTGTTTCTGTTGCATCTATTTTAATGACTCCACCTTCTGTACCAAAGCTTCTGAAATGCCCTCCATTTAAGGCTACCCTCAACTGTCCTCAAGAAGGACCTTGATTGAAGCTATCCATTCCTGTACGTGGTATTGCAACCTTTCTCCCTCTTGTTCTTATTTTACATCCCATTAAGTTTCCACAATCACCAAATTAGCTTTTGCCATATTTTATGTGAATCTAGCCCAAGTACATTTCCCCCCTACCCCAGCCCCCATTTCTGCTTTCTGGAGGGACTGTCACTTCTCCTCACCCATATTTATGACTGTTCTGCCACAGGCACTTTCCCATGTAACTGTAGTGGAAACAATACTCTCAGTTCACTTCTTCACAGACTACTAGAAAGTTTCACTCACAATTTCTGCAACTGGAAATTACTTTTTGTGTTCATTTTTTTTGTTGCCATTCTGTCTATATAGTCTTTGGACTTACTTCTCACTGATACTAACACTGAAATGTTCACGTCCGCTGCCACCTACGCACCATCCCCAACCCACAATGAGGGCTTCTCAGCAGCAGATACAGCATTCCTTTTTGGCATAGTCAGATAATTAGGGATTGTGGTGTAGTGGTAATGTAACTGGACTAGCAATCCTGAGATTCTAACTGATGGTCTGGAGACATGAGTTCAAATCCCACCATGGTTTGGTGGAATTTAAATTCAATTCATTCATAAATCTGGAATTAAAAGCTCATCTCAGTAATGGTCACCATGAAATGACCAGGTTGTTGTAAAAACCCATTTGGTTCACTAATGCCCTTTACGGAAGAAAATCTGCCATTCTTACCTGGTCTGGCTGACATGTGACTCCACTCCCACAGCAATGTGGTTGACTCTTAACTGCCCTCTAAAATACACGGTGGCGTAGTGGTAATAACGCTGAACTAGCAATCCAGAGGCCTAGGCTAATGCCCTGGGGACACGGGTTCATAATCCCACCATGGCAGCTGGTGGAATTTAAATTCAATTAATAAAGTCTGGAATTGAAAGCTAGTCTCCGTAATGGTGCTGATGAAATTATCATCGATTGTCATAAAAGCCCATCTAGTTCACTAATGTTCTTTAGAGAAGGAAATCTGCTGTCCTTACTTGGTCTGGCTGACACATGACTCCAGACCAACGGCAATGTGGTTGACTCTTAAAATGCCCTCTGAAATGGCCCAGCAACCCACTCAGTTGTCAAGGCCAATTAAGGATGGGCAACAAATGCTGGCCTTGTCAGCAACACCCACTTCCCATGAAAGATTTAAAAATAAGCCTAGCAAGGCACTCAGATGTACCAGATTGCTACAGAAACGTTGAAAAAGAATAAAACCGGATGGACGTCTCGGCCTAGGCATTGGAAACGACAATGGCAAACCCAGCACTGTCGGCCCTGCAAAATCCTCCTTAACATCTGGGGACTTGTGCCAATGTTGGGAGAGCTGTCCCACAGACTAGTCAAACAACAGCCTGACATTGTCATACTCACAGTATTATACCTTGCAAACAATGTCCCAAACACTGCCCTCATCATCCCTGGGTATGTCCTGTCCCACCGGCAGGGCAGAGGTGGCAGCACAGTGGTATACAGTTGGAAAGGAGTTGCTCTGGGACTCCTCAACATTGACTCCAGACTCCATGACGTCTCATGGCATCAGGTCAAACATGGACATGGAAACCTCCTGCTGATTACAACCTACCGCCCTCCCTCAGCTAATGAATCAGTACTTCTCCGTGTTGAACAGGATTTGGAAGAAGTACTGAGGGTAGCAAGGGCACAGAATGTGAGAGACTTCAATGCCCATTACCAAGGTAGCTTTTTTTTTTATTCATTCATGGATGTGGGCGACACTGGCCAGGCCAGCATTTATTGCCCATCCCTAATTGCCCTTGAGAAGGTGGTGGTGAGCTTTGTGGCACCACTACTGACTGAGCTGGCTGAGGCCTGAAGGACATTATCTGCCAGACTGGGCCTACGGCAGGTGGTGAGAGAACCAACAAGAGGGAAAAACCTGCGAGACCTGGCCCTCACCAGTGTACCTCTTACAGCTGCATCTGTCCATCACAGTATTGGTAGGAGTGACCACCGCACAGTCCTTGTGGAGACAAAGTCCCATCTTCACCCTCAGGATACCATCCATCGTGTTGTGTGGCACTAACACCATACTAAATAGGATAGATTCAGAACAGATCCAGCAGCTCAAAACTAGGTATCCATGAGATACTGTGGACCATTAGCAACAACAGAATTGTATTCAACCACAATCTATAACCTCATGGCCCAGCATATCCCTCACTCTACCATTACCATCAAGCCAGAGGATCAACCCTGTTTCAATGAAGAGTGCAGGAGAGCATGCTAGGATCAGCACCAGGCATTCCTAAAAATGAGGTGTTAACCTGGTGAAGCTACGACACAGGACTGCATGCATGCCAAATGGCGGAAGCAGCATGCAATAGAGCTAAGCAATCCCATAACCAACGGATCAGATCTAAGCTCTGCAGTCCTACTACATCCAGTCATGAATGGTGGTGGACAATTAAACAACTAACAGGAGGAGGAGTCGCCACAAATATCTCCATCCTCAATGATGGGGGAGTCCAGCATATCAGCTCAAAACATAAAGCTGAAGCATTTGCAACCATCTTCAGCCAGAAGTGCCGAGTGGATGATTCATCTCGGCCTCTTCCTGAGGTCCCCAGCATCACAGATGACAGTCTTCAGCCAATTAAATTCACTCCATGATATCAAGAAATGGCTGAAGGCACTGGGTACTGCAAAGGCTATGGGCCCTGACAACATTCTGGCAATAGTATTGAAGACTTATGCTCCAGAACTGGCCACACCCCTAGTCAAGTTGTTCCAGTACAGCTACAACACTGGCATCTACCCGGAATGTGGAAAATTGCTGAAATATGTTCTGTACACAAAAAGCAGGACAAATCCAACCCAGTCAATTACCACCCATCAGTCTACTCTTGATCATTAGCAAAGTGATGGAAGGTGTTGTCGACAGTGATTTCAAGTGGAACTTACTCAGCAATAACCTGCTCACTAATGCTCAGTTTGGGTTCCACCAGGGCCACTCAGCTCCTGACCTCATTATGGCCTTGGTCCAAACATGGACAAAAGAACTGAACTCAAGAGGTGAGGCGAAAGTGACTGTTCTTGACATCAAGGCAGCATTTGACCGAGTATGGCATCAAGGAGCCCTAGCAAAACTGCAGTCAATGGGAATCAGGGGAAAACACTCCACATATTGGAATCATCCCAAGCACAAAGGAAGATGATTGTTGTTGTTGGAGGTCAATCATCTGAGCTCCAGGACATCACTGCATGAGTTCCTCAGGGTAGCATCCTAGGCCCAACCATCTTCAGCTGCTTCATCAATGACATTCCCTCCATCATAAGTTCAGAAGTGGGAATGTTCATTGATGATTGCACAATGTTCAGCACCATTCGTGACTCCTCAGATACTGAAGCAGTCTATCTCCATATGCAGCATGACCTGGATAACATTCAGGCTTAGGCTGATAAGTAGCAAGTTACATTCACGCCCACACAAGTGCCAGGCAATGACCATTTCCAACAAGAGAGAATCCAATCATCTCCCCTTGACATTCAATGGCATTACCATCGCTGAACCCCCCCACTATCAACATCCTGGGGGTTACCATTGACTAGAAACTGAACTGGAGTAGCCATATAAGTACTATGGCTACAAGAGCACATCAGAGGCTAGGAATTCTGCAGCGAGTAACTCACCTCCTGGCTCCTCAATGCCTGTCCACCATCTACAAGACACAATTCAGGAATGTGGAGGAATGTTCCTCACTTGCCTGGATGAGTGCAGCTCCAACAACACTCAAGAAGCTCAACACCATTCAGGACAAGGCAGCCCGCTTGAACATCACCCCATACACCACCTTAAACATTCACTCCCTCCACCACTGACGCACAGTGGTAGCAGGGTGTGCCATATACAAGATGCACTGCAGCAACTCACCAAGACTCCTTCAACAGCACCTTCCAAACCTGCGACCTCTACCACCTAGAAGGACAAGAGCAGCAGATGCCTGGGAAAACCACCACTTCCAAGTTACCCTCAAAGCCACACACCATCCTGACTTGGAACTTTATCACCATTCCTTCATTGTCATTGGGTCAAAAACCTGGAACTCAGTCCCTAAGAGCACTGTGGGTGCAGCTACACCAGATGGACTGTAGCAGTTCATGAATGTGGCTCACCACCACCTTCTCAAGGGAAATTATGGATGGGTAACAAATGCTGGCCTTGCCAGTGACGCTCACATCCCATGAATGGATTAAAAAAAAACCATCATCAGGGTGGAGTAGAAGGAGCAGTACAAATGCAGAAATAGAGAATCAAGAGCTTTTAAGGAGGATGCAGAACGCCAGATTTTATTCCTCCCACAGAATATAAAGAAATACAGATTATATGAGGGCCTCAATGAAGAGATCTGCATGAAAAGTAATAGGAAAGCTCTGTGAACTGCTACATGAAGGTCTGCTTTGTGGCTATGAAGTCGACAATCACACAAAACGTTTATGGTACAGACTCATTTCAGATAGCCATGAGGGAACTTTGAAATATCAGAAGGCTGCAGTTTGGGCATGTATTCATTTGGTAACTGTTGCAATTTACAGGGAGATGAAGAATTCAACCCCCTAGACATCGCAGCAAGGCAGATGTGAGTTAGGGCTACCTAGTTTTACAAGGTTGCTAGCTTCTCCTCGATCCAGGATGCAATCGATGGAATCCACTTTGCTTTGTGAGCTCCTGCAGGAAAACCTTATAAACTTAGAATCATAGAATGGCTACAGCACAGAAGGAGGTGATTCAGCCCAGCATGTCCATGCCAGCTCTCTGCCAAATCAACTTAGCTAGTCCCACTCACCTGCCCTTTCCCTATAGCACTGCAAATTCTTTCTCTTCAGGTGCTGATCCAATTCCATTTTGAAGGCCTCGATTGAATCTGCCTTCATTACACTCTCAGGCAGTGCATTCCAGATCCTAACCACTTGCTACGTAAAAAAGTTTTCCTCATGTCACAGTTGGTTATTTTGCCAATCACCTTAAATTGGTGTCCTCTGGCTCTTGCCCCTTCTGCCAATTGGAAAAATGTCTTTCTATATCCTTTGATTTTGAACACCGCTATCAAATCTCCTCTGATCTTTCTATTCTCTTCTCTAAGGAGAACAGCCTCAGCTTCTCCAATATATCCATGTAAGTGAAGTCCCTCATCCCTGGAACAATTCTTGTAAATCTTTCCCGCACTCTCTCTAAAACCTTTACATCCTTCCTAAAATGTGGTGCCCAGAATTGGGCAAAATACTGTAGTTGAGGCCGAACCAGAGTTTTATAACGGTTCATCATAACTTTCTTGCCTTTGCACTCTATCGGCTGGGTTTTATGGGCCTCCCTGATGTGGAGTCGGAGGCAGTGGGGCCCATAGAATTGCGATGGGAGGTGGTGGGCAGAGGGCCTGTTGCAAAGCGATTTTGCCGGGGGCGGGCTAGGCCAACAAAAGCCTTCCTATCCAGAGGCCAATTGAGGCCCTTAAGTGGCTTTTTAACGGCCACTTATGGGCCTCCTCCCTCTGAACCTGGGGATTTAATCAGCACGGAGGTGCCTCCGCCACACAGGGAGGTGCCTTGTAATATGAGGTGTCCTCCCTGCAGGCTTGGGTGGGTGTCCCTCCTCCATAGGCAATCTGTGTCCCAAGGAGGACACCCCCCGCCAGCAAAACCTCCACCTCCATTGACCCGTCTCACCTTGGACTTCATGCCCACCCTACCACCCCTCTCACAGGGGCCTTCTGGACTGGCCCTGGCAACCCCACCTCACTTACCTGAGGTCTAGGTTTCCAATGCTGGGCCTGGGTCCAAGGCATCTGCAGTACCAGCAGTGACCACTGCTCCCAGTGGTGCTGCCAATACTGCTGAGCTGCCAGTCCGGTGATTGATAGGCAGCTCTTGGAGGCGGGACCCCTGTTTTTAAAGGGACGCAGATCCCGGCGCCAGAGCAATTAACAGCCTGGCACCGTTGAGTCACTCTGCGGGGTGCAGCACCTGGCTGAGGCAGGTTTCTCGTTGCCTTTTCGGCCTGGCCCTAGGAGCCTGGCTGTGGGCACAAAATCCAGCCCAATGCCTCCACTTATAAAACCCAGGAATGCCATATGCCTTTTTAACCACTTTCTCAACCTGCCCTGGCACCTTCAACAATTTGTGCACCTGCAACCCCATGTTTCTCTGTTCCTGCACCCCATTTAGAATTGTACCCTATAGCTTATATTGCCTCTCCTCATTCTTCCTGCCAACATGTATCACTTCACACTTCTCTGTATTAAATTTCATCTGCCACATGTCCATCCATTCCACCAGCCTGTCTATGTCCTCTTGAAATTTATTACTATCCTCCTCACAATTCACAATTCAATCAAGTATTGTTTCATCTGCAAATTTTGAAACTGTGCCCTGTACACACAAGTATAGGCCATTAATATACATCAAGAGCAGTGGTCCTGTACTTAAAACGTTACCTTCTACCCCAGACAAGTTAATTCTGTGATTCAGATACAAGAAATAATAAGACAAGACTCAAAGCCCAAATTAAACACTAATGACTTTGCTGGGTTTTGTAGGAATACCAGTAGGCAATACAATACTCCAGTCACAAATACATTACCAGAAGTGATACGCAAGATCCCACGGTGAATGGTCACTTCCCATTGATCATACTCTTAAGCAACTGGCCAGGTTGCCTGGCTGCAGCCCTGAATCAATCCTTGCAATGATCATTATACTCTTCTTTCCAAGGTGGGCATGGATGTCTCATTGACAGGGTCATACTGTCCCATCAAAATCCACCTTAAGCTACAGTTGTCCAATGGCAGTCTAATTCTTTGGTCAAACCATGATTTTAGAGTCCGCCCTGATGTTGCACATCTGCTTTAAACTTCCTTCAGTAATTTTCCATCACTCTTAGATGCTGAAGATTTCTTAAGGTCGTTACTAGCACAGACAACAGCAGCTTCTCTTCCTGCTCACACATTCCAGGGCCACCAAGATAATTAGGCAATAAGAGTCTCTCAAATTACTGACTCCTTGCAAGTTGTTACTTGGTGAATTAAATAAAACAAACTTTATCTAATACTAGGAAGCACAGAAAAACACACAGAGCTGAACTTCAATGCATTTCAAAAGAAGACAAACCCTGGCATGATCAATCATTGCCAGCTTGTGTTATCTTCTTGGTTTCAAGTAAACTTTGCACCAGGTAAATTAGCTAAATCTCTATGGTTGAGTTTTATAATCCCCTGGAACAGATATTTGGCTCCATCCAGTTGTATTTCTTATCAGACCTACCAATGCATTAGGTTTCACTAAGGTTCTAACTTTGTATCAAAGTATGGCTGTTTATTGGTTTTAACCCTATTTTATGACCTTTGGATCTCTTGGCCAAACATTCCATGTCTTTGAAAATGTTTTTTTTCATCACAGACCAGTGATCTCATTTATCTGTTAATAAAAGCCTGCAGATTTTAACAGGTTACTTTTGTTCAAAAAGCCTTTTAGCCTTCGCGATGCATGCTGGTAAGATTCATCAGTTTCTACCTATCACAAACAACATTCTGTATTTCATTTAAACTATTGATGCTCCTGGGTTGAATCGCCTCGCAAGTCTCAATCACAAGTTCGAATTAAAATAATATTACCACTTTTTACAGTACCAACTCCTGGGGAACATCACTACATTCCTTCCTCCTGTCCAAAAAGTTGACCACTACTTGCTGTTTCCTGTCTATTAGCTAACTTTGGATCCATGCGTCCACTGTCCCTTTTATTCCATGGTCTTCAACTTCGCTGACAAGCCTATCATGTGGCATTTTATGAAACGCCTTTTGGAAGCCCACAGAGGGCACATCAACTGTATTACCCTCATCAACCGTCTCCGTTACCTCATCAAAAACTCAATCAAGTTAGTTAAACATGATTTGCCTTTAACAAATACATGCTGACTTTCCTTAATTAATCCACACTTGCCCAACTGACCAATAATTTTGACCCGAATTATCATTTCTAAAAGCTTTCCCACCACCAAGGTTAAACTGACTGGCCTATAGTTGCTGGGTTTATCCTTGCACCCTTTTTTGAACAAGGGTGTAACATTTGCAATTCTGCAGTCTTCTGGCACCACCCCTGTACCTAAGAAGGATTGGAAGATTATGGCGAGGTACTCTGCAATTTCCACCCTTACTTTCCTCAGTATCCTCAGATGCATCTCATCTGGTCCTGCTGACTTATCAACTTTAAGTACAGCCAGCCTTTCTAATACCTCCTCTTTATCAATTTTTAGTCTATCCAGTATCTTAACTACCTTGTCTTTCACGAAGGCTTTGGCAGCATCTTCTTCCTTGGTAAAGACAGATGCAAAGTGCTAATTTTGTACCTCAGCCATACCCTCTGCCTCAATGCGTAGATCCCCTTTTGTTCCCTCATCAGCCCCACCCCACCTCTTACAAACCTTTTGCTATTTATATGCCTATGGATTTTTTGATTCCCTTTTATGTTAACTGCCAGTTTCTTCTCATACTTACTTTGCCTCTCATTTCTTTTTTCACTTCCCCTCTGAACTTGTCATATTTAGCTTATATTATCAACCTGACATCTGTTATGTGCACCCTTTTTCTGCTTCATCTTGCTCTCCATCTCTTTCATCATCTAGAATTTAGTTATCCTACCTTTCCCCTCCATGGGAATGTACCTCAACTGTACCCAAACCACCTGTTCTTTAAAAGCAGCCTGTTGTTGTCTTACAGTTTTGCCTGCCAATCTTTGATTCCAACAAGGCTTCCACTCAGTTCATGTATGAATTGTGGAAAGGAGCCTATATATCAATAGAAGGTGTGCTGAAAGTTGTCATAATACATTCCTTGAAATTCTGCCCTCCCTGATCTCTTAATAGAAAAACAATCACATCAAAGGATGGATTCAGGGTGACAAAGATTACTCACTGCTCCCATAAATAATGATGTGCTAAGATTGGACCAAACTGCAGAAGAGGATCACTCATAGGGGAAGTGGTAGTGTAGTGGTAATGTCACTTGTCTAGCAAGCTAGAGCCCAGGCTAATGGTCTGGGGATATGGGTTTGAATCCCACCATGGCAGATGGTGAAATCTGAATTCAATTAATAAATCTGGAATTAAAAGCTAGTCTAATGGTGACCATCAAACCATTGTCGGTTGTTGTAAAAACCCATCTGATTCACTAATGTCCTTTAGGGAAGGAAATCTGCTGTCCTTAGCTGGTCTGGCCTACATGTGACTCCAGACCCACACCAATGTGGTTGACTCTTAAGTACCCTCTGAAATGGTCTAGCAAGCCATTCAGTTCAAGGGCAATTAGGGATGGGCAATAAATGCCTAGCCAGCAATGCCCACATCCCACAAATGAATTTTTAAAAACCTCATATGTGCCATATGCCTTTGAGAAGCCAGAGGCATTTAAAGGAGCAATATCACAAGTTGGGAAGGGACCTGCAGTATGCTCTAGATCATGTCATGTGTAGCTGTAGCCTGCTGCGCACTGCACAATTTGAACATTCATAAATTGCTGAACTTTGACACTGCTAGCAAGGTGACCCTAGCTTCATTGGAGCCAGAACTATATGGAGAAAAGCATCACAAAGCAGTTACAGGAGGACCACTATAAGACACATCAGAGGTCATCTCATCACTGGTCTACCTTTGACAACAGGATCTTGCCTCTTGGCCCCCAATTTCAAATAAAAGAAAATTCCCTCAATCTGCTGTATCATTTGATCAAGCTGCCAACCTACTGTAATCCCTTTT
Source organism: Heterodontus francisci (assembly GCF_036365525.1). Taxonomy (NCBI): domain Eukaryota; kingdom Metazoa; phylum Chordata; class Chondrichthyes; order Heterodontiformes; family Heterodontidae; genus Heterodontus; species Heterodontus francisci. The sequence continues at coordinate 50,809,097 of NC_090390.1, forward strand.
GTTCATTATCGCTGAAGTACTTAATGTTTTATTAAAATTGTAGTGCTCTCACCATAAAAATTGTATGGTCCTTAAAACTGTACTATCAGTGCCATAAATAATTAACAGGACTCTATTAAAAAAACTATTAGTTATACCACTAAAATTATTAATTTATAATATTTCAGTTAACCTCCACATGTAGAATTATAATCATTTTGCAAATGTTTAATACATTTTGGTATTAATTTGAAATACAAAATAGAAACAAAGCTTCAAAAATATTTTGCTATTGTACTTGAGCACAATATTGAGGATTCAGCTTCTGCATTTGAATCAAACATAATTTTTTTTTGTTTTTAGGAAACCTAGTGAAGGGCCAAGGTTGAAAGGAACAAGGGGAAAGGCCAAATAAATGACAGCATAGTATTTAGGTGATATCAAGTTTGGGTTTTCAGAACCTGAAAATTGAGGGAGGAAGAACAGATTAAATGAGGGAAGGCTTTCTATAGTTTGAGGTCCTGGGACATAATAAGTTAGAGTAAGCGATGATGTGATGAGCACTTGATTTTAACATTGTTCATATAACACAGGTGTTTATTGGCACATGTTTTCAAATAATCTTGAATAATTGTTCTGCAACCAAAGTACAACCGGAAAACCTGCTTTACCCTAAGCATGTAATTCCAGGGTGCCCTATGCAATTTAACTCATACAAATTAGTCATTTAGTACTATATCTGTTCTTCACTGAATATTGCCTGATGCTGGATATTGCCTGAGAAAAAGTGTACGAGGAGATTGGAGGCTGTGATAAAGGAACAAGAGCAGGTTAAGGATTCAAAAAGCGCACCAGGAGATTGGAGGCTGGATATAAAGGAGTAGGAGTGAATCAAACACAGGAGAAATCAAAAAAGTGATAACAGAGTGATACCACAATCAAAATAGAAGGAGTACAGAACCTGCAAGTATATAGGTAAAATATCTACATTTCGCTTTTAGTGTGTTTAGTATTTTTAGCATCTGATCAGAGGTATAGAAGCCACAAGTCACCTCAGCACAACAGAAGTAGCTGATTGATGAGAAGCTGGTAAGTGTTTTTTTTCTGTTAAGTTAGTTAATAGATTACTAAATAGACGCACGGCAGGACACTTCAGTTCCATGAAATTCACATCCTGATCCATGTGGGAACTCCAGGACACTTCTAGTGTCCTGGACAACTGCATGTGCAAGAAATGTCAACAGCTAGAGGAGCTTGAGCTCCAGGTTTCAGAGCAATACTCTAGTTGTGGCCTAACTAGAGCTTTATAAAAGTTCAGCATAACTTTGCTGTTTTTGTACTCGAACCTCTATTTATGAAGCCCTAGATCCCATATGCTTTGCTAACTACCCTCTCAATTTGTCCCATCACCTTCAAAGAGCTATGCACATGAATCCCACTCCCTAGTCCCTCTGTCCATGTACATTCCTTAGTACTGTACCATTTAGTCTATATTGCCTTGCCCTATCCCTTCTGCCAAAATGCATCATTTTACATTTCTATGTATTAAGTTCCATCTGCCACTTGTCTGCCCATTCTGCTAGCCTATCTCTGTCCTGTTGCAGTCGATTGGCAGCATCCTCACCATCTGCCACACCTCCAAGTTTAGTATCATTGGAAAATTTGGAAATTTTACACTGTATTTCAATATTCAAGTCATTTCTATATATCAAAACAGCAATGGTCCAAGCACTGACCCTTGGGGAACACCACTGTCTACGAACCTCCAGTCTGCCTTGTCTTAACTTATGTCAAGTCCCGTTCTTTGATCACCCCTGTGCCTGCTGACCTATATTGGCTCCCAGTCAAGCAATGTTTTGATTTTAATATTCTCATCCTTGTTTTCAATTCCAACTGTGGCCTTACCTCTCCCATCTTTGTAATCTCCTCCAGCCCCACAACCCTCTAAGATTTCTGCACTTCTTTAATTCTGACCTCTTGCGTATCCCTGATTTAATCGCTCCACTATTGGTGGCCGTGCCTTCAGTTGCCTAGGCCCCAAGCTCTGGAATACCGTCCCTACACCTCTCTGCCTTTTGACCGCATTTGTTGACAACGCGAACGGTAGGTGGCGCTGTTTTGGCACATGCGCAAATACAGCATGTGCCACTAAAACGTCACAGCTTGCGACTGTAGCAGCTGCCAGGACTAAAGATGGCGCTGCTCAAAGAATCACACAGAGGAAACCTAACAAACACGTGGCAGTATACAATGGCCGGAGTGAGAGAGTGGAGCGGGCCGGGGACAGTAGCGCGGGGGGCGGGGAGAGCAGTGGTGACGGTGGCAGGGGGGGAAAGAGGGAGGGGGGAAAGAGGGAGGGAGGGAGGGGGGGCAAGAGGGAGGGAGGGAGGGGGGAAGAGGGAGGGGGAAAGAGGGAGGGAGGGAGGGGGGAAAGAGGGGGGGAAAGAGGGAGGGGGGAAAGAGGGGGGGAAGAGGGAGGGAGGGGGGAAAGAGGGAGGGGGGAAGAGGGAGGGAGGGGGGAGAACTGGGGGAGGAGGGGGGAGCGCGGGGGAGAGGGTGGAGGGAGGGGGGGAGAGCGGGGGGAGAGGGTGGAGGGGGAGAGGGAGGACGGGAGGACGGGAGGGAGAGGGAGGAAGGGGAGAGGGAGGGGGGTGGGGGAGAGGGGGGGGAGGGGAGAGGGGGGGGGAGGGGAGAGTGGGGGGCGGGTGGAGCAGCGGAGCCGAAGAGGAGTGCCTTTTTCTGTGCATGCACCAGAAACACAACAGCAAAAGACTTACTGGCCAATCCCTGGACCCGGCGACACCAAGGTCTTCGCACACATGCTCCCCGTGGCTCTCTACAGCCTCTCGCTTCCAGCCCTCTCCATTCAGCCGTTCCCTCCAGCTGCGGATGCCCAATTCAGTTGCTTCTCCCCTACCTCTCCACAGTACTTCAGGCATTGCAACTGTCTGGTCCCTGCATTTTGCATGCTCCCTCTCCCCACCCCTCCCTGCTCTCCCCACCCCTCCCCCCTCTCCATCTTCACCTCCCCGTCTTCACCCACCCCTCCCTCCCCCTCGTCACCCACCCTTCACCCACCCCTCTATCCCCCTCTTCACCCACCCCTCTATCCCCCTCTTCACCCACCCCTCCTCTACCCCGCTACCTCCACCCCTCCCTCTACCCCCCTACCTCCACCCCTCTACCACAGTTGAATATCTGAAGTGCAGTTGCAAAGTCGGGGAAATAGCATGCAAAACAAAGCCTCAACAAATCTGGGGCTAATTATTGAGAAGTTTTATTAAGTTCATTAAGCATCCGAGGCACTGCTGTGCATGGATACATGAGTGTTGTGTTTCCAGCATTCCCGTCAGACAGACAGGCCGAGTCTCTGCTATGCACAGCTAAAGAGATTGTTCCTGGAGAGCCTTGTGGTGAATGAACGCTTGTCTCTCTATTCCACTTCTGTATTGTCCATGTGAAGAAGGCAAAGTCACAAGAGTCTGAGCTCAGTCTATTCTTGTTGAATGTCCCCCAAGCGCATCCCAATGTGCATTCCCAATTCATCCATAAATGCAATGTTCCTTTCCACATCGTGACGAGCTCCGCAGCATGATCCAGTTGCCTTCGTTGCTTGAATGCTGACCTTAAGTCTCAAGGATTGTTTTCTCGATGGCATGTTTTACATGAAAAGAAATAAAGCAAATCAGAGTCAGAGCTTGCCTCCGTCCATCCACTGAAATTACTGTTGTGCACACCTTTTTAAGTTCTGCAGTGAAGGCACCAATTGATAACGTCGCCAATGAAGCACTTATTACCCACCTCAGATGCAGGATTCAGCACATCCTTACGTCCTCTCCTGCACTGCCTCCTTTGCTTGAGTGCCGTCCTTAAATGTCAAGGATTGTTTTCTCAAGGGCACGTTTTACATGAAAGGAAATAAGGAAAGAACATCAGTGTCAGAGCTTCCCTCCCTCCAATGAAATTTCTGTTGCGCATGCTTTATGCTCTGCAGTATAGGCATGTACTGATAACACCGCCAATGAATCACTTAGTACCCACTAAGGAGTCAGGATGATGTTACTGCCCCTATCTTGTAATGGTTCAATGCTGCTCTCAGAGAAAACATGAATGATGTGAGGGTGCTGGAAAAAGAAGCACATTTCTTTTGGACTGTGAACATAAAGCAGGCCATTTAGCCCAGCTATTCCCTGCTAGTGGTTATGCTACTCCGGCGCCTTCCCATACGCTCCCATTTAATCCTGCCTACTACTATCAGCATCACCTTCCATTTCTTTCACTCTTACCTACCTTTGCCTTAAAGCAACACTGAGGATGGAGAATGGTGTTGCTGCACTCCCACCTCACCAGTTGTGTACGCAGCAAGAGCATTCACATTTCTGCTACCACTGGACACGGCATGCTTATTTCTTTTAGTGCTCAGTCTCTTCTTGCTGAATGTTCCCCAAGTGCTTGACTCCTTTGGACGCCCTCTCTGCTTGACAGGCAGCAGCTGGCAATTGTGGAGTCTCACAAGGCACTGCATGGTTGTTTCAAAGGCGGATGGGGAAACAGGTGGCTGTGTGTCCACGTGCACTGCTCTGATGGGTGCAGGAACAGGTGGCTGTGTGTCCATGTGCACTGCTCTGATGGGTGCAGGAACAGGTGGCTGTGTGTCCATGTGCACTGCTCAGATGGGTGCAAGAACAGGTGGCTGTGTGTCCATGTGCACTGCTCGGATGGGTGCAGGAACAGGTGGCTGTGTGTCCATGTGCACTGCTTGGATGGGTGCAGGAACAGGTGACTGTGTAACTGAACAGCAAAGAGAGGGTACTGCAGGTGGGGGAAGTGAAGCTTTGAACAGGCAGGCGTATGTATGGTCCATCAGGTCATTAGGCCAGGGGGTGAAACGCTCAGGGTCCATGGATTGTGGCACCTGACTGATGTCCAGCGCGTGGTCACCTCCATCCGAAGGTGCCTCCGGGCAATTGTTGGGCAAATTAATTGGCTCCATCTCATCAGCCAGTCCTTGCTGCCAGCGGAGAATCTGTCGCCGCAGCCAGTCCAGTTTCCTCATGAATGATGCCGTTCCACTCTGCAGAACGGCCTGTTGTAGCTGGTACCATTGATCTGAAAGCAAGCGGTATTTTTCCTTGTAGCTGAGGGGCCTTGGCTGTTCCTCTGTAATCACAATGGCAGCAGCCATGCCTGTCGTCGTTGGTGTCTGAGATGCACGCCAGCGGCGGTTGGGGGCAAGCCTGTCCAAAGGCAGACCCAGATGCCTCTGCACAACAATAGCATGTGAAACATAACAAGGCACATCACAGGATGTGCCTGCAGACCATGCTACCTGTTGAAACATCTCAAGTTTACTGCTGAAGTCATCATAACTCTGGAACTCCTGGGTTGTGAAGGTGGCAAGGAACTGCTCTGTGGAATCTACTGACGTTGCCATGATCGAAGTTTGAAGTTCAGGAAGGCTATTAAGGGACCACACGGGAAACATGAGATGAGATAAGAAATACAGAATGCACTCCATTGAAACGTTATAAAAACGAAAGTGACCGTTTAGATGGTAGGTTGTTCGCTGGACTGCAGCACATGTACTGCCTGCACACAGCAACTCACAACAGGGACTGGAGCACATACGGTGCCCCAGACAATGGAAATGCTTTCAGAGCAGCTTATAACAGGGACTGGAGCACATGCGGTGCCCCAGACAATGGAAATGTTTTCAGAGCAGCTTACAACAGGGACTGGAGCACATGCGGTGCCCCAGACAATGGAAATGTTTTCAGAGCAGCTTACAACAGGGACTGGAGCACATGCAGTGCCCCAGACAATGGAAATGTTTTCAAAGCAACTTACAACGGCAGAGCAACTTACCTTGGAACAATCTCTTCTGTCTAATAAAAATGAAGCAAATCTCCAAAACGACTAAATAATTCAGATAAAATGCGAGAAAATGCCCGACGAAACCTCTCCTCCTTCCACTTTCAAAAACTCGCGCCAAAGCTTTGACGCATGCGTGAATATCCGAAGATTGACGCATGCGCAGAGGCCAACCTGGCATGTTGCCCGAGGAAGATGACGTAACGCGATGACGTCATTTGCGCATGTGCAAAGCGGTCCTGGCAAGCTGGACCGCAGCGCATGCGCAGAGAGCAGGAGACCGTGTGCGCACCGCATCATCTGCGCATGCGCAAACTGGTCCTGGCAAGCCGGACCGCAGCGCATGCGCAGAGAGCAGGAGACCGTCTGCGGATGTGCGCACCGCGGCGCAGCCTGATGACGTCAGCGCTGACGAAGCGTTGTCATGAATCACTTTGCTGCCTTTTTACCTGCTTTCCTCCTTAAGACACGCCTTAAAATCTATCTCTTTGACTAAGCTTTTTGTCATCTGACCTAATATCTCCTTTTGTAGCTTGATGTCATACTTTGTTTTATAATGTTCCTATGAAGCGCCTTGGGATGTTTTATTATGTTAAAGGCACTACATAAATATAGGTGGCTGTTGTTAAAAACAACCATTTACCACGACTAATTATTTTCTGTCCTTAAGCCAATTTTTAATCCAAGCTGACACTGACCCTCCTGTTCCATGAACCTTGATTTTGGTAACCAGCCTGTTATTCAGTACTTTGTCAAATGCATTCTTAAATCCATACAGACAATATCCACTGCTTTCCCTTCATCAATCTTCTCTGTTACTTCATCAAAAAAATTAAATAGATCAGTCAAGCGCAATCTGCCTTTTACAAATCCATGCTGTCTCACCCTAATTAACTTAAACCTCTCCAAGTGCCTGTCGATTTTGTGCCTGATTATCGTTTCTAAAACCTTACCCACCACAGATGTTAAACTGACTGGCCTGTAGTTACTAGGAATATCCTTACATCCTTTCTTGAATTAGGGTGTCACATTTGCCATTTGCCAATCTTCTGGCACCTCCCCCATATTTCAAGAAGGTTGGAAGATTATGGAAAGCCCTTCCCTTATCTCCACTCCTTTGGCAACCGAGGGTGCAAGCCATCCAGACCAGGAGACTTATCCACGATAAGGATAAGCAGCCTTTCCAGTACATCTGGCCTATCAACTTTCACCTCATCCAATACCTCTACCATCTCTGCTTCTACTGATAGTTTGTCAGCATCCTCTTCCTTAGTAAACATTGATACAAAGTACTAATTAAGTATTCTAGCCTTGCCCTGCACCTCTAAGCATTTATCACCCTCTTTGTCCTCTTACTACCTGCCTACTATTTTCATGCCAGTAGACGATTTTTGGGTTCCCTTTTATGTTAACTGTCATTCTATTCTCATATCCTTCTCTGCCAGTCTTATTTTCCACTTCACTTCCCCTCTCACCTTATTGTATTTGGCCTGGTTCTCAAATTCACCTGACATGCATCATATACACTCTTCTTTTGGTTTCATCATATTCTCGATCGCCCTCGTCATCCAAGGAGCCTTGGCTTTGGTTCCATACTTTTCACCCTCGTTGGAATGTACCTACTTTACCTATACCTGAAACATCTCCTCCTTAAAGATTACCCATTGTTCCATTACCACTTTTTATGTCAATCTTTGGTTCCATTTTACCCTGGCTAAATCCGCATTCATCCCATTGAAGTTAGCCCTCTTCCAACTTAGAAGTTCTACATTTGATTGTTTCTTGCTTTTTTCCTTTACTAATCTAAACCTTATGATATGATGATCATTCTTAATCAAATGTTCCCCCACAGACAATAGGTCCACTTGGCTCACCTGATTGCAGAGCACCAGATTTAGCAATGCCTCCTTCCTAGTTGGACTGAGAGCATACTGATCAAGGAAGTTCTCCTGAACACGTTTCAGAAATTCCTCCCCTTCTTTTCCCTTTCATTTCATAAGACTTTGTTGTTGTAGAGGGAGAAAGGGAAAATTATCATTGGATAAGTAAAAAGATGGGCTTTGAAAAGATTTTTTACTCTTCACAATTGTGAAATACAGTGTTAACAGATTTTCCACCAGGATGTACTGCCATGAGTGGTTGGCCATTTTGTACAGCAAAAAACAGTTCTCAAAATATGGCTTGCTCTTCAAAAATTCTGGTGAATTTGTAAAGCATGAATTGTTTCTTCTAAATCTGTAATGGCTGTTACTAATTCTTCTTTCATTATATTAATAGCATCCTGCAAAATGTTTTCAAGCGCTTTCCCTACTAAGATTTCACTCCGTTGTAAATATTTGCACAGCTATCCTTCAATCTTCAGGTACATTTGTATATATTAATGTTCCATAAATGTAAAAAGGTAGTAGAAATCTGGAATTCTATGCCCCAAAAGGTTATGTTCCTAAAAGACAGTAGATACTAGGACAATTGGCACTTTTAAGACGAAGATTGATAGATATTTGCTGGGTAAGGTATCAAACGATATGGAGCTTAGGTGGGTAAATGGAATTAGGGGACAGATCGGCCATGATCTAACTGAATGACACAACAAGCTCGCTGAATGGCCTTCTCCTGTTGTTATGTTCCTATGTTGTTAAAAACCAATAATTCATCTTAAGGCATTTCTGGCTCACACAAGTGGGCAACCAACGGTTCGAGAAAGCAGCATCTCATGAATTATTTCTAACAATTTGCATTGCTGCCCTTCAAATGATCTAAGTTGATCATATTGATCCCAGTGAAAAGAGTTGGCTTTTCTTCTGACACATGAGCTAAAATGTTGACTGTCGGCTTTTTAATCTAACAATTGGCATGCATCCCTTATAACCAGAATCTGAAATAAAAATAGGAAATGCTGGAAACACTCAGCAGGTCAGGCAGCATCTGTGGAGTGGCGTATGCAGGTTCAATGCTTCAGGTCAATGACCTGTTACCAGAACCTGTTAACTCTATCTTCCTCTCTCTGCAGATGCTGCTTGACCTGCTGAGTATTTCCAGAATTTTCTGTCTTTATTTCAGATTTGCAGCATCTGAAGTGATTTGCTTCTTGAGAAGCAGAATCTGCCCTTTTTCTTCTTTTATTTCTTTGAGCATTCTAAATGTATGCCATTTAATCCATGCCCCCTGGGTATAGATGTCGATATGCGTTAAAGGATTCTGAGCTGAAATAACTGGATCTGCAATTTTCCTACACTCTTCATTTGTATAGACTGGGATAAAGATTCGATTAAAAGCTCATTTTTATCCAGTGTCTTCTTCAAACAATCTAGCTGGCCCTTTGACCTTTTTACCTCCCATCTACTGCATAGATGCATAAACACAAAGCTAAAACAAATCAGTGCCTGTTTTCTATTGCTAACTATATTTTGCTTTTTGCCTCTTCTAATGTTTGTTTTTGTGTGTTTATAGGTCAATAATATGTTTTACTTCCTTTCAAATATTTCTGCTTGACCTTTTTCAGATTATTTTGACCTACTTATTTGACTAAAGTTGGTTAGAGAAACGATCTATACTGCAACTCAAGAGAAAATTAATGAATCTGAAAGCTGAGCTCTGTGGGGGTTGGGAGAAATGTACTGTGAACAACGTGTGTCTAAAAATAAACTGTGCATATCACATGGACAATGTGTAACAGTTAGAAAGTCTGGTACTGATAAATAGTATATGGTTTATAATGGAAACTTGCAGAACAAATTTAGTTAGGATATTATTACAGGAGAATTCAAGTATTAGAGGGATGAGCATTGATAGGTTGAATAAACCTTTATCATTCTTGACTTTTGTAATGTACTTACTTGATTGACTTTTACTCACAGCACACTTCTTTATCATTTTTCTTCTATGAAATTTGCCCTCAGGTAAAAGCCCTGATTAGCTTATACTTACACAATCACTGCAGGACCTTCTTCCACTGTGGGCCACAATTTAACCTTTAATTTTGTTACTGGAAGGAATTGAAACCCTCCAAGCTCATTGCTGGATTTGGATTCTCAATACACTTTCTCAGATGTCAACCGCCAGGCCAGGACTTTGTCCATAGCTTGGACCAAAATGAATTTTTCAGTCCTCAGAACAATATCCTTGACTTTATCTGTACATCAGCTCTTACTGGTGTTGCTAATATAATCACTATTGCTCTCATTACGCTTGTGAATACATAATAATTGCTGCCTCAGACCTGAGCTCATTGCCCCTTCTACCTTATTTGTCCCCTTCCTAATGACCTCATCCCTCTC